>NC_073255.2:147730000-148053250 GCF_029289425.2 Pan paniscus | reverse complement strand
TGGATAGTTTGCAAATTTAATTCTTGAATTCAAAAATTCAAAGAGGTAAAGATGGAAGGAGGGAGAAAAATATATATTTGGTTAGCAGGAGACCTTTAATCTGTATAAGGTCCTGTGACGTTCAATGGAACTGATTTTCCTGAGGAGTTAGGAAATTGGCTCTGTGGCAATCTCCATAGAGAAGTTCTTTAGACAACTGTAGCAGTGATAATTTCCTTGAAAGAAATACACAACAAACCAAGTAAAAACACTGTGAAGGGCTTCACTTATTGATGTATGTGATGGGCTGAATATGTCCCCCAGAATTCATATGTTGAAACTTAATCACCAATGTGATAGTATTAAGAGGTGGAGCCTTTAGGAAGTGATTAAGTCATAAGGCTAGAGCTCTCATGAATGGGATTAGTGACCTTATAAAAGAGGTGGAAAGGAGGGTCTTAGGCCTGTTTTGTTTTGTTTTTGGCTTTCCACCTCTGCCATGTGAAGACACAGTGTTGTTCCTTGTGTACTTTTTGCCCCTCCTGCAATGTGAGGATACAGCAAGAAGGCCCTCACCAGACACTGAATGCTGGCACCTTGGTCTTGGACTTCTCAGCCTCCAGAACTGTAAGAAGTAAATTTCTGTTCCTTATAAATTACCCAGTCTGATATTTTGTTATAGCAGGAGGAATGGACTAAGATAGTGTATGAAGTTTGATATATTGATGAAAAAGAATTCATTCTGATTACTATATTGTCACACTTTACATCCCAATATACTCCCAACAATGTTTAAGTAATGACTACATCAATAAAAGGAGTTTGAATTGTAGACAATTACTCTGTGATCTTCAGTAGGTCAGTTAACTTCTCTAAGCCTTAGCTTCTTTATCTTTAAACGGGGCATAGCAAAACATAAGCTCTTGTAAAGACTAAATCATTTCTTATATGAAAGTACTCAACATGTTATTTAAATGTGAAAGTACCTCAAGTATATAGGTGGTAGCCAAGAAGTTTTATTTTTTAAAACATTTATTTTTATTCAAAATCACAAAGTATACTACAGAATTTTTATGGGAAAAGAGAGCTGGTAGATCATTATAATATCATATATAGCTACTTTATGCTTATGTGCTAATACACATAATATAGATCAATTGGCATTATTTAATACTTAGTATGCTTAGAAAACTGTACAGCATATTAAATTTTAATCAGATATTTTTTCATGTATGTTGTCTTGCAGAGGTGATGATATGCTCTAGGTTTTATTATAAACTAAAATGAGATTTTTTTGTTGTTGTTTTATGCCCTTGTAGTTCATATTGTAATTTACTTTTAACAGAAGCAGATCCCAAATTGCATTTTAAAGGTAGATGCCTCTCATGAGACATTTGCATCAGTGAGCGATGTGGGCTTGTGAAAGTATTTTCAAAACTACTCACAGCAGGATTTGTCTCAGTCATTGAAACATTCTTGGACAGAACAAGATAATTTCACATCCACTAGAGGAATGATATTATTTTAGAATAATATTTTAAAATGTAGATACTATAAAAGGTAAAAGAATATTTTTTGAATGTCAGATTTATTTCCTTTCTGAGTGTACATTGGGATGGTTAGACTTTAAAAGTATAAGTGATTTGTGAGTCCATTCAGCAGTTCTATAGTGTGAGATCTTTTGTGTTATTAAAGTAACCATTTTAAACTATTCCTAAGAAAGTTCTTACAAGGGTAACCAATGTAATGGTCTTGAGACATGGAAATTGTTTCCAAGAGAAGTTTTAGGATTTAGTGATTTTTTTTCAAATATTTGAGAGCTATCTTTTTGGAATTACATTGCTTTGCTCTTTATTATACTGCATAAATACCCTGAGGATCTTTTTTGTTTTTTTGATTCGTTGTATCAAACCTATGTCCCTTCCTCCAGAAAATGGACAAGGTGAAGGCAAAGATGAATTATTTTACCTAATGTTTGATGGTGATAGAAGCAGAACAAGTAGCATCATGAATCTAATTCCTTGGGTTTCTTTGGTCCTTCAGTTTTAATTGAAAAAAAAAAAAGAACCAGTATAATAGTGTAATATTACCCTAGGTTACTCTTTCCAAAACATTATTTCTTTTTTATTGTTTTATATATATGCCTTATATTTTCTGACTGCCTTATTTAAAATAACACCTTCCCCAATAATCTGTATCTATCTTGCCTTCATTTTCTTCAAAACACTTGTTGCCATCTGACATACTATATATTTTTCTTGATTTTTTTTTTCTGTTTTTCTGTTTGTTTCCTTCATTAGAATAAAAACTCCATGAGAACAGGGACTGGTATCTGTTTTGTTTTTTGCTGCATCCCAGTGCCAAGATCAGCGCCTGGTATATAGGATGCCCTCAATAAATGTTTATTGAATGAATATGATAAAACAAAAAAAACTGTCTTGCCTATTAAGGTGACTGACTTCTTTTTATGTTAGCATTTGTTTCAAGAATTAATTCATCTCAAATGAACTATCATCCCTTTGAATATCACCCTTCTTCTTTTTACTTGCATCTGTGTCTGAATAGATAGTCCTAGTTTGGGAGGTTGTAATAGTCACTTCTCATTTTTAGATGGCCAATAGCCTATTTACAGAGGGTAGATTACTTCCCCATAACCATTAATGTTTATAGTTTAGGGCAAGAGATCAATACTCAAGCCATCTATATTAAACTTGGTCTCTCAATATGGTGGTCACCTATGGATTTCTTCATTTGCTTGATTGTTTCTGTCCATCATTTTCAAAAATGGATTTCAAGAGGCTAGCTCTCTACAAATTCCTAACATCCCTTCACACTCATCTCTGTTTCTGCTCTACTAATCAATCATTATTGGGTCAACTAGATAGAGTTCATAGTGTAAAGTTGCTAATTATTTCTTTATCTCATTTCTAAAGAGAAGTAGTTCATTTCCCCAAACTCCTTTTTTGCTTGGATAATATTTTCCTTTGATGTTATATTTTAGCACTGTTTCAGCCAGTCTCTGTGAAGAGTCAATTCTACATATCCTCTGTACTGTCGATCATTAGAGTGCAGCAACCTAGAACAAAGTGGAGGCACTTGAATTGCTGGCTGGGTTCAGGAGTGAAACTAACTGTGAGGACACTCATCTTTGCCCCGTTGGGTTTATTTGGAGTAGATCAGTTTAAATGATAGGCCTCCATGGGAGAAAGAAGACACTTCCATAACAATGAATTCTACATGACAGGAAGCTATGAGTGCATGAGAAGTACAGTTATTTTTGATTCTTGAAACTTGTTATCAGAGAATTGTTAGCATGGTGGACTTAGGGGCCAGCACTCCAGTTAACAGCTTCCTTTTCCAGACAAATTTAAGTTCCATTAATGGATTTTAATTACAGACTTTTTCTGCCAAGAGTGGGTGTCATGGAAATTTATAACCTGATATCAAAGGAAACAGAAATTCTTCATTTAACTTTTAATTGTCTCTCAAGTGACAATTACGCTTTGAATGATGGGTCAAATGATGTTATTTATTACAACACTAGGAACCTGTTTAGTCAAATGGAGAAGCTACTTTTCAAAAGATGTGCTTTGAAATTAATGTCTAGTTTTGCATGTTGCTTGGTTAATATCTATTTGGGCTGCTTTAACAAGAACTGGGTAGCTTAAAAACAACAGAACTTTATTTCTCACAGTTCTGGAGACTGGGAAGTCCAAGATCAAGATGCCAGTATATTCAGTTTCTGGTTTGGGCTTATTCCACATAGCCAGTGTTTTCTTGCTGTGTTCCCACATGATGGAAGGGGCAAACAAGCTCTTTAGCCTCTTTTATAAGGGCACTAATCTCATTCATGAGGGCGGAGCCCTCACAACCTAATCAGCTCTTAGAAGCCTCATCTCTCTTTTTTTTTCCTTTTTTTTTTGAGACAGGGTCTTGCTCTGTTGCCAAGGCTGGAGTGCAGTGGCGCAATCTCAGCTCACTGCAACCCCTGTCTCCCAGGCTCAAGCGATCTTCCCACCTCACCTACTGAGTAGCTGGGACTATAGGTACATGCCACCATGCCTAGCAAATTTTTTGTATTTTTTTTAGAGATGAGTTTTCACCAGATTGCCCAGGCTGATCTTGAACTCCTAGGCTTAAGCAGTCTGCCCCCCTCAGCCTCCCAAAGTGTTGGGACTACAGGTGTGAGCCACTGTGCCCAGAGGCTCCACCTCTTAATAGTATTGCAGTGGGGATTAGGTTTCAACATAGGAATTTTGGGTGGACACCAACATTCAGACCATAGCAGTTATATTATAATTCTCAAAAAAACTGTATAAAGATTACATTCCTGAAATTGACGCAGTTTTTTTTTTTTTTTTGGATTTGATACGTTAAATGTTGGTTGGTGATAACACATCGATTTTCATTATATAGTAGTAGGATGTAGGCATGCTTTGCATTTCCATTTAATGAATTGTTTGGGTTTAAAAGATGTCTTCAGACCCTCCAAGCATATGTGTTTGATACAAGCTTTTTCATATGTGTTTCTTAGAACAGATAAGAATTGTTTCCAAACATCCAAACAAGCCAAGATGGGAATCAGGATTGTATGAGTAGGATCTGATTATGTCTTTATAGAAGACTTAATCTAAAAGAATTTTCCAAAAGAATTTTCCACAAGGAAAAGCTCTTTGGTTTTTCACTATAGTACTATAATTTTGTTCAAATTGTTATTGAATAAAATAAGCAACAATGACAATATTAGTTCTTGCAGGAGTACTAAATACTATTGGCAGTTATGTTAATGGGTTCTTCCTATTGTTTGTAATGCCTTTTTGTCTTTTATCTGTTTGTGGAATTCCTTTTATTCCTCAAGTTCTAGGTGAAATATCATCTCCATGAACTGTTTCTTTCTCTGCCAGGGCAGAGTTGATTGCTTTTCCTCAGTGGTCCCATTATTGCTCTAAATTATCTATTATGGATATAGATATTTATTATGTCTGTTATTTATTACAGCCATATAACAGTGTATTATAATGGTATATGTGTCTGTTTCTTTCTTTTTTTTTCAGCAGATAGTGAGTTCTTCACGGGCAGAAATAATACCTTCCTCAATTTTTAAATGTAAGCTTCCAAAATAGAACCCAGTATATACCAGGTTCTTTAGGTGGGAAAGTAGACAAACAAAATACAAACAAAATGTTCTGTTGTTCATTTGTAATAATCCCTACTGTTGGGCAAACTTTGATGGTGTAAATAAAGCCAATATGTTTGAAAATTTTATATAGTTCCACTAGATGTAATAAAGAGATTGATTAAAGATCCAACAGGTTAAATTAAACAGTATTACACTTTCGACTGTGCCAATAAGACATTTTTAAAAGATTAGATTATGCTTTATTCTAAGAAAAGGAAATATCATGAATCCTGCTTTATTAATACCTAAATATGTTATATCACCTTTGGTTAGTTTTGTGTGGCAGAAAGGATATAGAAAAGTAAGAATAGAAAGAAATTTTAATATGCTGTACTTTTCCCTGTAATTTTGTAAACTCACATTCCATACGTACAATAAAAATAACTCTATACCTTTATTAAAACTTCAATATCTTCATTTATATTGAGAGTGGTAGCAACATAAAATTGAAACCTGAGAGTTGTGAAGGATATAAAGTCATGTTTTAATAGAGAAACTAAATTGCTCCTTCAAAGAGCCTATAAAACTGAAAAGCATTCATTATAAATGTAATAAAAACTTATGAGTTCCATTTTATTAAAACTACACCCAGTTTCCTGGAGGGACTGGATCATTTAGAGGTAAACCACTGACGCTTTATGTCTAGCAGCATACTTTATGTGAGATAAGACATCTACTGAAATGAGGTTGATGGTTTTAACATGATCCCTAATGCACATGCACTCATAAGATTGTAATTTTAACTGTAGCAGAGTTTGCTGCTTTTGATAGTAAATTATTTACTGCTCAAAGCTCCTTCACCAAAAAACAGAATGATAGTGAAAGATAAAGCTTATGCTTCTTCTAATTGGTTTGTTATATCAGACTAACATTCTGTAAACTTCTTACTTAAATCAAATTATATAGGTTAACATTGTTACAGGAGAATAACTTTAGTGATTACCATTGGCTTTTCTTTTTCTATTCAGACATAGTACTGTTTTTAATGTGTTAAGGAGAATCATTTTTAGTTTTGGCTTCTTTTAGTGTTTTCAACTTTTACATATTTCATATTTGATGCTATTTTACATGTTCCACGTACATATTTTAATTAACTGTGGTTGTATTGCTGACAGTGTGTGAAGGTGCAAAAGGAAATTACAGGGAACTGACAGGTTGTCCAGTTACTCTTAGTTTTAGAATCAAATAACTTTAAATAGAAATACTCGCATACTTAAATGAGAGAATTGAAATATTTGAGTTAATATACATTATAGTAGGCTGTATTTATTTATTCGGAAATGAGGCAGGTTTTTTTGTAAAATGGTGGCAGAATAAAAATGTGTTTATTTCAATCCCTTTCTTGAAACCTACTTCACAAATACATGTAAATTAATGAAAAAAAATGGACACAAATTATAACAGCCCCACTAGGAAATGCAATTCGAAAATGTAGTGACTGACATAGCTATCAAGTTCAGTGGAATTTAGTCCATATTGAGGGAGGACATTGGGAGCTGAAACAGTTTTCCAGATCTCTACCTGTTTGTATATATCTCTGAAAATGCATATATTCTCCACTCAAACATTCAATTCAATTGGTAGTTTTTGGTAAATATTGAAGAAGTTTACATTATTTTTGGGAACTTAGAATCTAAAGAAAGAGAAAGATATGACAAGGGCATTATAACTCTAAGGCCAGATATAAGTATGATGGAAAAACAGAGTTCCAGAATGAACGAGTCCTAATAACAGAGGAGAATTGGGAAAAATGCTTCATAAAGGAAGTAGCATTTGCAAAAGTATTGAAAGAAGGATAAGATTTTGGTAGGCAGTTATGGTGGAAAAAGGCATCATTTGTAGAAGTAGCATGAATCAAAGCAGAAATTATCAGGGCATGTTTAGGGAATAGTTATGGATTCCAGTTTGATTGCAGCATGTGATACATGCTGGAAAGTATGAATCACTGCTTCACAAGGAGCTGTGGTTAACCAGAGTGACCTGGTACACCCATGGTAGTAGGAACTTTGAGTTCATTATGTCAGTTAATCCACACAGCAGCCCATGGGGTAATAATAACTGCTTGTACGGGTTAGGAAAATAAGACTCAGAACTTGCTTAAAGTCACTCTGCTATTGAGTAGTTGAGCCAGGAATATGACCAAGAGCCGTTCTGACCTGTGTTGTTACTCACAGTATTATATGATTCTAAGGGCAGATCTGGAGCCATATTTAGAGGAATTGTCACATCAGATCAAAGCTTCAGCCAGTTTATGCAGACTAGAGAGAGCATTTTTTTCTTTTTTCAAAATGAGTAAAAGAAAGTCTGTCTTCATTTTCCCATTAGTAATTGCATTCTTGTGTCCTGGAGGACAGGAAAAGAATACATGGCTTCAAAATGCCATCTTTGGAATCCTTGGTGAAAAAGTGTAATTAAAACCCAGATGTCCCTAAATTTAGATTATCTATGTACTCTTCATTCTTCTGTGCAATATTATCTGTCTACTGATTTCTAAATTATATTTAGTCAATGTTTTTTCCTCCTTCTTTGTTATTATTGTTTACTGTAAGGTAGATCTTTGCTTTAAATCCCTACCAATGTGTGACAATTCTAAAGTCTGAAGGAACTTTTAATTTGAAAGTAATTGCCTAGCATCAAGAGTAATTTTCAAAGGAGCAAAATTATTTTAAACATTTTAAACGGCAATTTTAGTCTTTAGAATTAGATGGATTTGTCATTTGATAGAATGTAATAGTATTGAGTGAACACAGTGAAAGCTATCACATTGTATAGTAGTTCTGCTGAGTTTTAAAATATATTTTTCCCATCCTTCCAGCTGATACTTCCTTAACTGATGACAGATGGTACTTTGGTTTGTTGAATCCCAATTCTATGATTATTTTATCTTTAATTGCCTTTTTAAAGACGTATGGAGATATCTTCATCAAATAATTAGCTATATTACCTTGAGAATTATTTTACTATAAATACTTGGTTCATTTTTGTTTTGTTCTCTTCTGTTTGTTTTGAGATGGAGTCTCGCTCTGTTGCCCAGGCTGGAGCACCGTGGCGTGATCTCGGCTCACTGCAAGCTCCGCCTCCTGGGTTCACGCCGTTCTCCTGCCTCAGCCTCCCGAGTAGCTGGGACTACAGGCGCCCGCCACCACGCCCGGCTAATTTTTTGTATTTTTAGTAGAGACGGGGTTTCACCTGTGTTAGCCAGGATGGTATCCATCTCCTGACCTCGTGATCCGCCCACCTTGGCCTTCCAAAGTGCTGGGATTACAGGCGTGAGCCACCGAGCCCAGCCAATACTTTGTTCATTTTTAAAGGAATTTGTTGGCTTATGTGATCGTTGTAAGAGTTGGTACTTCCTCAACCTTTTCAGTATTTTCTGGGCCTCCGATTTTGTAAAATAACATAGCATTAATTCATGATGGCTTTGTGAATATAAGAGGATTCAAGAGAGTTCATGGAAGTTTAGGGAAACTTCATAAACGAAAAACTGGAAGTAGCTCAAGTCAGCCTCAGTAAGGGCAAAATAAATTGATATACCTATTCAGTGAAATACTGCACAGCTCTGAGAACCAGTGAGTCAATTTTGTATGCCCTGTTAAAGAGTCGTGCCTAAGATACATTTTTACGTTACAAAAATGTAAAACTGCAAATAGTATGAGAGCGTTTATGTAAAGATCTTTAAAGCTATATGGATATATAAACAACAAATGTGCAGTGAAAAATTTTGAAGGAACCATTAACAATGATTATTTATGGGGAAAGAAGCTAGGAAAAATGATTATTTAAATTTAAATCATTTAAATTCTCATATTTTCATTTCCTATTTCGTGAAAGTGCTTTATTTTTTTTTCTTCCTGTTTCTCCCACACTCACAATGAGCATGTATTGCTTTTATTAACTAAATAGTTTTTTAAAAAGTCTCCTTTTATTTAGAAAATAGTGTATAGGAGACTCTTAGTGTCCTCCATAATCTTTTTGAATGAGACTTCATAATCTCCTAATTTACAATGATTGTAAGATGCTTTAGAGAAAATACCACATTGTTCTAGTTTAACACTCCTAGTGATGAATGGGTCACTTCATTGAATTATTTTTTTTTCTAGTTTGATTTTTATCGTTTGATTCTGGAAATGATGAACCGATCTGAACTTTAGCTGGCATGGCCAGCATGGTATAAAAGGCTAGCACCGTAAAGCATTTTGTTCCTTTTAGGGAACAATATAATCTTTCACATTATTCCAAGAGATTATTTTTCATGATTTTTCCTAAGGTCCCAAATAATCTTAGTTTAAAAATTAAATTTATGGGTGTGGCCCCTTATGCCTATAATCCCAGCACTTTGGGAGGCTAATGTGGGAGGATTGCATGATCCAAGTAGTTCAAGACCAGTCTGGGCAACACAGAGAGATACTGTCTCTATCAAAAAAAAACAAAAAACAAAACGGTGGATGTGGTGGCATACCCCACCTGTGGTACTAGCTGCTTGGAGGCTAAGGTGGGAGAATCACTTGAGCCCAGGAGTTCGAGGGTGCAGTGAGCTGTGATTGTGTTGGTGAAGTCCCACCTTGGTGATAGAGCAAAAATAAAATAAAATGAAATGATAGAGCAAAAATGAAATGAAATAAAATAAAATAAACAATAAAAATTAAATTTGATTACACAGTCTAGCATTCTATTCATATTCATGAAAAATATGAAATTCATTATAACCAATGCAAAAAGTTTCTCTGGAATATTTCCAGGTTTAAAGAGATTTCAGATAAATTTTTGTGTTGGTTTTAATAAATTTCATATTTTTCCGATAATTTCTAAAAGTTAAATTTATCATGCTCTGGAAAACACATGGATTTTAGAATCATCGACACTCATAAAAAGGAACTCATAGGGTAGTCAATGGAAATAAATGAGCTCACATATATAAAGCATCCTGAAGACAGACTCAGCCTGTAATTAGACTTTCAATGAAAATATATGTACATATTTGCTTTTAAAAATAAAAATTCCTTTATAATAAAGTTTCTACACAATAAAAAGATAATGTGGCAATTGATAAAGAGACATGATTGAAATTTTGCACTTTACTTTGACTTCTAGTAGTGTTACCTCCTATATTCTTCCAGTCTATCTCTTTTTTATTCCTTGCAAGTTTATGTTTTCAACTTAGTCTTTAGAAGCAGCTGATAATGTCCATCCAGTTTGTATTGAGATCATAGAAATTGGTATCAGTTGAAACAGAATAGATAAGTTTTGAAAAAAATTTGTTTCTAGCCTCTCATCTAATCTTCCAAAAATATTAATGGGATTTAGGTTTCTACTGTCCTTACTACTTTAAATTTAAATTAGTTTAAATTGAAATTATGTTAATAATCCAATAAACTTAAAATCTTTGTAATTTTATGTAAATATAAATGGAAGCCAAAAATCTATTACTTCCTGCCTCTTTCATATACTTTACAATGTAAGTTTTATGTAGTGCATGTTATTTCATTAAGACCTAACATATTAAATAAATATACTAAATGGTGACAGTTTTAGTTGTTATTTTTCAATAGTTTGGTTTTTAAAAACAATTCACTGAAACACATTTCTGCTTATGGAAAATCATCTATGAAAACGATAAGTAAAATTGTTTTGTAATATTTTTGCATAAGTATATACATTCCAAAAAAACTGGAAATTTAGTGTCTACATGTTAGATATGATTATAGAAGTTGATACTGGGTAGAGCTAAGTAGATATGGTCTTGGTAAGTAATTTTGTGATTTCTAATATAAGGTTAGATATAATGCCTACCTCACAGACTTGGTGAAAATAATTTATAAAGGAAATTTTATAAAGAAATACTGTTTTAGGTGTTAATCTTTTATTTAGAAACAAATATTGATTATTGTTTTTATCAGCTCCATATATATTTGACTGTGAAGACATATGTACTATTCATTCACAACATCTATTGAGTACTTGTTGTGGACTGGGGATTGTGGCAGGTAGTGGCTTTTGTGATAAATAAGATGAGGTTCTTAACACTGTTGAAGCTCATAGTTATTGAAGGAGAGGAAGCATTGAAAGCAAATAATTATGGTACAAAATTACAAATGTTATAAACAGGTGTAATGGTACAAAGGAGGGGTGGATTCTGCTGGGATCTCAGGAATCTTTCTCAGAGGCTGCTCCTTAGGCAAGATAAATGAGTGTTGACACGACTAAATGGTAGACTGTCATAGGTAGATTGAACATTAAGTAAACATCTACCCCACTATTAAAAGAGTACTAAATGTAGGATGAATACTCAGTTCATCAAATGTTTATTGAAAAGTCACAATAGACAAGTTCCTTTACTAGCTACAGAAGAACTAGAACCCTGAAAAGATCTGGTTCTTGCTCTTCAGGGGCTCACAGTCCTACAGGAGACAGATGTGTGTTCCCAGAGGGCTGTGCCCCAAGGCAGAAGTTGAGTAAAGGTGCTGTAGAAACTTTGTGCCATATGACCAGGCCATGGTATCACTGCCAAATCCCAAAGAGACAGCTGTGACTTTGTAAGTAGTTTGGCCTCTGGAATACTGAGTTAAAAGTGGACTGGCCTAAAAGAGCAGAGAAATTTTAAGAAATCAGTAATATTTTACAAATGCATATATGATATAGTCTTGAGATGTAAGGTCAATTGATGAGTAGGACACAGATTAAATAATGGCAAGTTGACCCATAGCCTGGTCAAAATATGTGTAAATAATAGGTAAAATAAGTAATATTAAAGGAATATAAATTATATCGCTAAAAATACTATTAGCTAACCCAGCTAAAATATCTTAATTAGGTATATCAATTAAAATATGTACTGGAAGATCTCCTATTGATCTTTTAGTTTTTCCCACTTAAATGAAGAGGCTCTTTCTGATTGGCCTCTGTTCTCTCTGGTCAGCATCTCTGGATATTGAGGATTTCCCATTCGGAGGACTATATTTAGCATCCCTTTTCTCCTTAATCCCAAATAATCACTCTTGGGAGTTATAAAACCTGAGTGAAAATAAGAACTATATTTTCTTTAAAAGTCGTTGGAGATGGATGCTCAATGTTTGACTCTGTTTTAAGGATTGTTTCTGTGTCTTTCTTTTTAAATCATTACCACACTTTATCACCGTCAGACAAAAATCACCTCAATTTTATTTTTATTGCGCCTTTAAGATTGTTTATCTATTTATCCATTCTTACTTCACTGATTCTCAGAGTGGGAAGAAGCATCTTAACCCACTGTCAAGAGCGTACCTTCTGCCATGCCCTTGTTCTGTTATTCCCTGCTTCCTGCAAGAGCTTGCACAGACACCCATCGACTTTCTTTTGTATTTTAATTTCTTCCCATTAGCCCTCAAAGAGGCTACATCTCCACATACTTCACAAAAGAGAAATAAACAAAAGAGGAAATCCCTCACATTAATCTCTCCTCAATCTTTTCCTTTCTCTCTGTTCTCCCATGTTTGAACAGTTGCTTTTACTCAATATCTCCATTTATGCATCTCTTAGTAATTCTCTGTCCACTGAAGTCTGGCTTCTGCTGGGATCATCCAGAGCTGTCTCAGGTTGCCAAGGACTTCCCAATTGCCCAACTCAAACTCTCCTCAGGGGCTTGATCACTGTACAATCTATGTGATTAGCCATCATTTTTCTAAACTCCTCCCTTACCTCATCAGCTACCACTCTCTTCTTGCCTCTGTAATTTGTTTTTAGTCTTAGTTGTGTCTTCTGCCTTTATCCTGCTTAAAATCGTGGCTATTTGTTTTAGTTCTGCATTTGATCTTCTCTTTGTGTACTTTGCACTCTCTTGGGCAATCATCTCCTTTCTTTGATTAACCTGCCATGTGATGCCCAAATCCGGAGCTCTTGTTTGGGTTTCTCCTGAGCTCTGTTCTCTTGGCTCCATCTGGATGGACAAGGCACTTCATAATTGGTGTGTTCCAAATGTCTTACTGATTTATATCTGTTGTCAACTAGAATTGAGATTGCTATCTTTCAAAATAAACAAATTCACTTAATTTTATTAAGATTAAGTATTTTACACACTAAGTTTTGTTGGAAGAAGCAAAAAGAAAAGGAGTTATGATTGCTGGCAGTTTGGATTGCTCAGTTTTCAGACTAAATACAAATTTGGGGCTTTAGAATAGCAGGAAATAAAAATAAAATTTTTTGAAACTAATTGACACATGATATTTTTAAAAGTCAAAGGAAACAAATGACTTTATTGGAGTTCCTTATACTTATATCATGGTGTAGTATTTTTATTTTAAATATTTGGCCTTGACATTAAATAATATATGGGAATATGAGCTCTCATAATCTCATAATCTTTTCAGGGCATAAAATAATCTGATCAAGGCTGATGAGGGTTATAAAAATATATTGTTATATTCTGTCTTTGATGGCTTCTGGGTGAGTCTGAGAGAAAATTCCCTCTTCCACTTGGGTACATAGTTGATCACCCAAACTCTTAAGTGATACCTGATGAGTAAAGGTGTCAACCGTAAGGTTGCTCTGTGCCAGTGCGACTTCTGTTTGCTCTCATTACCTTTCGCCAGATCCTGCCTGATAACCACAGATTTCCATGTGGCTCCCTCCTACTCCTGCTCCTGCTTGTCAACAAGCTCTCTCACCTGCTTCTACTACATAGTTCCTGGCTGTAGAAATGGAACCAAGTAGCTTTCTTTTGTAGAATAAATGGACTTATCCTTAACCAGCAATGGATGATTAGGATGGGAAGGTAGGGTGGAGGGATGTGTATAGAAAGAATGTGAAACTTGAAGTGCCCTTTAAAAAAATGTTTTCTTGTTCAGCTCAGAGTAGATCAACTTCTGTTTGGCCTGACTTTATTTCCTAAAGACAGTAACTGGTCTCAAGACATGTTTAAGAGTAAAAAATGCTAGAATCTTCTTACCTTAGAAGCCAGTTTGTGCTACTACTGACCTGTCAGGAGGAATACTTCCATGTCAGGAGGAAGGAATATATCAGTATTTGCCTTTAGGGAATTTGCCTGGAAGAGTACATTAAAAGTCATTCCCAGTCAAGGCAATTTGTTTAGATGTAAAAGCATATAAGTTGTGTGTGTGTGTGTGTGTGTGTGTGTGTGTGTGTGTGTGTGTATTTGAGCAGCAGCATTTTACCTTGTTACAGATTTTAACTGTCTTTCTGGAAGTATTCTGTTATAGTGAATGTGACTGTAATGTAACAAACAGATTTTACATGCTTTAATGGAATTTAAATTGCTCTGTGAGGCTAAATGAAATAGTTAATCTAGACTTTTGCCTGGGTTTTCTTACCTGCATTTTGGGGGAGGAATGTTCAAAGAATATTTTTTTAAAAAAGAATATCATTCAAAATACAAAATAATATACTGCAAATGATATTAATAAAGGTCATATAACTACATTAGAATGAAGACTTGTAAGCCAGGCTGGCCTTGGAAATAGTTGTGAGTCAGGCAGTATGCTTTTGTTGCTTCTCACCCTTACTATCTCTTTGATGCCTTCTTATCTGCCACTGCAGTGGTCAGTTCTTTCCTATTCCGTTTGCCCGCTCAAAGCGAAAGGAAGAAGTATTATTGATGTTTGCTATGGGTCAGGCTTTTTATTGGGTGTTTGACATATACTGTCATTTAGATGACTGTTAAATTTGTGGCACCAGCTCTCCTTCCCCAGCTGCAAACT
Source organism: Pan paniscus (assembly GCF_029289425.2). Lineage (NCBI taxonomy): Eukaryota > Metazoa > Chordata > Mammalia > Primates > Hominidae > Pan > Pan paniscus. Next base: position 148,038,403 of record NC_073255.2, on the reverse strand, counting down.
TTGTCTATTCAAATTGCCTAGTTAAGATGTTGTAGAATTTGTTTATATCACATGATGTTATACACAAATACCTGCTTACCAACCTACCTTCGTACATACATATTAATAATCCTGTTTTATATAGATAAGCAATATACTCATGTCATGTCAGTGAAAAGTGTGGCTTTTTATGCCAGACTGCTTGAAGAAACTAAGGCTCCAGAGATTGTCACCTGCCCAAGGTCACATATTGTTAGTGACATATTGTAGTAAATGGATTTCAACCTAAGTGTGGCAGACACCAACTTTCACTCTTGCAAGTATTTTTAACCACTTTTCTCTACCTTACATTCCTATTGTTCTATTGGTGCATAACGGAGTGAAATATTTCTCTTAATTTTGTATTTTTTGTGTTTTATATATACATATATTTTATGCAAAATAAAAATAGTTCTCCCTTCGGACAAATCTAAAAGTATATTTGATAATAGAGGAAGAAGCTCTGTAATATACATTTAGCATGTTGGTAATGCTAGATTTATTTTTTAACTAAAGTCTGAAGGACTAGTAGAATCAGAGAAAACCTTGTTTTTGCTTAGGTGTCATTGTTTACCTTGAGAATGAAAAATAGAGCAAGTAGTTAGAAAGCTTAGAGGAGTTAAAAATAATAACCGTCATGCTGCCCTAGAAATAAAAGGAAATGATAAAGCATATACCGACTAGCTCAGTGATCAGTGATTTTAGCTATTGGTGAGACATTTAATTTAGTGTAAAAAATGGTATGAGATGATGCTGTAAAATATATATCTGCAGACAATTTTTGTTTCATTATTTATTTTTATATACTGTCAACTGGCCATGTTAATTTCCACTGATAATACAACTGAAATTATCGTATCAACCTGTATTTCAGGGACTTTCTCCAAATACACTCAGAGCTGTCTTATAAACAAAACCTTATTATAGTCGCACAGAGTTTGAAATGTTAAGGCTAATTTATGAGAGCAGTTTGTCTGAATAAGCATTTAGTCTAGGAAAGGAATCTTTCCTCTTAAAGGTATAGTAATTCTTCTCTTTCCACTCCTAAGCCCTCTATTTCCCATGCCTGGGGTGGGTTGGAGGTAGAGAAAGCACCTTAAGCTAAGTCAGTTCAAGATCATAAAAGCTATGAAGAATGACAATCCTCTGAAGCTTTTCTGTATTAAAAATATCCTCCTTATTCTCTTACCCTCATCTTTGCCCTAGTTCTTTGCTGAAGAATGCCATAGTTTCTTCAGTATTTGTAGAGTTTAGGAGAATGTGGACCAATATTTATTTATTTTTTTTTCAGGACTTAGGTTATCTGTGATAGAAAAGTTAGAGTATAATCTATGAGTAGAGTGTAAAAACACTAAAGAAAAAGCTGTAGAGAAAATAACTGCCCTATTTATTAAGTATTAGTGCTGTTCTTCTGGTCATTAATGTCAAGCTAATTTCTTTTTCTGGCAGGCCCTTGTAGTATTTTTTTTTTTCATCAAAAAAGGTGGGTGACATGAAAGCACTGATGTCTTTTAATAGTTATCATTGATACACAGGCCTCTCAGGCTTCTGACACCACAAAGGCAAAGTTTCTGCTTTTGAGACACATCTTTCTGCCTCTTTTGTCTCCTCTAATTGATTTTGTTATTTTAATTGAAAACACTGGTTTTAAAGAATGGAATTCTATAGGGCCCTGGTTAGAGAATAGCCACAATAAAAAGTATACATGAATTATCTTATTTCTTCTGAGTGGCACTGTTTGGCTGTGGTGCCTCTAGACCATTCTCTACCACTTACTCCAGTTTGCACTTGAGGGCAGATTTTTCTCAACAGTACTAGTAGGTGCAATAGTGGAGCTGGCTGATGCTATTGGAATGGTGCTTGAACAGGAGGAACTTTTTTATTAGCCATATCTGTAGTTCTGATCTTCCAGGAAGTTAGCTAGTTATAATAATTCCCTTGGCTTAAAAAGATCATATTAGGTAGGAAATCTTCCTATTGAAAAAGATGTTATTCTGTAGGACTAATAGCTAAATAATAAGCTAATATGAGTAATGACATTACTTTGGAGAGTGTCAGTAATACCAAGTTTTTCAAGTGGCCACTCTCTGGGTCCCCTTCCATTGTGTGCAAGTGCCGATTAACAGTTTACCTGTACTAGCTACCCACTTACTAGCAAGTACAAGAAATTAACTCCTCCCAGGACAAAACAAATTATTTCCTTAAACTGCCAGATCCAACTACGATGAGCAGAGCCCTCTAATAAGCTCTTATGGACTGAATGTCTACTCCCCAAATTCATATGTTGAAATCTTAACTCCAAATATGATGGTATTAGGAGGTGGAGCCTTTGGGAGGTAACTAGGTCACAAGGATGGAGCCCTCGTATATGAGATTAGTGCCCTTATAAAAGGGACTCCAGAACAGTCTGTTGCCCCCTTTCTGCCATATGAAGAAACAATGAGAAGAGGTCAGTCTGCAAACTGGAAGAGAGCCCTCACCAGAACTTGACCAAGCTGACATTCTGATCTCAGCCTTCCAAAACTGTGAGAAGTAAATTCCTGTTGTTCATAAGCCACCCAATTTATGGCACTTTGTTAATGGCAGCCTGTACTAAGACAGGAGCACCATGAATTGACCTGAAACATGTGGGATACAGCCTTTATTTAAGCTGTTATTGAAACAGCAAGGGAGAACTTAAGCCACACTGTGACAGAGACTGTCACAAGCCGTGGAGGGAGCAGGAGCAGTAGACTGGCAAGCTACAAGCACTGACATCTACTTTTCCTCTCCAGAGGGGCTCTGCCAGGAAGTTCCCAACCCCTCCTACTAAAGCTTCTCCTTCTCTGACATATCCCGAATCAACTTGGACTTCTCTATCCCCATACCCTCCTTTAAAAAAAAAAATTCCATTTTCCCTTTTGGAAGCAATAGCATCAATATGGATGTAAATCTTACTCTAACTTGGCAGTATTTTGACGTACTTAAGGCCTCAGATTCCAGAGCCAGGTTGCCTGGATTTGATTCCCAAATCTACAGTTAATACATAAGTGATTTGGGCAGGTGATTCAAGGTCTCTGTGCTTCAGTTTCCTCTGTAAATAACCTGTGTGCACTTTGTCTAGAGAATTAGTTGAGTTGGTATTTGTAAAGCACTTAAAACAATACCTGCCACCTGATAAGCTCCTTTTAAGTGTTTGCCATCATAATGATTATTATTACTTGAAATGTAATTCTAATGACAACGTTCATTCCTTCAATAAATATTTAATAAGAACATACTTTGTGCTAAGCATAGTATTCTGTCTCATTTCCAACAGGCTCCATACTATGAGTAAGGCCAGACACTAACTATAATATAGTGGTTTGAATTCTCGTTACAATACTATGTTTGAAATATAAGAGTGCAATTGGCTTTTAGCTATATATTTTAAAAGGTTAGATATGTAACTTGGGCTTGGGTGGTATTGCCCTGAATATCTGGGTACTCTTTCAAAGTGCCAGCATTATATTTAGTTGGTCCTAAAAGGGAGAGCCTGGTGGCCCTCTCCTTGGGTGGCAGAACTTATGTCTTGTCTATGCAGTTGCTCTGCTTCCTTGAGACCCACTGATGGAAGGGTTAAGACCTGCTTGGCCAGAAAGGGAAGGGCCTAATTTTCTTGCTGCCCACAGACTATTAGAACACCACCACCTTACTGCCATTCTCTTACACTGCTTTGCAACACATACTGTATGTTTGCAGTTGTCCTCGACAACATTAATACTTACTTTGATTTTATTTATACGATTGCAGTCTTTTCCTCTGTGTAAAGGTGTATTCATTTATGGAAAAAAAGTGCCTACTACTAATTCTATTCCCAGAACTAAGTAGACTAATTTATACTGTATTGGGGAGACAAAAAGGTATTAAAACTTCTTTTTTTAAAAAAAAGCAAGGACGAGGGGGAAGTTACAGAAAATTGTAGGGAAACAGTTTTCAAAAGTAAATGTGGCCTCTTCCTGGTGTTGCCTTTGTCTCATCCTGTCCTTTATACATGAATTCCAGAGGTTCTTAAAGAACTAGGCCGTAAGACTCATTCTTAGATTTTATACTGAAATTGATTACCTCATCAGCATGCCTGATTAAAGTGGAAAGAGGCTGGGCACGGTGGCTCATGCCTGTAATCCCAACACTTTGGGAGGCTGAGGTGGGCGGATCACCTGAGGTCAGGAGTTTGAGACCAGCCTGGCTAACAAGGTGAAACCCCGTTTCTACTAACAATACAAAAAAATTAGCCAGGCTTGGTGGCACGTGCCTGTAATCCCAGCTACTCAGGAGGCTGAAGCAGGAGAATCGCTTGAACCCTTGAACCCAGGAGGTGGAGGCTGCAGTGAGCTGAGATCGTGCCATTGCACTCCAGCTTGGGCAACAAGAGTGAAACTCCTTCTAAAAAAAAAAATTGAAAGATATGGTTCTAGATGCTTAAAAAAATTGAGTGGAATGATAGGCATATATTAGGCAGAAAAGAGGAACAATGAAGGCCAAAGTAGACATAAGGACATGAATAGTCCCATGGCTATAACTGTAGTTGTGACAATCACATGCCAGCAGCATATACATTGGTGTCACTGTCTGTCTGTCTGTGCGGTCTTTCCTTTAGAAAAGGTTAATTACAGCCTTTCTTTGCATCATGGACACCTTTGGTGGGAATCTGCTATACCCTATACAACTCTTCTCAGAATACATTTTTAGATGCATAAAATAAAATATATGGTATTTAAGAGGAAACCAGTTTTATTGAACTCATTTAGCAAAATACTTTAAAATTTGTGATGTTATTATATATTTGTTTCTTCATAATATATTTAAATGTATTAAGATGATCTAATAACACTGGGCCTATAAACAATCATAGTTTCAAAGTAGTGTAGTGTTGAAGGTAAAAAATATTTCAAGATATGTAAAACAATGGGAATGTGATATGAAAATAAATCAGATTTCTGTTGGTGACCAAGTCATAGAATTTAAAATAAAGCATATTTCCCTACATGTCCAGAAGCTAAGCAAGCTAATTACTCATATCTGTTTATACTTCTCATGTTATTTCATCTAAAATGCTTATATCCATTGAGATAAAGATTTAAATGAACAAAGTGGTTGGACAGTAATTCAAAAGGATCTGGCAGATAGTTTGCTCTAATCTCCTTGCTATTCTTTTCATTAGGTTACAAAAATTTTAGTTTTCTGTTACTGTTCTAATCTACAAGAATACTTGTAGGTTAAAGTGAGTTTTCAGCCTCAGTAATTTTTGTTTACTTAATATATTTTTGTGGTTAATTGTTAGGTTCTTTTTATCCTTTGAGGTAATATGCTCACAACCTGTAGATTTGCTTATTTTGCCAACACTTTCAGACCTTCAGTCCTCATGCCTCCTGACATCTGGAATTTCTCCGGGTATATTTTATTTCCAGTTTCTAAATGCAGTGAACATATTCAGACATAGTAAGAAGGAAAAGGCCTATGAGTTACGGGTGATTGCTTTTATGTATTAATGGTGTCCATGGAGGGTCTCATTAACACACACAGCATGAGGAATTTTTGCAGCTACCACGTAGAGCTGAAAAATCCAACCACAGAGTAGATTTGATTGTTTATGTCTCAGTATTTTTGTTTGGAGCTTTAGAGGACATTAACAAAACTTCTTGGGACAGGTGGAATGCCATATGGCATAGGGACTGGACCACTGCCATAGCTTTAGAGATTTATCAAAGCTTCTCCTTCTAGTGGGAATGATGTGAGTCTCTTGGACTGCTTCCATTCAGTGATGACATTCATGTACAGATCAGCAACAAAGGTACTTTAAAAACAAAACAGTAACTATCTCGAAAGAGATTTCTGCTTTTGATAGGGACTGAAGGAGAGCATCTTTATTAGCAGGATATTTATTGGATTCAAAACTTTTTTATACTTACTAACTTATTACATAAAATTCATACAAATACTGTTGTGCAGTAATTTGAGGGTGGGTTGGGTGACGTAGTGGTTTCTATGCATTGAATACTCCTAAATTCAGATTTTATGCCTTCTGAACACACAAATGCACACACACACACACTTTTTAAACATCTATGGGTAGTTCTGAATGGTGGCATTACCTTTGAGTGGCAGTGTCCGGGGTCTGCTGTAGGTAACAACAGAAGTCAGGTTTCTGTTGCACTTGTGACATTTATAGCAAACTTCCTTTCCACAGTGTTTTTTGACCAAATTTGAGGTGGGGTGGGAAGAACTGCTTTTGTAGTACTGGTTGCTACAACTGCTTCTAATGATCTCTAAGTAGTAGTGAGACCAGAAGCTCTAGAGAAGAAAAAGGCAAGGGAAGTTCCTTTCAATGCTTGAGAGAGAAAATGGATTGCATCCTTGTTTAATAGAATATGGAGAAATTGAATATAATTGTCACTGACTTCAAATTATCAATATATATGTACTTTGGAATACTACACACAATTCATTCTGTACAGCATAATTTTTGTAAATAATGATACCTTTCAGGGTGTCATTTTAGATGGAAATTGGCACCTTAAATATTTTAAGGTAAAGATTAAAGAATATAGAATAACATTTGCTTATTGACTCATTTCCATTATTTCCCCCCCTATTTCTCTTTGATTCTTATGATATAATTATAATTTTTCTCTAGAGCACCCTGGAGTATTCTTTGATTCTTCATAGCTGCTCATATATCTCTAATAAAGTAGTGAACCATAGTATGAAAAAATTATATTGCATTGAATATAAAATATAATAACTACTACTTATGGATACTTTCTATTTCCATAAATGAGCTAGATAACTTATATTGTCCCTATTATTGTGACGACAGTGCAAACTAGGTGTTATTATTTCCATTTTATAAATGCAGAAAATGAGACCAAGAGAAATTAAATAACTTCCCAAGTTCTTACAAATGTACCTAACAACTGGCACAACTGGTTTTTTTTTTTTTTTTTTTTTTGAGACGGAGTCTCGCTCTGTCGCCCAGGCTGGAGTGCAGTGGCGCGATCTCGGCTCACTGCAAGCTCCGCCTCCCGGGTTCACGCCATTCTCCTGCCTCAGCCTCTCGAGTAGCTGGGACTACAGGCGCCCGCTACCATGCCCGGCTAATTTTTTGTATTTTTAGTAGAGACGGGGTTTCACCGTGTTAGCCAGGATGGTCTCGATCTCCTGACCTCGTGATCCGCCCTCCTCGGCCTCCCAAAGTGCTGGGATTACAGGCGTGAGCCACCGCGCCCGGCCCACAACTGGGTTTTAAAAAGCCGTTATCACTTAAATTCCAGAGTGTATGTTCTTTCTTTTATGCCTGAAATATTTGTCTTTTGTTTTATGTCAGATATTTCACAGGGATTCATAGTTTCTTGATTGAGGCATTTTGCCCCTTTGAGTTAAAGGGTCTCGATGAACTACAAATATGCCTTGTGGAAGACTTAACAACAACAACAACAAAATGAGAGAAGTCACACTGCTAATGAGAAACAATGTATGATCTAGGAAAATGCCAACCCAACTTCTGACTGTAAGTCTGAGAGTGTAGCTTCTCCTTGTCCCAGTTAAGCTCTGGATACATATGCAGTCATTTCTCTTTATAACTCTCTGTGGACAGAGCTTGCAGTGTAAGATCTGAAATGATACAAGTAGCTCCCAGTAAAATGAAGCCAAGGAAGCTATGGCCTAAAATATAAACTCTTTTAAAAAGCTTGTTTCCTTACTGAGCTTGCCAATTTCCATAATTAGTCAGAGGCAATTAAGTACCTTAATTCGTTTGATCTTTATGGAATTTCCAGCATATTTTTGTTTTGTAATCAGAACTACAGTTGAATATATGACTAATATCCCTTATAAAGGCTTACATTAGCATACATCAAAATGGTTTACCTCCGTTTCAGCATAGAGATATTTTATCGACATAATTTTAACATGCATTTCATAAAAACACAGTGTTTATGCATTATTACTTACTTATTTGAAATATCACATCTTCAGTTTGCAGGCATCATGGGGTTAAGCAGAACATAATGGCCTTTCTTCATTTTTTGGTTTAGACACAATCACACAATAAACATTTAAGATACATTTGTAAATAGTTAATATGTCTTAACCACTTTATATAAATAATACTTAAACTTTAAACATGATCGTGAATATAAAAGCTTATGCAATCTAGCAAGGCACCAATTTAAGAGAAAACTGCCAGTCTATGTCTGTAAGATTTAGCATTCCAATGATAGTACAAATTAAGGGTTGATTTGATTAGTGAATCGCTGTCTTCCAAATTTCAATTTACATAAGCACTTGAGAGAACCCAAACTATTTAGAAACTAGCCTGAGTTCTCTTGTTTTCTTTTGCGTGTCTCTGCTTACATTGTGCCATATATCTGTAGGATCAGATTTTTTTCTTATTTGCAACTAAATTCATTCTTGAAATCATGACTCCCTTAGATTTCACATCACATTCTTACCTCCACCTCAGAGGTATTTTCTCTGAGAAACGTGATTGACTTTATTTTTTTAATACCACTTGAAAAAAATTTCGGTGGGTACTTTGTACTCTCTTTTCTAATTCTCATTTTTCGATCTTATTGTCTTCCTTTTTGTCATTTTCAGTTGATAAATAAACTGAGAAACTCTATCTTGACCCCAAGCTGAGTGCTTTCTTGAGATTTCCAAGGTCTGAGGATTCTTTTGAGTGGAATGCATCATGGAGTTTTTGGGGACTGGGCTCTGAGGCAACCTGGCTCCTCTACAACCAAATTCTTTTGAGACCTTGGGACAGCTTCTGCTCTTCTTAGTTTTCATAGGACCAAAGAAGTGGTAAATACCTGATGGTAATAGAAACTAGAAAACAAGCTATGGATTTAGTTTCATTAGCATTATTATTAGCCGGGTAAGTGGGAATCCTGTTCCAGAGTTCCACTGAGCATACTGAACCATTGAGTCCTGATGATGTTAAAGTGATGGACAGTTAGATAGATTTGATTATACTAAGAATGGCACTAGGAAGAAAAAGAGTAAGATTCTTCATTTTATGTATCAATTCCATGGACTTATTCCCTCTTCTGACACTTAGGAAAGATCATTTTAAAACCTCTTTTTATGTTTTTTATTTCTTTTTATGCTTAATTCTTTTTATTAAAGTAAGAAATGGCTGCATATATTGAAATGTTTATTCTTAAAGCTTTTGAAGCCCAATAATTTTATTCAACACTTGTTCTATATGTAAGCAAGGTTTGAGCATATCTAAACTGACAGATGAGCTAGCTACAAAATTTATAGCTATTTATTTTAGCCGTAAGAAGTAAGCAGAAATGTGGAAACAATGATAAGAAACCCTTAGTGTACTTTATTATTGTGTTAGCTTTTATCATGCCATTGAAAATAGTTACGGTCAACTTTTTGTTATTGTTTGTGGCATAAAACTAGATTAAATGATGCTGATCATTTGTTTAGGTTTATATAAAACCTGCACATTTATCTTAGTATCTACTTCCAAAATTGGAAAGTTCAAGTTTTTGTATTTTAGGGCAAGAGAACCTTCATTTATTCCTCTTATTGGTCATTTGAGTTTATATTCATTGCTGTGCTTCCAACTAGTAGCTATATATGTGGGGCCAGAGCTTCTCCATCAAGCTGGGTGCTCAAATACAGGATTTGCCCATTTGTTAAATTATGATTCATCTGACATTATTTAGAACATGGGGTATGTAATAATGAACAAGACAGGGAAGATCCCTATTCGTGGACATTACTTACATTCTATTAAACAAACAAATAAGAAAATAGCAGAATAGTGATAAGTAAAATGCAGATATAGGATTATTCATTAGAAGCGTGTTTCATGTTATGTGTTTGGGGAAATATTATCCATTCTTATTTTAGAAAGTCACATGAAGATATTGCTATATTTATTCTCCAGCCAACCACACAGCAGAGGAAATTAGGCTCAGTGATGTTAAATCTTTCATATTAAGTGGCTCCTAAACATATGTGCAAGTTGCCTAGTGGCAACAAAAACAATATAGTAATAAGAACATCAGGTAATGTATACTCCTAATTATATTTAAATAGGCCTATGTATAGCGATAATAATGTAATAATGGTAAAATAACATAGTAATAATGGTATAGTAAGAGTATAGAAATATGGCATAATATTCGGTGGTTATAAAAATTAATATCACTTTCCTTGTTCCAATAGAATCAAGTAAACACTGTAATGTATGTTATTTTAATATTGCTAGATTTACTTTAAGGAATCATATTTTTGTATCCAGGAAACAGCATAGAAACCTAATATACAGTATGTCAAATTTTTTCTCAATTTATAAAATGAAACACATATTCCATAAACAGCCAAAATGAATTTTAAAAATAGGCTTTGTCAATATATACGTGTGAATGCATGAAAAGTAATTAGAAAGTACAGTCATTTCAGCACAATTTTATTGTAGGCTTATGTCATTTTATTGTGCTTCACTGTATTATGCATTAGGTTTGTAGCAACCCTGCATTGAGTAAGTCTGTCATCACCAGTTTTCCAACAGCATGTGCCCACTTCATGTTTTTGTGTCACATTTTGGTAATTCTTGCAGTGTTTCAAACTTTCCTTTTTGTTACATATGTTGTAGTGATCTGTGATTAGTAATCTTTGCTGTTACTGTTGTAACTGTTTCAGGGCACCACAAACCTCACCCATGTAAGATGGCAAGTTGAATTGACAAATGTGTGGTTCTGACTACTCCACTGACTGGCAGGTTCAGGATCTCTTTTCCTCTCCTCAGGCCTCCTTATTTGCTGAGACACAACAATATTGAAATTAGGCCAACTAATGACCCTACAATGGCCTCTAAGTGTCCAAGAGAAAGAACGAGTTATGAGTCTCTCACTTTAAGTGAAAATCTAGAAATGATTAATTTTAGTGAGGAAAGCATGTAAAAAATTGAGATAGTTCATAAGCTAGGCCTCTTGTACCAATTAGTGAAGTTGTAAATTCAAAGGATAAGTTCTTGAAGGAAATTAAAAGTGCTACTCTGGTGAACACACAAATGATAACAAACTAAAGCAGTCTTATTGCTGATATGGAGAAAGTTTGGGAGTTCTGGGTAGATCAAACCAGCCCCAATATTCTCTTAAGCCAAATCCTAATCCACAGCAAAGCCCTAACTCTCTTCAATTCTGTGAAGGCCAAAAGAGGTGAGGAAGTTTCAGAAGAAAAGTTGGAAGCTAGCAAAAGTTAGTTCATTCCTGACAGCTTCAGGAAATAAGCTGTGTTCGTAACATAAAAGTGTAAGGTAAAGCAGCAAGTATTGACATAGAAGTTACAGCAATTTATCCAGAAGATTTAGCTAAAATAATTGATGAAAGTGGCTTCACTAAACAACTGATTTTCAAGATAGATGAAACAGCCTTGTTTTGGAAGAAGATGCCATGTAGGACTTTGATAGCTAGAGAGAAGTCAGTGCTGGCTTCAAAGCATCAAAGGACAGGCTCACTCTCTTGTTAGAAGCGAATGTAGCTGATGACTTTAAGTTGAAGCCAATGCTTGTTGCCCATTCCAAAAATCCTAGGGCCCTTAAGAATGATGCTAAATCTGTTCTACTTGTGCTCTGTAAAGGGAACAACAGAGTCTGGATGACAGCACATCTCTTCATAGCAGAAGTGTCCAATCTTTTGGTTTCCCTAGGCCACACTGGATAAAGAAGAATGGTCTTGGGCCACACATAACATACACGAACACTACCAACAGCTGATAGGCTAAAAAAAAATTTGCAAAAAAATCTCATAATGTTTTAAGAAAGTTTATGAATTTGTGTTGGCCATATTCAAAGCTGTTCTGGGCTGCATGCAGCCTGTGGGCCGCAGGTTGAACAAGCTTGGTTTATAGCATGGTTTACTAAATATTTTAAACCCATTGTTGAGACCTACTTCTCAGATAAAATTTTTTTTTCAAAATATTACTGCTTATTGAAAATGCACATGGTCATCTAAGAGCTCTGAAGGAGATGTATAAAGAGATTAATGTTATTTTCATGCCTGCTAACACAACATTTATTTTGCAGACCATGAATCAAAGAGGAATTTTGACTTTCAAGTCTTATTATTTAAGAAGTACATTTTGTAAGGCTCTAGCTATCATAAATAATGATTCTGCCGATGGCTCTGGGAAAAGTAAATTGAAAACCTGGAAGGGAGTCACCATTCTAGATGCTATTAAGAACATTTGTGATGCATGAGAACAGGTCAAAATATCAACATGAACAGGAATTTGGAAGAACTTGATTCCAATGCTCATGGATGACTTTGAGGGGTTCAAGACATAAGTGGAGAGAGTAACTACAGGTGTGGTAGAAATAGCAAGAGAACTAGAATTAGAAGTGAAACTTGAAGATGGAACTGAATTGCTACAATCTCATGATAAAACTTAACAGATGAGGAGTTGCTTTTTATGGATAAGCAAAGAAAGTGGTTTTTTGAGATAGAATCTTCTAGTGAAGTTGCTGTGAACACTGCTGAAGTGACAACAAAGGACTTAGAATATTTAATAAACTTTGCTGATAAAGCAGTGACAGGGTTTGAGAGGATTGACTTCAATTTCAAAAGTTCTACTGTGGGTAAAATGCTATCAAACAGCATCATGTGCTGCAAAAAAATCTTTCATGAAAGGAAGAGTTAATTAATAGGGCAGACTTTATGGTTTTCTTAAGAAAATTGTTACAGCTACCCCAACCTTCAGCATCCATCACCCTGATTAGTCAGCAGCCATCAACATAGAGGCAAGACCCCCTAGTAGCTAAAGGATTACAACTGGCCAAACGCTCAGATGATTGTTAGCATTTTTTTAGCAACAGAGTATTTTTAAATTAAGGTATATACTTTGTTAGACATAACGCTATTACACATTTAATAAAGTACAGTATAGTGTAAACATAACTTTTATAAGGACTGGGAAAACAAAAAATTTATATGACTTGCTTTATTGCTGTATTAATTTTATTGTGGTGATCTATAACAAAATCTGTAATATCTCCAAGGTACGCCTGTATTTGGTTCTGTGATTCAGTAGAAAAATGCTTGCTGGTTCTTAAAAGTATGTATATGTCCCCTAGCTAGTAAGAAATAGTAATGTGAAAAGTAATTAGCATATTTGAGCACATGGTATTTGATATTTTCTTTTTTCAAATATCAAGTTAATCTCATTTTTATAATAAAACAAAAAATGAATACCCAGGAAAAGGCACACAGGGAATGTGGAAGCCAGGATTTAACTTCCTGCCCTCTGACAACAAGTACCTTGTAAGCTGTTCCCACTCTTTGTGACATAAAGCTGCCAACCCCATCTTCCTGTCATATTTGATGTTTCTATATGTGAATAAAAGAAATGTCACATGTACCCAACTCTAAGGGAACATTTTAGGGCAAAGGCTTGTCTTGGTAAATTAAACTTGTGTGTTATCTTCTAGGGCCTTAATAACAATGGTTCTAGTTGCTTCATGGACTAAAAGATCTATACATGTAGGTAAATATCAAAGCTGACTGTTCTTTGATTTTATATTCTATTATTCCGTTGATACAATTTTTAAATTTGGAGATGTTTAAAGGACAGAGTTTAATCATTATAAGAGAGAAGGTCAAAGGAAAGGGAATCGATTTTTCAAAAGTGGGGAAGCCCGGGCACAATGGCTAATGCCTGTAATCGTAACACTTTTGGAGCCTGAGGCAGAAGGATTGTTTGAGGCCAGCAGTTCCAGACAATCCTGAGCAACATAGCCAGACCCCATCTCTACAGAAAAAATTAAAAAAATTAGCTGGCATGTAGTATGCATCTCTGGTCTCAGCTACCCAGGAGGATGAGGTAGGAGGATCACTTGAGCCTGGGAGGTCAAGCCTGCAGTGAACTGCGATAGCACCACTGCACTCTAGCCACGATGACAGAGCAAGACCCAGTCTTCAAAAATAAAAACAAGAATGAAAAAATAAAAGCAGGGCATTGTGAAACTCACTAATCTACTCAAGTGTTTGTTGTGCTGATTTTAAACTTTTTTTGACCATTTTGTTAAGAATATTTTTGTGCAGTACTTTTTCAAGATTTCACATTTTCCCTATCTTTTTTTCATCAACATTTACTGGTAAACTTGAGGACTGGTATTCATCCAATGAAGTGTATATTCAGGAAGAAAAGAATTATGCAGAAAGAAAGGTATTAAGGGACACAGATTTTCCTTTCTTTCTTATACTACATGTAGAAAATAAACTAGATTAAGTAAATGGCGTTTCATACCTGGAAGATCATTGAGAAGCTATAGGTAATAAGAGAGTCCACACTGTGCACCATTTATTTTTGTTTATGGTTCGAATGGGTTTAAATGATTTTTACTCTTTTAGTTATTTTGAAATGTACAATTAATTATTGTTGATGGTAGTTACCCTTTTGTGCTATCAAATACTAGATTTTATTCATTCTATTAAACTATATTTTTGTATCCATTAACCATCCTCACACTCACAGCTTCCATTACCCTTCCCAGTCTCTGATAACCATCATTCTTCTCTCTATCTCCATCAGTTCATTTGTTTTAATTTTTTTAGCTTCCATAAATAAGTGAAAACATGAGATTTGTCTTTTGGTGCCTGGTTTATTTCACTTAACATAGTGACCTCCAGGTTCATCCATGTGGTTGCAAATGACAGGATCTAATTCATCTTTATAGTCGAATAGTACTCCATTGTGTATATGTACCACATTTTCTTTATTCATTCTTCTGTTGGTAGAAATCTAGGTTGCTTCCAAATGTTGATTATTGTGAATAATGTTGCAGTAAACATGGGTGTGCAGATAGATACCTCTTTGAATACTGATTTTATTTCTTTTGGGTGTATACCTTGTGTGGGAGTGCTGGATCATATGGTAGTTCTATTTTTAGTTTTATGATGGGCCTTCAAACTGTTCTACATAGTGGCATTACTAATTTACATTCCCACCAGCAGTGCACAAGGGTTCCCTTTTCTTCACATCTTTGCCAGCATTATTGTCTGTCTTTCAGATAAAGTCATTTGAACTGGAGTGAGATGTTATCTCATTGTAGTTTCGCTTTGCATTTCTCTGTTGATCAGTGATGTTGAGCACCTTTTCATCTACCTGTATGCCATTTGTATGTCTTCTTTTGAGAAATATCTATTCAGATCTTTTGCCCGTTTTTAATCAGATTATTGGATTTTTTCCTATTTTTGATCACCTTATATATTCTTATTATTAATCCCTTCTCAGGTGGACACTTAGCAAATATTTTCTCCCATCCTGTGGGATGTCTGTTCACTTTGTTGATTGTTTTCTTTGCTGTGCAGGAACCTTCTAACTTGATGTGACCCCATTTGTCCATTTTTGCATGGGTTTTCTGCCATTGTAGGGTATTACTCTAGAAATCTTTGCCCATTCCTATGTCCTGGAGAGTTTCCCCAATGTTTTCTTGTAATAATTTCATAGATTGAGGTCTTAGATTTAAGTCTTTAATCCATTTTGATTTGATTTTTGTACATGGTGAAAAATAGGGGCCTGGTTTCCTTCTTCTACTATTTAAAAAAAAAACCTCCACATTGTAGATAAAATTTATATTTCTTGAAATAATTTCTGATCTTGTGAATCCTGTTATTTCTAATGGAATATGTATTTTTGCATAAACATAGATTTCTCTTGATAACAAACCTACAATGGACTGTATTTATTTCTCTCCTACCCCCCATATTACATTATTACTAAAAAGTGTACATATTGTATTACTTAGAAATTAAAAGAATAGACAGTCTCGTTGAACTTCAGTGAGCTTATAGTTTATAGTTAGGAATGATGGAGGTACTTGTGTTTTCTTCTTGAATGTGGCTAAGCTAAGATGGGGAAAACGCTGCCTGTTATTGTAAGACCTTTTCCTTGGCCATCTGCTTGCCCACATTCTAAATGAGTCAGAAATGGAAGCAAGACAGTAATTAGGATGCTGTGTAATTAATCCTAATCTTCTTGCATAAAGCCGGAATACATAATGCAACGAGGACTCTGAAAACAGCAGTTTTTTCTGATTTTCCACTTAATTTCTGATATATTTCAAAAGAAATCATTTTCAGTTTAATAGAGTTCAGTATGTGCTTTCATAAAATGTAAAGGTTTTTAATTGTACTAAGAAATTATTAAGTGCATATTGTAAGCCTAGTATTCCACCAGGGACTTATTTATGTTTGATTTATTGGCTTTATATTCTTTATTGGAAAATCTAGCCCACTTAAAGGAATTCTTTTAATGCTGAGTGTTATATGTATATCTCTTCTGCCTTGCATGTTTTTCTTCGACCATTTACTGCACAAGTATTGATTTCAGAATATCTTTCAGATTCTTTCTCAGCAATTTGAGTTTGTGCATCTGTGCCAAGAAGGGATTATATTTGTTTCCATGCACATGCTTTATGGGACTCTGTTCCTTTTTTCAATAATTGTTTTACTAGAGTCAATAGAAGGCCAGTTAATAGTTTTTCATACGGTAATAGAATTTTTTGAAGCAGGGAGAATGTAATCATGAAA
The DNA here is from genome assembly GCF_029289425.2 of Pan paniscus. NCBI lineage: Eukaryota > Metazoa > Chordata > Mammalia > Primates > Hominidae > Pan > Pan paniscus. The sequence goes on along the minus strand of NC_073255.2, from coordinate 148,021,814 downwards.
TTTAAGAATAAGCAAACAAGGGCCAGAAGATTTAGGCTGTATATTTCCTGTAACCATTCTGAACCTTGAAATTCGGTAATATTTTTTTTGCATTGAGTGAGGTAGGAGCTGAAAATATAAAACATACAATAAAAATATAGACTGTGGCTCTAGGCAGAAGGCGTGTAAATATGCCTGTGTGTATGTATGGTAATATGCATTGAATTAGGAGTCAGAAGACTAGGTTTTGACACTCGCCAGCTGTAGGAAGTTATTAAACCTCTATCTGCCTCAGCTTTCTGATTTGTATTACCTGCCTTGCCTGTCTCATTTGTAAGTATGCATTGAGATTAACTACGTTAAAGGACTGAAACTTTTAGAGTTGTTCAGTTGTGAAATAGTAAAAGTCTCTGTGTTTATAGCCAGTTCACTGATGATTGTAGTATTATTCTAGTAAAACTGAGACCAGGGTCCCACGGTTTAAAAAAATATTCTTATATGAGTATGTGTATGTGTATAATTTTTCTTTATGATATGGGGCAGGTAGTGAAAATTGAAGTATGCTGTTCCATACAAATAGATGCCCATGAGGAGGCTCACATTTATGAGAAGGGTTGATGTTGATAATCCTTTGAAAGAGAAACTCAGTAAGCATTGTTAATATATTTAACTTCACTGTAGATACTTTTAGAACAACAGTTTGAAATTTTAGAACAGAACAGTGAACGACAGATATTTGCTTGTGATTTTCTTAAATGTTACAATGATGATAAGCTTCTTTCCTCATATTTTATCTACATTTTCTAGATATGTCCTGTGACTGATTAGTTTTCATTTACAGGACTGTTATTAGCCCTGGTGTGTTTTTCTGATAATATAAGAAACACCCCAGGAGGAAGATTATATCTGCTGTTTTACTAGGGATTGGAAATGACACTGTTACTCCAGAAATGCATTCACTGTTGCTGTTTGAGTCCGGACATACAAATTATAGTTAACTGTTTACCAAACTTGAGAAAAAGAACGAGTGTATAGCCTCCAAACCACTGTGGTTGTAACCAGTAGATTCAGGCAATGTATAAAATTCATACACTCTCATAACAGTGTTTCTCCTTTATTGGGTAGACACTAACTTAACGTTCTCAGCATCTTTAGAAAGTTTACTAAGTAGCTCACAGAACGGGTGTGAGAGGCCAAGTGTGCACAAGTGATTCAGGTGATTAAAATTGTGTATTGTTAATTAATTTTTTTCAGGTAGAAAGTTGTTTTAGCAATGATTTTTTAAAGAAATCACTTTTTAGGAAATTAATTTATCAGAAAAATAGAATAATAATTTTATTTTATCTAAAGAGAGTCTGAGGTTTTAGATGTCATCATCTAATAATGTTAAATTTTGAAAAAGAAAATTCAAGTTATTAAAAATCTTCCAATGACTGCAACACTTCAGTAGTAATATTAATGTTTGAGAAAAAGCCCTACTTCTAGGAAATTAGAATCTCCTGGGGCTTTTATGACCTAAACTCTCAGTTATTCTTTGTTGGAATTCTTACTGACTTCATGTATTGTTCATTTGTCTATAGCATGTGGTGCAATAGCAGTCCCTCAGCAGGTTACAGTTCTCTCTTTGCCATACAGAAAATAGTAGTTCTATTACATAGATTATCGGCACAGTGGTTTTTCCACCATTATACCATGAGTTCTCTGCCATTTTGTCAATTTCAAGTTGATTTTAATTAATTTAATGGTAGGTTGCCTTTTAATAATGCTTTTATAATATGACATATAAAACTCCACATGAGCTTGCAACACATTAGGTTAAATGACGTAAACCAGGCACAGAAGGGTAAACACTGCATGTTCTCACTCATATGGGAAAGCTTAAAAGTTGATCTCATAGACATAGAGAGTAGAATAGTGGTTACTTGAGGAGGGGAAGGAAAGGGGAAGAAGGAGATAGCCAAAGGCTGGTTAATGGATTTAAATGTACAGCCAGATAGGAGGAATAAGTTCTAGTGTTCCCTAGCACGATAGGGTGACTATAATTAGCAGCAATGTATTATATATTTTAAAATAGCTAGAAAAGCAGATTTTGTATGTTCTCAACACAAAGAAATGGTAAATGTTTGAGGTGATAGATATGCTGAATACCCTGTTTGATCATTACACATTGTATACATGTATGAAAATATAACACTGTACTCCATGAATATATATAATTATTATGTATCAATTAAAATAATAATAAAAGCAAAGAAGAAATCATAGAGTGTTCCAGTCTGTAAATTTAATAATGAATATAATATCAGTAATAAATAAAGTTCCTAAGTTTCCTTTCTTATGTCTCGAAAGCACTCAATGTTGAGTGCAGTCTGCTTAGGAACCAGCACTGTACTGCATATTTGTATTATGAAAGTCCCTTATATTTTATACCATTTAGCAAACAGGTTTAGCAACTGACAAATGTGATTTATTTATCTTCACAATGTAGTCTTGACTATACATAGATTCACAATATTGAAGAAATTCTTCTGGGCATATACTACTTTTTTGATTGAGATTAATGCTGTTTTCTGTTAAATCAGAGAATAAATTACCAAATGCCTGCGCCCTATATTTCATCAAACCCATAATATTCCACTCATTCTTTTTTCAAGTTATTCCTTTCTTCACCCCTAACCACACCTTATTACTTAGCCCCTGCGTTTTTAATTCTTTATTTTATCTTTTTTTGCCTATTATACATCTACTTATATTACATATACGTAGATAGTTACAGTTCTATCTGCTTTTAGTGTAAGCTACCTGCCTTTTTTTAAGCAGCAGAGTAGTAATTTAAAAGAAACATTCTTCACATTGCTTCTTGTCTAAGGAGCACCCTCAGGTGTGTTCTAAGCAAATCCTGGTCTGATTAGGATGTTGGTAAATTTTCTTCAGGATATTAATCTTTTTTCCCTCCGGATTCTTTTACTGTATACATTATGACTATAATCTTTAAGTATCCAACTTTATGTAATACATTTTTCATAAATGTTCATTTTGCCATGTTTTCTTTTGAGGCAAAAGAAACTTGATCGTGGAGGTGAGAAAGCTTTAAATGGTTTATATTATACAGGTTGTTCCCTAATGCTTCTTTCTCTCTCTTTGGGCTTTTAAAGTAAATATTTAAATAGTTATTGTGATATTAATAAAACTAGGAGACTCAAATATTATTTCCCTTGTGGTCAATGATTCAAAACATTGATTTTATGCTACCCTAGTGAGTTTCTAATAATTTCAATGTAGTACAATATTGAGGCCTCATGGGAAAATTTAATTCATGATAATTTAAAATATAAATGTATGCCACATGGTGTGCACCACATATCCTCTTTCTCTGTGTATGTCTTTGTGTGTGTGTGTATCTTGCATGCATACTTTTTCTTTTAGAAAAGGGCTCTAAGAATGCTCATGAAGAAAAGCTGATTGCCTTCATCACTTTATACTTATACAGATTTTGGATTTTTATACCGATTTCTCAGAGGTAAAAGTAAACCTATGAAATACAATCAAACACACAATCAGAGTTTTCTCTTGCCTTCTGAGCAATTAGAACTATTCATATAAGCTGATTATAAGACACAAACACTGTGTTCTTATATACTATGATCACATATCTCAAGCCTCATATTTCTGTTTTAAGAATCTTTCTAAGCACAAGGAGAATAAAGGTTGAAAATTACCTTTTAGGTACTGTTGTTCACTATTGGGGTAATGGGTACACTAAAAGCCTAGGCTTTACTACTATGCAGTATTCTTATAACAAAACTGCCGATGATCCTCCTAAATCTATAAAAATTAAAAATTTTAAAAAAGAATCTTTTCAAGTATGGGGAAAACATACAGATGATGTATACCTTAGGTAAACTGGGAGCTAGGGAGATGATAGAAACCCTCAGACCTCATTATTTTGACATTCTAGGAGATGTGTCGATTTGTAGGATTATCTTTTCTAGGGCTACCCTGTCCTTTTGGTCACATTCTCTACCTCTCTAAGTCCACTTCCAGTGCTATCAATTTCTTCTGGAAATGACTGCCACAGGCTTTATTTCTTAAGGGTATTGGCCTAAACTATTGTATTGTGGGCTCCTATTCTGGCTACAGCCATCTTTCAAACAACTGTGTTTCTGGATTTTATGTTACTGCCATTCGTTCTGGACTTTAGCCCCTGCCGTGGTGATCTAGGGTCACTGCAGAAGAAATTAATTCTGCTCTTAAATTGGCCTTTATCTTTTTGCCAATCTACCTGTTGTTTCCTGTACATCTAGATTCCCTGGTTTGAAGGTTGCCTTGATTTCCCAACATAATTGTTGGATTTCCTTAGGGGAGAAAAAATAATACTAACAAGACTAACAAGAGAGAGACCTTATATTCTTTTATAAGAAAAGATTTTTAATATTGGGTTTTTTTTCTTCCAAATGGCAATTCATAATATGTGCCAAAATATACTGACATAGTTTCAGCAGTTTCAACTGTTACTTGAATGTATGCTTATGTATAGACAAAACAGCTTATGAATGTATTTCATCAGCAATATAGATGTGCTATTACAAATCATTTTTATATCTACATATCTTTTGTGAAACCGGATTAATGTGGGTGCTTTTAAAATCTAATATAGGAAGTTAAATAACAAAATACCACCATGAACAACAAACAAAAGGAGACAATAAAAGAAGAGAACCACTGGATCTGATAGAAATGTAGAAATACTGGTGTGCCAGTGTAGTCTGTGACATTTCTTCATGAATGAATTTTGTTATGTGTTGAATTGTGTCTCCCCAAAACGTGAAGTCCTAATTGTCAGTACCTGTGAATGTGACATTATTGGAAAGGTCTTTGCAGATGACCAAATGAAGATGAGGTCATTAAGGTTGGCTCTAATTCAGTATGACTGTGTTCTTATAAAGCAGGGTACTCTGGACACAGAGAGTCACAGGGCAAATGCTATGGGAAGATTGGAGTTACGATACTGCAAGCCAAGGAACACCAAAGATTGTCACTGTCAGGAAACCACCAGCAAGAGAGAGGCGTGGGACATGTTCTCCCTCAGAACCCTGAATGTAACCAAACCTAGTTTCAGAAGAAACCAACCCTGAATGTAACCCAAACTCAAGTTTGGTTGTTCACTGCTCAAAAACCAAATGTGAGAGATGAGATTTGGTGGGAAGAGAAGCAGATTTTTCAGAATCAGCCAACTGAGAAAATTTTGGATTAATGTCCTGAAGTACCATCTTAAGTCAGTACAAATTTCAGGCTATTTTTAAGTGAAGGGAAGGAGAAAGAGTTGGAAATTGGGATCAAGAGGTAACTAATGACTGCACTGCAGGCATCTGGGCTCCAGGGAGGGTCCAAGGAGGTTGGGAATGTCTTTTTCTTTGGTCAGGTCACAATGCTCCTATAAATCTTTAACAAAATATATAGTTGTATACATACTTCTCCTTTAATCTCAGCGTTACTTTTAAAAACTACATGATTGCTGTTTTTGCAAATTACCTCACTGTTCTAAAATTATCCTTGCCTAGGTGTAGGAATCGGGTAAGGGCCCCTTAACAAAAATAGAGTTAGTTATAATATTCATAACTCTTTTACTGTTTCACTATTACATGAAGACACCTTGTTTTTGGGCCTCCAGACTGAGACAAAAATTTTTGTTGTTTAAGGCACCCGGTTTGTAGTACTTTCTTATGGTACTCCTTGCAAACTGATACCAATTTAATTTGGTAACAGATGATCTAATATCCATTTCAAAAGCCATAGCATCTTTCCATTTAGTGTCAGTTTTAAAGGCCAGATTATTTACTCATGACAAATTATTTCCTACAGAAAGAATGTAGGGAAGGGATAGAATATATTATACAGCTTTGCTTGAAAAGTATACAAGTAGAGCTTTAAGATTATCTTTAGATCTGTTTTTCAAATTAGGGAAGTCCTTGTTAAGTAAAATCTATATAGCAATATGGAAGGTGCTTCAAAGGCAGGGGTAAAAAAGCAAAATCAATTTAGCATAGGTCAATAAATGTGTATATTTGCCCCCAAAAAATATAAACTGGCTTAGCAGCAAGACACCTTTCTTCATTAATGATGTGCTGGTTTAAAATGCACTGACCTACTCTCAACTTATAAGACTGGCTCACATCCAAACCTCCTGTTTATAGATGCTGCTAGATGGTTTGCTTAGCAACGTACATAATGGGACCACGGGGAATTTGGTTTTCCAGCTAAATGAGTTTAGAATGCTCAAATAAAAGCAAAGGTTCAGGTCTGTAGAAAAAAAAAAACAGAACTTAAAGCCCACAAGTAAAAAACAATCACAAATAATTGGATTATTTTTGCAAATCATTTTATCAAATTGTTAAATTCATATTTATAAGTGATTTTAACACTCAAAATTAAGTCCATTTTTACAGACAACATATCCAGCAGAAAATCAAGTTTCAAATTTTGCCACAAAGCTACATACTTCCAGTGTTCTATAGACCTTAATGAAATTTATTAAGACTGAAAACTTCTATGCAAAAATTTTACTGTTTGAACAAAGTAAGTAGAAATCTCTTAGTTTCTTTCAAGTGTAAAAACAACACCAACAACAAAACAACACCTAGATTGGTAGGCAGAGATCTGCAAAATAAAAAAAATAAGCAGAGTAGTTAATGGAAAAGGTATTATTCTGGTTCATGAAAGAATTCATATTGCATATACCCAATAGCTCAGAAGCCAAATCTTAGATGTTAACTTAAATCACTACAGCCATTCTTTCTTTCAACATTATTTTACTGAGGATTCTGAGTAAACACAACAGGCTCTTGTTGTGTTCTTAGGACCAGCTATTTTCGAGGCACGTGATGTTAAATCCTTAGAAGGATATTAGAGAGTAAGCCTAATACTTGATTCTCCCTTATATTATATCCCGGTGAAGATAATTTAGTCATTGGGAAGCATGTTCGTCAATACACTAAAGGTAAGGGAAACTGCAACAATCCATTTTTTTGGGGGAGTTTGGGGTAATATGATTTCATTTGGTAACCTTCTGATATTATTTGGTTTGAAGCTGAGGGGCACCTGAGTTAGGATGTGCATATAATCTTGAGCTTGAAGTATGCTGAAAAATCAGGTAAACCAGCAAGGTTTTGTGCAAAATGGGATGTATGGTCATTTTTTGCAGAGCAGACTGCTTCTTCATAGTGAAAAAGAAATGTTTTGGATTTGTGGTTCATGAGTGGAGTCAGCAGGGAACCCATAAAAACAGTCCAGAACAGAGCATGGTGATAATCAGTTAGTTAGGGTCCAGTCAAAAGTAGCTGAAATTGTATATTACTGGACATAATCAGAGGAAAGATCTAAAGACAGGCTTTGATGAGAGCAGGTGTGGTTCATGACGTGGTCAGATCAAGTCCCCTCAAATGGGAAAATAGTAAAGTGGTAAATAAGAGATCAGACTAAATGGTAGAACATTGCCAAGTGATATGCATCATAACAGCTTCACATGGGCCTGTGATAGTGTTGGGTTTTTCTGTGGTGTAGTGGGTTGAATGGTGACTCGCCCCCCCTCCGAATGATGTGTCCATTTCTCAGAACCTGTGAATTTCATCCTACTTGGAAAAGGAATCTTTGCAGATGCAATTTAAAGGACCTCAAGATGAGATTATCCTGGATTATCCAGGTGGGCTCTAAATCAAATGACAAGTATCTTTATGAAGGAGACACAGAAGAGACACACAGAGAAGAGGTGAAAGCAGTGGATAGGCAAAATAAAGGCAAAGGTTGAAGTGATGCAGCCTCAAATCATGGAATGACTGGAACCACCAGAAATTAGACAAAATAAGGAAGAATTCTTCCCCAGAGACTTTGGAGGAAATGTAGCCCGATGACACCTTGATTTCAGACCTTTGGCCTCCGTAACCGTGAGAGAGTAAATTTCTCTTGGAAGCCGCCCAGTTTGTAGTGCTTTGTATTAGCAGCCCTAGGAAACTAATAACAGTATGTGTGGGGCACGAATTAACCAACTCTAATGTTCTGCAGTTGGCACTACCTTAGGGTAATGGAGGCCACTTGTGGGAAGGAAGCTCTGAAATCCCAGGTGCTCCTTGATTGTTAAAGTATATTTGCTTCTCTTTTTATGTAACTTAAGACATTATTTAAAAGGATAGGAGAGAGTATAATATAATAAATAATAAAGTTTACTTTCAAGCAGGCCAGGGTGGGAGGAATCCTAGTTTCTTAGTAAAATAATTATACTTCTGGATAAGAACTTCATAGACAGTTTAAGGACTAGATTTTGACTGTCTAGAATTTAAATCTATGTAGAGACTATAGATTTCATTTATTGAAGTTCCTGGGTTAGAGTCAGGCTTTGTCACTAATTAACTAGGCAAGATACCCATCTAAGCATCAATTTCTTAATCTATGAAGTGGAGATAATAATCCTTCCATTGTTATTAACCTCACTCATGGGGTTTAAATGAAATAATTTTAAAATATGAATTGCTACTTTTTTCTTGTCATTTTAAGATTATAATTAAGGACTAAATATTCTTATAATTGATATGACACAATCCAGTTAGGTTATTGAGCTCTCTTTGAGGATGAATATATCACTCACTTATGAGAGAAATTTCAGTCTTAGTCTCTGCTGATTGGCTGAGAGCAATCATTAATATTAATCAAAACCTATATTAATTGAGAATGCACTATAATCCTGATAACTTGCCGGGGGCTTGGCCTTCAAATGGTAGAAGGCAGAGCTGCAATTTGATCTCAAGATGCTGTCAGTCTTTTTCCTAGGAGCCAAGAGATGACCCAGAATGAGTATGGGAGATTTCTTTTGGTGCTGTGAAGGTGTTTGTAGAGTTAACCCCAGCTTCAGTCAAGCGCTTATCAGAAGTCTATTATCCTTATCCTGATTGTTCCTTGTTATCACTTGAAACAAGTAAATCATGATTTTTAAAACTGAACTTTTAAATAAAATAAGTAGATAAAAATAAGCAAAACACTAATGAAATCAGTTAAAATAGTAAAATAGCTTAAATGCATTAAAAAATAAACAGCCACTGTGGAAAATAGTATGGCATTTCCTCAAAAAGTTAAACATAAAATTACCCTGTGATCCAGCAATTCCACTTCTGGTAATTTATCCAAAAGAATTGAAAGCAGGGTCTCGAAGATATATTTATATACTCACATTTATAGCATGTTATTCAGAATCGCCAAAATGCAGAAGCAACCCAAATATCCATTGACAGATGAATTAATAAGCAAAGTGTGGTGTATATGTACAATTGACTGTCATTCAGCTTTAAAAAAGAAGAAAGTTCGGACATATGCTACTGTATAGATGGACCCTCAGGCCATTATGCCAAGTGAAATGAGCCAGTCACAGAAAGAGAGATACAGTATGATTTTACTTGTATGAGGTACCTAGAATAGTCAAAACCTTAAAGACAGAAAGAATGGAGGTTGCCAGGGGCCTGGGATGTGGGGAGTGTGGAATGTGGAATTACTGTTTAATGGGTACAGAGTTTCTGTTTTATATGATGAAAAAAGTTCTGGATATGAATGGTGGTGATGGTAACAGAACAATGTGAATGTACTTGATACCACTGAATGCTACACTTAAATATAATTAAGATAGTAAATACTATGCTATGTGTATTTCTCTACAGTAAAAAATAATTGGAAAAAAAGAAAGCTACAAAAACCACACCCAAAACAATAAATAACCTAGCAAAAAAAAATTTTTTTTAATCAGCTCACAACAAAATGAACAAAATCGCATGTCCCTTCCAAGCTCTTTGTTTGAATTAAGTGACTTCAAAACTTGACAGATGCTATGTTTGTGAGCCTGGCCTGATTCCTATAATTAATTATGCCCTTCCTTTGCTTTTCTGACTCATCTGATAGTAAAGTTCATAGATTTAAACTGGATCCAGTTTTCTGGGCCTCAGCGTTATTAGGTCACTGTGTACTGTTGTATCACTACCCTGTTCTTGATAACTGGGCTCTTTATGTCTTGCTGTGGGATCACTCCACTCTTTCATCCCATTCCTGGTAAATCCATCTGGTGTCAATCTCTGAGCTTATGGTGACTTCCCTAGTGACCCAGTGCTTCCTCACAACATGTCCTGTGAATGGGTCCCATCCACTTAGTGACAGGACTCCCTCTGCTGCTTACTTGTCTTTCTAGCTGGCTTTCTGTCACTTTTTGATTTCCCAGAGCTCTACCTTGTTGTCAGCACTCCCTGCAATAGGTTGGTGCAAAAGTAATTGCGCCGACCTAATACTATGTCTGAAGTTGGCCAATTGGCCTGTCTTCTTGCCTGCCTGCCTGCCTGCCTGCCTTCCTGCCTTTCTGCCTTCCTTCCTTCCTTCCTTCCTTCCTCTCTCCCTCTCCTCCCTCCCCTCCCTCCCCTCCCTCCCCTTCTCCCTCCCCCTCTCCTACTTTCCTTCCCTTTTTATAACTATTGTCATACTATGCCTTTACCAGTGTTCTGGTTTTAATCCTCTAAATGTTATGTTCTGCTTACTGCATAGTACTTTCTTCTTACAGCTATTTCTGATCTTTTGTGCTATAGCTTGTTCCAGTATAGTAGGAAAAGCTCCTTCTTGGTCTCCTCCCCATCTATTCTAGTCTTTACATCTGTAGTTAAGGTAACAACAGCCTAGTCTCCCCTGAGATACAGCAAAGCTGAGTTACTTTAGAACAAAGACATTCTCAATAAGAGATATCAGACTATTGGATTATAGACCGAATTCCCTAAAAAACATTCCCTTGGAGAGTCCCTGGGTTGGGGCATCATCCACTGCATCTCAAGTCTAGCTGGCTGCACTGCACACAAAACCTATAGAAAATCTATCAAGCCCCTTATCCCTCCCTACCCTCATCTAAAGCTCATGAAACTCCACCAGCTAAGTTTCCAACTGATACCAATCCACACAAGCCACTTAGGGTTTAATTTAATGTTCTATGACAAGGCAGAGACGTACACATGACAGAATTGAGACTAACTTCCAGAATATTGACAGTTAGGGGATTATCAACTTTTTTTCAGAGTGTCAAGGATAAACAAAGCTAGACACTAGTTAAAGCACTGAGGAGAGATTTGATTCAGTAATAAATAGTTGCAGTAGGGAAGTGAGTCCAGCATGAATTGAACTCAACTTCACCAAAACAAAAAGCTGGAGACTTTTTAGAGGCCAGGGACTGGCACTGAGGGGTGTTAACAGGGGTTGGTCTATGTGATGAAGCCACATGGGTTTGTTAATTGACGCCTCTCCAGAGGAGAAGCAATCTATCTTTATGACAGGAGGCAATGGTATTAGAGCAAGGAACCCACTTGAAGTTGGGCCTTAACTCCCACAGGGTCTGGGAGTGAGAGTGACAGTTGTCTCCCAGAATGTTTGCATCTCATAGAGCGCTCAGGTCCTTGAGGAAACAGTTTGGGGTAGCAGATTGTCCCAAAGGGCAAAAAAGCATTTATAATGGCAAGCTTTCTAAAGCAACTGCTCTATAAGAGCAGGGTTCAGGTGCCTATCTGGTTTGGGGCTGAAACAAACAGCAAGTTCTCCTGGCAGTATTGAGCTTTTTTCAGGCAGGCGCTCTAAGGTGGGATGGGGTCATCCTAGGGCTGTGGCCTTGAGCGGTTAGAAACTATGTTAGTGTTTGTTCAAGTCTCTTAGTGTTTATGTTGTTGAGGGCGGGGGTGTCTAGACAAAATCATTTGTGCGAAGAGGTTGCAGTTTTTATCCACCAAGTTTGAGGCTTAGTCAAGCGGAGATCAGAGGATTCTGACAAGAGTTTGGTCAGGAGAAAGTCATTGGCAAGAGCATACCTTCTAGCTGGAAATTTTATCTAACAATGGGGCTTGGCAAACACAATGGGGCAAAAAAAAAAAAAAAAAAACTACTCGCTCAAAATCTGGAATCCTCCTTGATTCACAAACATGCCTTCTGTAAAGTTAAAATCAATTTTAAAATGGAGAATGGATGAATCCCTGTGGAGGATGTGCCCTCCCTGAGCTGAGTAGGTGACTACATTTGATGACTGTAATATATATTTTTATGAACTTTAGTATATTTTTGTTATACTTACTGTCATTTAAAAAGTCACATTTTCCCTTTTTAATCTTGCCAGACTTCTTTATCCCATATGACTCTAAGAGCGCGTGTTTACCTGAGGTCATTGCTCCTTGAGATGAGTTTAGGAATAAATTCGTACAATTCTAATCAAATTTCAGGGTTTAATAAATTTATTCAAGATTCTTTTAAATTTCATGTCTTGGACATTTAAAAAACTCATTGGAAATACATACATGTAATGCATTTAGGGAGATGTAAAAGACATAATTTTTAACAACATCTTAGCGATCAATAATTTATTTATCAATAAATATAAAAACTACTGGTATGACCTTACTTTTGGTTTGGTTTGCAGTCATTGATTTTCTGATTTTGATATAAATAATTTTAGTGTGTTAACCAGAGCAGACCATCATTTGGACTAACATTAGCCATCTAACAGTTATTAAACACAAGTGGTAACTCATACATACTCACATATTACGGAGTTCAACATCAGAATTCTATTTAAAGCATATCGTAATATAATTTTTTTTAAATGTTGGATACTTTATTTGAAGTGGAGACATTTTAGTTTGTCAGGTTGTCTTAAAAATTGTCCTGTCAATAAAATTATTTATAATGAAATGAATAAATTGCTTCTTTGCAGTAGACATTTCATTCATTAGGATCAAAAACCTTGTAGATAATGAATATCCTGAAGTCTGTTCACTAATATTTTGAGCAAATTGGTATTTAATACTGTTACTCCATACAATACACTTGTTTAGCATACTTATTACTCACATCCTTGAATTTTGAGGAATGTGCTTTGAAGCATTTGTGAAATTTGAATATACCATGGTAGGATACCTAAAAAATTCATCATTACTGAAGGTTATTTTGGGTATCTTTTTCGTTTCCTGATTTGCTATTTTTTTAACCATAACTGAGTAATCAGTTTTATCAGATACTTTTTTCTATATCTATTGAGATAATTATAATTTTTTCTTATAGAATGTTGATATAGTAAATGACATTTATAGTTCCTTTAATTATAATCCCCTTGTAGTCCTAAAAGTTAGCTTAGTCGAACAGTAGAAATGGTTTTATGTATCACTGGATTTTATGTTTATAGCATTTTGTTCAGGATATTTACATATACATACATGAGTAAGAGGGCATATTATTTTTTGTTCTATTGTCATTTTCTGTTTTGTCGTCAAAGCTATATTGACTTCATAGAGTTGGGAAATAAATCACTCCTCCCTTCCATGCCCTTTTCCCTCATTCTCTAGAAAAGTATAAGATTGAAATGCTTTGGATATTGAAAGTCTGATAAAACTTGCATTGAAAAATCGCGGAGTCTGTTGTATTTATGGAAAGATTTTAAGGAAATAATTCCATTTATTTAAAAGTTGTATATTTATTTGTATTCTTTGTTGAGATCAACTATATTTTATAAAGATATTTCTATTTAATGACATTTTTTCAACTTATTGGCAGATAATTATTCACAGAATTCTTTTATATCTTTTAATTCTGTTAAATCTCCGATTATGTTACCTTTTCAATTTCTAATATTTATTTGGCTCTCATTAATTTTTCAAACTCGTCAGAAGTTTATCTGAATTCTTTGTTTTTTCAAAGAATTAACTTTTTGTTTTGTGATTCCTGTTTAATCTTATCTTATATTTTATATTTCTTCATTTTTATATTTATTTTATATTTTTAAATTTTACTTTTATTTTATTTTATATTTCTTTAATTTTTATTCATATCTTTGTTATTATTTTCAATTACCTTTATTTTTACTTTATTTCTCATTGTCTAACTTGCTAAATGACATACTTAGCTCATGAATTTATAGCCTTCTATCTTAATAAAAATTTAAGTCATTAAACTTTTAACAGAGAGTACTCAACATATATGTGATAAAGAGTAAAGAGCCAGTTGAGTCATAGATGTTAATTAATTTACTCACTTATATGCAAAATGACTTACTCACCATACCAGCCTTAAAACATGTATGATTTAAATTTTAGTGTCCATATAGGCTTCTTGTAAACTGCATATGTGATCTATAGAAATTGCAGTAGACTACTCTAATATGTATAAACCTAAGCAAAAACACTGCTCAAAGGTTTGTTAGTGGGATTTATCATTTTTCCTATGTATAGCAGTTCTCTGAAGCATTTTATTGTAGCTTTTTAATATTTTTGGATAACTTATTTATAATAATACAAACATACTTATGGCATACTTTCATAAATTACATAAGTGAAATTCGCCTGTATTTTGCTATTGCATTTTTTGGATATATTTAATACTGATTTATTGTGTTTGCTCATATTTATGGGATGAAGAAGAATTTAGCATCTCTCATCACTGATCAGTTTTAACCACGATTAGAATTTTACAAAACTAGTACTAAAATACCCTTAAGAATCATATGATTTAGTAAGTGAAGAACCAAAAGTGTGAAGCTGCACTGTGCAAATTGATACCATTAGCTTTGGAGCACTTGAAATGCAGCTAGTCTGAATTGAGATGTGCCCTAGGATAAAATACAAATTGGATTTTGAAGACATAGTAATAAAAAAAAGAACGTAAGATACCCCATTAATACTTTTTATGTTGATTACATGTTTAAGTAATAATATTTGAGGTATATTAAGTAAAATATATTATCAAAAGTTCACTTTTTTCCTTTTTAAATGTGTCTGTTAGAAAACTTAATATTACATATATGACTCACCTGATATTTCTGTTGGACTGTGCTTGTCTAAGAGTTCATTTCTTCATGTAAGCCTTCATGACAAATTGGTAAAAAATTTAGAAACAAAACACAGGCCTTCTATTCCCCATTTAAGGCAGTTAGCTTATTTAAAAATTAATTTATTTTGTTTCCTTCCTTTTGTTTAGTGAATTTATTTTTGCTGGCTGAGTGTTTTCTTAATTTGGAGAAGTTAAAAATATTACAGAAAAGGTTGTTGTTTTTTCAAGCAAAACACATCAACCAGATAAATGTTTTAAAGTATAAACATCATCAGCATCGACCTGAGGACAGGCGTGGGAGCTCACACTTGTAATCCCAGCACTTTGGGAGGCCGAGGCGGGTGGATCATGAGGTCAGGAGTTCGAAATCAGCCTGACCAACATGGTGAAACCCCATATCTACTAAAAGTACAAAAATTAGCTGGGCGTGGTGGCAGATGCCTGTAGTCCCAACTACTTGGGAGCCTGAGGCAGGAGAATCACTTGAATCTGGGAGGCGGAGGTTGCAGTGAGTCGACATCATGCTACTGCACTCCAACCTGGGTGATAGAGCAAGACTCCGTCTCTAAATAAATAAATAAAATCATCAGCATCAACTTGAACCGAAAATACCCTTTCTTAGTAGAATGCTGACAGAAACATTTTAAATTTCAAAACACTTATAATTTTATGTGACCTAGTTTAGAACTTCTAAAGGTACATTATGACATTTGGTGGAATAAGTATGTGGATATTAAGCATATGCTTATAAAAGAAGAGAAGACTCTCCATTTAATTTTGGTTATGTTTATTTCATCGATACTCTAAATTTAGGTGTAATCATAAAGCATCTATTGGAGAAAGGTTAGACTAGTCCTTGATTTCCAGTTAGATTTTATATTAAGCTTGGGCTGAATAGTTTGGAATGGAAACTTAGATATTACTCACAGAACAAATTATTTGTTCTTCAGTTTGATAATTCAAGAAAACTGGAATAAATAACCCCATTTATTGTCTACATTATTCAACAGAATATGTATTTGTGGATCTTTGAAAAAACGTATACGCAATATAACTTCTTACCTGTTTAGAAACAGTATCATAGACAGTTGTATAGCACCCATGAGTATGGGAATGTCCTAAAAGAACTGAAAACTGTGATTCGAAAAACTAGAGTTTTGGATGAAAGTTAAATTTGCATCTTATAACAGTTTTTCATTTAGAAATTACTCTTAGCAATTGTAAGAGCACATCATTACCTCGAGGCATAATTGTCACTACTTTCTGTATGTAGTGAACAGTGTTTAGTTGCAAGTGCTATAATGGATTATATTATACAATTTAAAAATCTCACCTTTATGAATTATGTTTTTACTGTCATTAGTGTTGACTTTATTTGGTATGCAACAGTCTTTGATGATTCTCTCTACATGTGTATCTATATCTATCTACCTTATATACCTATAATCAGAGTACTTTGAAGAGTTGAAAATATTGGAGTATATTTTCTTTGACATGTAAAAAATACTGTAATCTTATTTTACATTTTTCTGAGTTTTTGACAAAATGTGTTTTTGCTTCTGGAATAATAAAAATATAATAAAGTATTATTTTTGTATATAGAGTATGGGATGAGAGTTTCTAGCTCACAAGCTAGGAAACTGTAATAAAAATTCTGACAGAAATGTAGTGCTAATAGTAATATATTCTAATGATGTCATCGGGGCCAGATTTGGGATGCTTGTGCAGACAACTACAGTAAGTTAATGTCGTGTAATCACCAATAATATCCAGAAAATGTGTTCACTGTTTAATTATGGTTTTCTCTTTTAATATTTATTATTTTATTTTATTTTTTAAATTGTGCTTTATAGTAGGTATATATATTTAGGGGGTACATGAGATATTTTGATATGGGTATACAATGTGTAATAATCACATCAGGGTAAATGGGATATCGATTACCTCAAGCATTTATTCTTTCTGTGTTACAAATGCTCCAATTACACTCTTTTAGTTTTTAAATGTGCAATAAATTATTGTTGACTGTAGACACAGTGTTGTACTATCATCAAATACTAAATCTTATTCGTTCTCTCAAACCATATTTTTGTGTCCATTAACCAACCATCCCCACTCCTTCTCCAATATGCTTCCTAGCCTCTGGTAACCATCATTCTACTCTCTACCTCTATGAGTTCCATTGTTTTTTTAGTTCTCACAAATAAGTAAGAACATGTGAAGTTTGTCTTTTCATACCTAGTTTATTTCACTTAACATAATGACCTCCAGAACCATCCATGTGGTTGCAAATGACAAGATCTTATTATTTTTTATGGCTGAATAGTACTCCACTGGGTATAGGTACCACATTTTCTTTATTCATTCATCAATTGATGGACACTTAGGTTGCTTCCAAATCTTGGCTATTGTGAATAATGCTGCAACAAACATGGGAATACAGATATCTCTTTGATATATTGATTTCCGTTCTGTGGGTATATACCCAGCAGTGGGAGTACTGGATCATATGGTAGTTCTATTTTTAGTTTTATGAGGAGCCTCCAAACTGTTCGCTGTAGTGGCGGTACTAATTTACATTCCCACCAACAGTGCACAGGGATTCTGTTTTCTCCACATCCTTACTAGCATTTGTTAATGCCTTATGTTTTATATGAAAGCCATTTGAACTAGAGTGTGATGTTATCTCATTGTGGTTTTGATTTGCATTTCTCTGTTGATCAGTGATATTAAACACCTTTTAAGTGAACTTGACAGACTTCTTGAAAATCACGTCTTCTCATCACTGACACATGGAGTAGTAGAAAATTTGAATAGTCATATCTGTTAAGAAAATAAACTCTATAAATAAAAACCTCCTCACAGAAAAAAAATGTCAGGCCTAGAAGACTTCACCAGTCTGGTGTTCCAAATATGTAGGAAATACTAGATACAAGGTCTGCACACAAAGTCAGTTGTATCTCTCTGTGCTAGCTTGAAAGACTTAGAAAATGAAAATTTTAAAAGATGACATTAATATCAGCATCAAAATCATCAAATACCTAAGGAAGAATAAAAGATTTGTAAAACTTGTGCACACATTTCAAAACTAAAAGAAACCTAAATAAAGATGGAAAGATATATCATGTGTTTATGAATTGTGTCAATGTCGACTTAGCAAACTGAGTATAGATTTAATGTAATCCCAATTAAATATTCAACAGGATTTTGTGGGAGAAATGCAAACGCCCAAGAGTAACCAGGTCAGTCTTGAAAAAGAAGAATAAAGTTGGAGGACTAACATTAGCAGATAACAAAATGCCTGAATATTAAAATTTAATATTTAGAAAGTAAAGTAACTTAAAATACTAAGTATTGGAGAGGGAAGATGTGGAGCAACTAGAACTTTTAAGGTGCTGATGGCAATGTAAGTTGGTATAACCACTCTGAAAAACTGTTGACAGCCTAGTCTAAAGCTGAACTTAAGCATCTCCTATGACCCACCTATTCTAATCCTAAATACAGTCCAAACCAAAAAATGTGTGTAACTATACCAAAAAATCTATACAAGAGTGTCTACAACAGTATTATTTTAAATAAACTGTGAACAATGGAAATGTCTGTCAAGAATAGAAATAATAAAAATCTTGTAGATATAAAATTAAATTCTATAGAGCAATGAAAAGGCATAAAATATGACAACACAAAGAACATGGATAAATCTCACAGGTATAATCTGGAGCAAATAAGTCAAACACAAAATAGTACGTATTATATATTTTCATCTCCATGAGTTCCAAGACAGGCAAAGTTAAAATGGCAGAGTTTAAAATTTTTGTTACTTTTAAAGAGGCAAAATCACTGGGATGGGGCGTAAAGGAAGCTTCCTGGAATGGTGGACATAAATGAGTTCATTTCATGAAAATACATCGAAGCTATGCCTAAAATTTTTACACTTTACAATATCTATGTTATACAACAACGAAAAGTTTTTAAAAGTATATATTATTTTTGTTCAGTAGAAAACATGACTGTCTGTGTGTGTGTGTATATATATATATATAAAATTGCATATAAATTTCCATGACAATGCACACAAGTTTCCATTGTTATGGAAATTTATGTGCAATTATATATATACACAGACAGAGAGACAGAGGAATGCAAATGCAAGACTTTCTAGTGAAAAAATTTTTATTGACCACATTGGCATTTCAAATGGCTTAGAGATTGGTTAGAAGAGAGCTTAGTTTACCTATTCTAATGTTCCAATTTATTTATTCCAAGAAGGAAAATGACTACCCAGAGAAGATCTAAATAGTATATTTGGAGTGAATATTTCTTCGTTTCTCTCTTTCCTAGTGGATAAGCAGTTGCCAGTGACATTCTCCCCAGAAGCAGAGGCAGCCAGAGTTGAATGTTATTATCCAGCTTTGTTGCTGCTCTGGTATTCTCAAGGCTTGCATTACCAGCCCCAAAGTAACAACACACACTACGGCAATGATATCTGCATTCCACTTAAGGAAGTTTTGGAAACTTTGGGTTCTTCTGTTTCTTACAACAAATTCAGAAACAGAAAAGCCATATTCATCTTGATCCTAGGGAAGAAGGCAAAATTATTACCCATACGTCTTTGAATATATCTCTCCTCCCCAGCAGAATTTTAATAATAACTAATGATCTGGATGTGGTAGCTCATGCCTGTAATGTCAGTCTTTGGGAAACCAAGGTGTAGGAGATCACATGAGTCCAGGAGTTCGAGACCAACCTGGGCAACATAGTGGGACCCTGTCTCTACAAAAAATTAAAAAATTACCTGAGCATAGTGGGGCAGGGCTGTAGTCCCAGCTACTTGGGAGGCTGATGCAAGAGGATCACTTCAACCTGGGAAGTCAAGGCTGCAATGAACCATGGTCACACCACTGTACTCCAGCTTGGGTGACTGACAGAGTGAGACCTTGTGTCAAAAAACAACAATAACAACAAAGAAAGGACACCGAACTAATGTACAATGATTTTTAGATTGCAGCCATCTCTTGTGTTAAATGTAAACTCGAACTGTTATTAAGAGTTTATTGATTATCCCTAGTTCACAGCAAGTAAGATTTGGAGCAATGAGGCTCTTACATTCCAAGTAAAATTCCTTCTTGTAGTTAGTTTAACCAGTATTGGTTTTCCGTCACTATTTTCTTTTTACTGAGATTAATTTGAAAGTCTAATATAACAATTGTAGTGATAAAAAGGGATGTTCTTTTCATGGTGAAGTTTGGGTTTTCTTGGTGCTATTTTTCTTATTGTATTTAAAAAATCACATTCTATTTGCTGATGTGATGCTTATAATTCTCACTGGGAAGATCCTAAAAATATGTATGTATATGGTAGATAATAATGCTAATGCCTATCTACCCTTATTATGTTTCTAGCAGGACTTTAGAAATCTAAGAAATAAATAGCTAGCCAGTTAGTAAAGATAAAGCAGTTGGGTTTTAGAAATATCTATTAAAGGTACTTTAAAGTAGTTTTAATTTTATTTTTAACATTTTAAGCTAACTATTAAATATAATAGTGTGGTATAATAGAGCATATACTTCTTTAATTTTAATAAACTAAGAAACAAGATTGAGTAATAAATGAAACATTGTACTGTGAAATTAGTGGGGATCCTTTCATTTTCCATAAAAAGAAAAAAGCAATGATACAGGAGAGCCTTGTTAGTAAAAAACTTACTGGGAGAATAATTTGATGAAATGTGAAGACTCTCAGCAGTGCAGTTTCTAGTCCAAGGAATTTGAATAAGTGTTAGGAAATATGAATTTGTTTCTGCTTCATCTAACTAGATTTGGTACAATGGGGTGTGCAGTTAGGGAGAAAAAGTCTCTGGTACTTAATAAGGCAATAATTCATGCTGAATGGATATGAGCAGTCATTGAATGAAAAATTGATTTTTATAGTGTCCCAGACTTGGTAACTTTTGGAGATTTGTGTGCTTATTGTACTACTACCATAAAAAAATATATAGTTCTCATTAAAAGGTGAGTACCTTTTTTCCTGTGTTGTATATATGTTTGTTAAGAGCTTAATCATTTTTCATTTGCAATTTTAGACACTTTTACTATGTTTCCAAGTACAGTATAAGTAAAGAAAAATAACATGGCCTCATAGTTTACTGATTTCTGTTAGTCAAGAGTAGGTTTATACATAAACTGGTCAATTTCCATCTTTACCATGAAAAGATAGGCCCAGTTTAGTTTATATTGTAAATCAAAACATCCTTTAACAATCCAGAAGGCTGCAAAGTTAAGATTACCCCTATTAACTAACAAAAAGTTATACTATTTACTGATTATGTTTTTAAGACAAACTACTGCACTGTTCTGATTCTATGTGGTAGCATAGTGTTTATTGTTAGAGTATGTCTCAATATATAAAACAAAAAATTAACTTTAGTAGGTATAAGGCCTTGCTTTGACATTTTATTGACAGTGAAGTTTGAATACCTATAAATCTTCTTTAAAATTCCCAAAGTCATGATGACTTTTAAATACTCTTCTGTTAAGAACTTTTTTTAAAAAAGAAAAATTGAGTAACTAGCTATTTGCCATAAGGCAGTACTCCTAAACATATAAAATGCTATTTTAGAGATATATGCTTCCTTTCCCCTCATGTATGATATATTCTATTTTGGCCTACCTAAAGGCCTTTAGAATTCTTTACAGTAAAACTGCAAGTTTTTGCATTTATATTTAACCAGAAAAATCAACAAAAATATTACGTTGAGTCTTGATATTTATCCAGCTATCCATTCATCATTCATCTATATATATTTATATACAGCTATCCACTATTTACCTGGCACTGTCCTAAGTTCTGGAATACTAAGAAGAATGGCATTTACTTCTCGTTAGCTCATAATTCAGTAGAGATAGATAATAATTTAAAAAGAGAAAGTGAGAAGATGGGATTAGAAGAAAGTAAATAGACATTATTTTTATAGTAAAACTTCGGAGAAGATGAAATAATGGCCTTTTTGTCTATTAATGAGGAGGAGCTGATTTGGGGATAGAGTAGATACTACATCTTGCTAGTATCTGCTTTTGTTCTGGTAGAGTTTTATGGACTGAGCTGAAGCTTAAACAAGTAATCTCATTTATTAGGGAGGATGACAAAGGAATAACTTTGGGTATATGTAACTATTTTTCTATTATACTGTGCTTAATAAATTAAGATTTTCTTTCTCAAAATTTGTTCTACTAAGAAGTTGCTAGTGTGAGAAATAAACAAATGCAGTGCTAAAATGTGATGTGTGCAGTAACAGAGATGTTTGCAGGATTCAGTGGGAAAAGGGAGTACTATACTGTTGGTGAATTGAGGAAGAGCCTAAGGAAAAGTTATACATAAGAGGCAAGGTGGTTTAAATAATGGTAATGCAGTGGTAACATTAAGTGCTCAAAGGGAGGGGAATGTATGGATTTTAAGCATTGAAAATTTCAAATTCATTATGATTATGTAATTAATAGCAATTAATATTACATATTAAAACTTTGAACATATACTAAATTATAGTGAAGAGTCTAGTAAAATACCATGTATGCATCTTCCAGCTTCAATAACCTCACCGATTTTCTCCCTTCCAAGATTATTTTAAAGCAAATCCCCAACACCATAGTATTTTTATCTGTAAGTATTTCCATCAATATCTATGGATAAGGTCATTCATACAGAGTTATTATACTATTATCACATCTAAAACTTCGACAGTACTCTCTTAATCTCAAATATTGTTTTCAGATTTTGTTTGTTTGTTTGAGACAGAGTGAAACTCTGTCACCCAGGCTGGAGTGCAATGGCGCGATCTTGGCTCACTGCAACCTCCGCCTCCCAGGTTCAAGCGATTCTTGTGCCTCAGCCTCCTGAGTAGCTGGGATTACAGGCATGCACCACCACGCCCAGCTAACTTTTGTGCTTTTAGTAGAGATGGGGTTTCACCATGTTTGCCAGGCTGGTCCCAAACTCCTGATCTCAGGTCATCTGCCCACCTCGGCCTCCTAACATGGTGGTATTAGAGGCGTGAGCCACCGCATCTGGCCCTGTGTTCAGATTTCCGTGATTGACTCATAAATGTAATGTTTATTTTTTACATTTGGTTTTTTCAAAAGAGGAGGTCCACATGTTACGTTTTGGTAAAATTAGGAGGTCCACATTTTACATTTGGTTATGTCCCTTAAATATAGTTTCAATTCCATAGGTCAGTTTATGTCTCTGTCTCTTTCTCTCTTCCTCCCCCTCTCTCATTACAATTTATTTGTTGAAGAAACCAGGTTAATTTTGCTGTAGTTTCCCACATGTTGAATTTTGGTGATTATATCCCTGTATTTTCATTGAACCTGTTTCTCTGTGCCCTATATTTCACGTAAGCTGGTTGTTAGATCTTTCTAGACATTTTAAAGATGTGGAAAAAAATGAAAAATAAACTGTATGATCCCAAATGGCTATCAGTAGAACTGAGGCCTTCCCTTTCTCAATTACTATTTAAGTTCAACAAATGCTGATTGAACTTTCTTTATGCTCAGGTACACTGGCAGGTGGCCTAGATGTTATACAGATCAGTAAAATTCAAAGTCTGTTTTCAAGTGCTTATAATAGTTCACTGTTACACAGGAGTCACACTGGCCAGCTTGCTCAAGAATCCCAGGACAGTATTCTCTAGAACATTCTGACCCTAACACAGGCAGACAGAGCAGTTCTCTGGTGGGAAACAGCTTTTCCTATGGAATAAAAGCCACCAGTGCTTGTAATCTCTCCAGGCATCAGGAATGGACTGTGGCTAATGAAATGGCACAGTTGGTTATATGGAAGCCATGCAGAAAAGCAGGTAACCTGAAGTAATCTGCTAGGAGACCAAAGAGAAAATTAATCTCAAAAAAGATTAGTAGGGCATGCTTATTTCTCTGAGAAAAGAATAGCCAATAAGGCTTGCATTTTCCACCATAAAGTGAATATATACATATGTATATCTGTAGACACACTTACATATTTATATAAGAATTGTTTTTACTTTGAGAGCGTAAAATTCTATAGTAATGAGTATTTTGAGTGCTTGGAGGAAAAACAAAGGACAAAACACATTTCAACCTTGCTTCTCCTTTGTTAGGTTTGTTTCATGTTTGAATTGTGAAGCCAGCTCAGTGGCAGAGCCAATTATAGCAAAGGTCTGTCAGACTCTGTCCCAGGGACTCAGTTGGAGGTTTGGTGCAAGTTTGTACTGTCAAGATGAGTGGTTTTTTCACGATCTTTAATGTAATAGCAGGTAATGTACTCTTTAATACCAGGAAGTTCATTTGCCTGTAGTGGAAAGGGAGCAGCTATTGAGGGAAGTTTGTCAGGGAGGCAGAACCAGGACCCCCTTGACTGACAGCCTAGGAATGAGAGTAAACCCTGTGTCTTGGAGATGCTTGAGGAATAAAGATTTGAACATACGATGACAAGACTTATTTAAAAATTAAAAATAGAGAGCATGTATCTTTGGTGGGTTATGTCAACCCCTATGTCAAATTGCAATACATTGTCAAACCTACAAAGAGATCATAATATTCTATTTGGTTTTCATGTCATGGTTGAGATTTTACGTTTTCTTGCAAGTCACTGCATAATAAAGGCAGACATGACAAAGTCAAATAAAACGAAGTAGTACTGGAAATAAAATAAAAAGTAAAATGGAATTTTGTTAAGGTTTGGCTCCCTGACATATCCAAATTTGTTGGTGAACTGTCAGTGTATTACTTCACGGGGTATAAGAATAGCCAGCAGTTGTTTTTTGGATGTTTTAAATAAAAATTTGATGAGTTGCTTCTTTCTTCAAAGAAAGGTAATCTTGAACATAAAGTGATTCTCCCACTTTTTCATATACATCATTGTAGATGACTCAAATAGCTATTTAACATTTTATTTTATTAATTTTGTTATGTGGGTTATATAAATCACATATACTTATTTAAATAAACAGTTGATACTTGAACAATGTGGATTTGAACTGTGTGGTCCGTCTGTACATGGATTTTTTCCTATATATGTTGGAAAATTTTTTGGACATTTGCAACAATTTGAATAAACTCAGATGAACCAATTAGTCTAGCAATATCAAAAAAGTTAAGAAAAGTTAGGTATGTCATGAATGTATAAAATATATGTAAGTACTAGTTTATTTATGTGTTAATTGACTGTTTCTGTTATCTGTAAGACTTCCAGTCAACAGTAGGCTATTAGTAGTTAATTTTTGAGGGAGTCAAAAGTTAAATGCAGATTTTCAACTGCATGGGGGTTGACACCCCTAAACCCCACGTTGTTCAAGGGCCAACCATATTACTTTTTTCTGCTCTTATATTTCATGAAGAATCTTTCAGTGTTTTACATGCATCTTCAATATCAGTGGTTTTCATTATTAGATCCACTTTTTGAGTCACTCAACAGTTTCAGACCACATCTTCTTTCTTTTGACTTCTGACTTGTTATCACTGAAATTATATCCCAAGCTGTAATAACTTATTATAAAACATGAAGGGATTGGTTTTAGTTCTGTTTTATTTTATCTTCTCTGTGTTGTATATTTGTGATGTCTTCAACATAACTACTTACTGTATTACTTTTAACGTACTCTTTAAAATTTTTTATTACAGCAGCAGCACAGCAAGTGGATAAAAGCACAGACTCTGGAGCCAGCCTGTCTAGATTCAAATTTTATTTACTCTATCTGTGATCTTGGCCTCATTAAGTTATCTCTGTTTTAGTTTTTTTCCTATGGTTAATGATAGTCCCAACCTCATAGAATAGCTTTGAACATTCAGTGAGTTATTCCACATGAAGCACTTAGAGGAACTATTACTATTCAAGTGTTTCATAACAAAGTATAATCATTTGACAATAAATAAACTAATATACTCATTTGGTAACACACACAGACCCACACACACACACACACACGCAGACACACACACATACACGTATGTCATCCACTATTTGCAATTGTGAGATTATACTCCCAGAAGTAATTTTAGAATGAATAAAGGTAGAAGCAAATAAATCTGTGAAGTGTCCTCTGTGAAGCTTAAAAGACAGAAATTATTGCAATAATCTCACCTTAATATGTCTTCTTTAAATAGTATTTTTGCCCCAGGTAAAAACTGTCATCTACTGAAATGTTTTTACAACAACTTTATTGAGATATAATTCATATACTGTAGGTTTCACACTTTTAATGTACGTAATTCCATGAATGTTAATATATTTACAGAGTTGTACGTTATTACCCCTATGGAATTTCAGAACATTTGTCCTTATCCCCAAAAGAAACGCACACACTCTAGCAATCATTCCCTATTCCTTCCTCTACCCTAGGGCTAGCAAGCACTGTCTACTTCTACTTTCTGTTTCTATAGATTTGCCTGTTTTCACTATTTCATGTAATTGGAATCATACAATATTTAACTTATTGTGAGTGGATTCTTTCAGTTAGCATAATGTTTTCAAGATTCCTCAATATTTTAGCATGTATCAGAATTTTATTTTTATTGCCAAATAAAATTCCATTGTATAGATGTACCACGTTTTATTATCCATTCAACAGATGATGAAAACTTGGGCTGCTTCTATTTTTTGCCTGATATGAATAATGTTACTATGAACATTGGTGTAGAGGGTTTAGCATAGACATATGTTTTCGGTACTCTTGGGGTGTATACCTAGGAGTTGAAATGCTGGGTCATATGGTAACTATATTTTTAACATTTTCAGGAACTACCAAACTGTTTCCCAAAGCAGCAATTTAAAACCATAGAAAGCTCACTGTTCTTAGCAAGATTCAGCTATTTTTCTTGAATAAATTCTTCTTGGAACATTGCAAGCATTTGTTTAACTTTTGGAGTTCTGAAAAAGTTTATTTTGACAATTGTTTGTGTTTTGGTTGCTTTTATGGAGGAGTAGATTTTTGGAGGTCCTTACTTTACCATTCCAGAAGTGGTCGCTCCTGCCTCGCAACCACTAAAATTAAAACAGTCTGTCTATGGAGGGCTAGAGCCACTAATGTGCTTTCAGGCCCAGAGTGAATCAGAGGACTAAGCCTAAGGAGTCTGAATCTCCATGGTGGAAAAGTAATGAGAGGAGAAAGGAGCTATGTCTCAGAGAAGAGTGCAATAAAGTGACCTACTGGATAAATCCCTTTTTATGTGGCTGCTTAGAGATATTGCCAACAGGTGTTCTCATATTTTTCCATGCATGTTGATGTAATCCTTCCAGTTTACAAGTCTCTGTTGCCTACAGACAACTTTCAGTCAATGCTCTCATTTTGGAGGGAAACCATTGGGAAAGATAAAGAATTTCAGAAAAGTCCCATGCAAGACCTTTATATTAATTAAACCAATTTCTTATTGATTTATATGAACCATCAATCACAAGATATTTGAGGAAGATTCAAAACAGTGAATGTATAGGACTGAATTTAAAACAACAACAACAACAGCAACAACAACGGCAGCAACAACAGCCCCCTGACCTGAGAGGAAACAAAATTTAGTTAGGGAATAATGGAAAACTTATAGAAATTATAAATTCTTCCAAATAATTTGAGAGAATATTGAGTCTCTAAAACAAGATTAGCATCTAAGAAAAAGGAACAGATAATAAGAAATAGCTTTTCAAATTAAAATGTGATTGTGAAAGTAGAAAACTAAATAGAAGAGCTCTGAAATAATTGGAGCCACAGGAAGAACAAATTAATTATTATGAATATAAAGCCAAGACC
Organism: Pan paniscus; assembly: GCF_029289425.2. Lineage (NCBI taxonomy): Eukaryota > Metazoa > Chordata > Mammalia > Primates > Hominidae > Pan > Pan paniscus. The sequence goes on along the minus strand of NC_073255.2, from coordinate 147,994,195 downwards.
TTAGCCAAGAAACGTATGACACAAAGATGGAGCCAATGAAAGAAATGTTAGGAGATGGAGGATACATTTAGTAGCAGCAGCATCTGTCAAACTCAGTGTTACCTCTGGCACCCAGTTAAGGCTTCTGCCTCCAGAACACATCTAATTCAATTGCAGATAGAACAATATCGATTTGTTTTTTTCAAAACGTTTCTTTCTTAATTCCCTTCTTCATCCATTAACTTAATAAATATTTTTTAAGATCTTTTTACATTCCTGTTACTGTGTTGACCCTGGGCATAGAGCAGACTTGGTTCTTGCCCTCGTGGAGTTTACAATTTAGATGATAGAGCAGGATGTAGGGGCTCTTGCTTTCTGTGCAACATTTAATATTAACTCTGCCTAGGCTGCTGGAAATGCACTTCTAAGATGTTTGACTGTTCTCCTATTAGTTTTTGAGGTCTGGTTCTAAGCTAAACAAACAGGCTATCATTTGGGTTCTAGTGGCAATTTCTGTACTCCCTATAAGTATGCTTATTTTTATTTGGTGTTTTTCTTGGATTAGAGGGAGGATTTGAGAAGGCATTCTTGATCCAGATAAGTGAAAGGGAATTTAATATTAAAAGAAAAATAATATTTAGCTCTTTTTAAAGCTAGCAAGAAATCAGAGAAACAAGATAATCTTCCCTCCCTCCCTCCCTTCCTCCCTTTCCTCCCCTCCCTCCCCCACCTCTTTCCTTCCTCATAAAAAAGCATGTTATATTGACAAGAACAGCACAGATCCATCTATTTTGAATTATAAGTTTTTAATTAGCATTTGTAGTTCCCTGAAAGATATTTTAGCTATTGCACTCATTTGTGGGTATATTACATAACAACTTCTCTTCACTTATTTTTATATTCCTCTGAATTCATTTTTAACCTTCAGACAAAATTTAGTTTTTGTTGATATTCCTTTAATCTCACCTAAGTCAGTATATGTGCATTCTAGCTTCCGTACTTTTCAATAATTACTCTGAATGGGCATTGAATGATGAATGGAGCCAACATATCCAGAGAATAGCTGACTTTTAGCATTTGCCTTTAACAGCACAATTTGCCAAATGCATCCTTTGGAATAGTGTTTTTATTTGTTTATTTATTTTTAAGTGCTCTGAGTTATACACATTGTTTTTCTCCCAAGTTTTTGCTTCATAGAATTGTGCTTCTTAGTAAGAAGTAGCTCATGATTCTAATAGTCCCTTAGTATTACTTAAGTCTTTGCAACCACCAGACTCAGGATTCACCCTGACGCGATGCTCAGTTGACACTTGAGAGCAAGTGGGAAGAGTTCAGCTAATGCGTCATCTAGGGTACATGCTGTTCCTATTGTATCTTCTTACTTACTTGGCATTCCGTTGGAACAAATTGTTGATTTTATTATCAAATCCATTATCATTCTGAACTTCTTACTATCTCTGCTGCTGCTTGGCCTACCCAGACCAGAGCAATGGCCTTTTGTTTGGTCTCTGATAATTAATTCTTCCTAATAGAGCCAGTGAGTTAAATATCTAGATGACATTGTTTTCATTTAAATAGGTAATAGACATACACAGATAAAATTGAAAAGGCACAACAGCCTATACAGTGACAAGTAAGTCTCCTTCCTGCTTCTGTCCTCCAGCCACAGTTCCTGTCTACAGAGGCAACTACACATATTCCCTTTTGACATATGTGCATATGTTCACAAAGCTGCTTCTTGCTAGATGAAGATCCAAATCCTTAGTATATTTCATATACTTGCATGAGTATATGTCTTCAGTTGTATTTCTCAGCATATTCTCTAGTTTCCTCTCCTCCAGCCACACTGTACCTAGACATATTCTTTTGTTGTAGATCCTACCTTGCTTTTCCCAAACTCTACACAACATATGCACATTTCTACCCTGAAGGTTCTTCCTCCTCCTTTGCACCTATTTAGCTCAACTCTCCCAGGTTAGACAATATCTTCTCAGAGAAATCCTCCCTGAACCTACAGTTCAGATCAGGCCCCTTTAAGACAATATTCATGTTTTGCTTTCATAACATTTATCACAGTTTGTATTTATATATTTAATGATCATTTGCTTAATGTCTTTCTCCTTTGCAAGACTGTTAGTAACATTAGGGCCTGTATGTTGCTCGACATTGTTTACTCAGTACTGGCACATAAATAGTTAAGAAACATCTATTGAATAAATGCTCAAGAATCCTCATTTGCTTGTGGGAGGTATCTCTTTCATTGTAATCCATTCACTTATTTCTTGTCTACTGTTTTTTATATGGCCAGTCTCCTAGAATTTCTGTCCCCCGTGGATTTTTTAACTCAGCAACTCTTAAATAAGCATAAGTATTTTGGATAGTAAGAAAGGGGAAAAAGAAGTGAAAACTGTAGGAACACAAAGGAAAGGATGATCCTGTCACTTCTGAGATAGACACACTGTATTTGAGCTACTGTACCAATGAGCATTATGATCAGCTTCTCTATGGAAGGTATAATTTCTCCCTTAAACTCTCCAAATATATCTGACTCCCAGCTTATGTGACTTTCGAACTCTAAGATCCACAAGGGCAGAAATTATGATCTATCTTGCTCACTGCTATATTCCTAGAATTTACTACTATTCCTGTGAAGTAGACATTGACTAGATATTGTCTAACTGGAAGTTTAAATTGAATGTGGCCATATTGTGTATTTACAGAAGTATTGTAGGAAGAGGAACTTGCAGTTATTCAGGGAAACTCTGGCACATTATGTTACTAATGTCAAATACTGGGGAGACATAGAGAAGTATTATTTGTGCTCATAGTTTTGGCTCTGCTTTTCTCTAGTAAATGTAGTAGGTTTTGTCATAACATGATGGGTTTGCCTTGTAAGAAAAATAGAGATTTTGTTAGTCCAGAAACAATAATTTTATTTGACAATGTTGCAGTGTATCTGTGACACTGAGATGGAAATAATAATTTTTTAAAAAGTTTTCCAAACAGGGTAGGGTAATGAATGAATAAGGGAAATAGAAAACTAACCATTTTAAAGCTTTGGTTAGATCATTGATTAGTGCATATGGGCTACTTTGAATATACAGTATCTGCACTGGTTTATTTCTAATGGACAAAGAGATTACTAGTGTTATTATTTAAAATGAGAATGCATTTTCTCACGTAGATAGCACAATAAATATCCTGAGATTCATATGGCCCTGATGGAGGATCAGTCACTGACTGTGGTTTATATTTACATTCTGTGCCTTTCCACAGTTACAGTTATCTTTTTTAAAGGTATTATTCCATTTCTTGGCTTTAGTAAGAGGTGCCTGTAAAAGAATTCTTTCATTTGAAATCAGTGAAACAGGAATTTATAAGCAAAGGAAAATTGATTGCTAAGAAATAAATATTTGTGAAATGACCCAAGGTGAGTTTTAAAAAATGTGTTTGGATAGAGCATTTCTACTTTATTTTCTTAAAAATCCAAAATTGTTGGTCTTTCATGGGGAACATCTCAGTACTTTTAGGATAACACCTGTTGTTATGGATTTATTTTTGAATTTTTGACCTCAAGTGTGAATGCTGCATAGCCTTGTGTCATGAGTGTTTACCTCGCTTATTTAGCCTGGCGCAGAGGTTGGGGGTTGGGGGTAGGATTCCTCAAATATGTATTCAGAAAATTAAATTACTTCTTAGTAGTTATAACATCACAATTGCATTTAATATTTATACAGTATCATAATTATCTGTCACCTCTTTTTGAAATCCATGCTTTTGTTTTCTTCTCATTGTGTAATAAAATGGCAGTTTCCAAAGATGGATGTCTTTAGTTTTTAAATGACATGTTGATTTTTTTCATGATATCTGCAAATATTTTTGTCTTTTTTGACCTCAGAACAAATGTAAAGCATTGATTGGAGCACACACAAAAGTTAGGAAATATGCTGCTTGGCAACTGAGTAAAAGTAAATATATAGTCTCTTAAACTTCCAAAAAAGTATACAATAGTACAGGATGGGTTCTATTCACAAGCTTTCTGTCTGTAATGTAAAAGATATCACAATCTAAAAATAAAATCAGAATGATGAATTTCAGTGACAACAATAAAAGTTTTGGGACCGTGAGAGTTGTTCATCTAATTGAGGGCACTGCCTTTTCTTGTCCTCAGGTATAGGATATTGCTCCATTTTAAGCCATTGAGGGAGAAGGGCTTTATATTTAAATTGCAAGCTAATAAATAGTCTTTTTCTCATTAACACACATGACCTTTATGATTTGTGCTCTCATGCATACTGGCCCAATTTCTCAGTCTCTGTTAATGATGTTTGGAACCTCTGTTTAACATGAATTATTTTCTACCTGAATCCCTGTAAATTCACAATAGGTGTTAATTGTAGTGATCTGCTTGTCCTGTTCAGGAAAGAAAAATATCAAAATGAACCCTACTTGTTGCACTTTTTCTGATTACTTCAATATGTGTATAAAATGATACTATTTATGAAAGTTATGCAGGCAGCTTTGTAATACTTCTGATATTATGATATTATATATAATACATGGGTTTCTTACTTCAAATTAAGCTCTTTTCCTTTCTTCCTTTCTTTCTTTCTTTCTTTCTTTCTCTCTTTCTTTCTCTTTCTCTCTTTCTCTCTTTCTCTCTTTCTTTCTTTCTTTCTTTCTCTTTCTCTCTCTCTTTCTTTCTCTCTCTCTCTCTCTCTCTCTCTCTCTCTCTCTCTCTCTCTCTCTCTCTCTCTCTCTCTTTCTTTCTTTCTTTCTTTCTTTCTTTCTTTTCTTCTTTCTTTCTTTCTTTCTTTCTTTCTTTCTTTCTTTCTTTCTTTCTTTCTTTCTTTCTTTCTTTCTTTCTTTCTTTCTTTCTTTCTTTCTTTCTTTCTTTCTTTCTTTCTTTCTTTCTTTCTTTCTTTCTTTCTTTCTTTCTTCTTTCTTTCTTCTTTCTTTCTTTCCTTTCTTTCTTTCTTTCTTTCTTTCTTTCTTTCTTTCTTTCTTTCTTTCTTTCTTTCTTTCTTTCTTTCTTTCTTTCTTTCTTTCTTTCTTTCTTCTTTTCTTTCTTTCTTTTCTTTCTTTCTTTTCTTTCTTTCTTTCTTTCTTTCTTTCTTTCTTTCTTTCTTTCTTTCTTTCTTTCTTTCTTTCTTTCTTTCTTTCTTTCTTTCTTTCTTTCTTTCTTTCTTTCTTCTTTCTTTCTTTTCTTTCTTTCTTTCTTCTTTCTTTCTTTCTTTCTTTCTTTCTTTCTTTCTTTCTTTCTTTCTTTCTTTCTTTCTTTCTTTCTTTCTTTCTTTCTTTCTTTCTTTCTTTCTTTCTTTCTTTCTTTCTTTCTTTCTTTCTTTCTTTCTTTCTTTCTTTCTTTCTTTCTTTCTTTCTTTCTTTCTTTCTTTCTTTCTTTCTTTTCCTTTCTTTCTTTCTTTCTTTCTTTCTTTCTTTCTTTCTTTCTTTCTTTCTTTCTTTCTTTCTTTCTTTCTCTTTCGAGACAGAGTCTCACCCTGTTGCCCAGGCTGGAGCACAGTGGCGCGATCTTGGCTCACTGCAACCTCTACCTCCTGGGTTCAAGCTATTCTTGTGCCTCAGCCTCCTGAGTAGCTGGGACTACAGGCATGTGCCACCACACCCAGCTAATTTTTATGTTTTTAGTAGAGATGAGGTTTCACCATGTTTGCCAGGCTGGTCTCGAACTCCCGATCTCAGGTCATCTGCCTACCTTGGCCTCCTAAAGTGGTGGTATTAGAGGCATGAGCCACCGTGCCTGACCCTGTGTTCAGATTTTCAGGTATGCAAAATTGAATACTGATCTTTAGGCACAGTGGCTCATGCCTGTAATCCTAGCACTTTGGGAGGCTAAGGCAGGAGGATCTCTTGAGGCCAAGAGTTCGATACCAGCCTGGGCAACATAGTGAGACCCTGTCTCTACAAAAACAAAATTAAAAATTAGCCAGGCATGGTGGTGCACACCTGTAGCCCTAGCTTTTTGGGAGCCTGAGGCAGGAGGATCACTTTAGCCCAGGATTTTGAGACCAGCCTGGACTACATAGCGAGACCATTTCTTAAACAAACAAACGAACATCTCTAGCTCCTGGTTAAATATGATTGATTGAGCACGTGTGTTCATCTGTTCTCACTGAAATGTCACTAAAATGCCAATGAGGAATAAAAACCCCCGTAAACCCACAATGATACAGAGAATGGGAAGGATACTATAGTAGACCAGAGATGTTTGCAGATTTATAATTCTATAGAGAGTTTGGGAATAAATTATTGTAGGTAGATAGAAAATTAAGCAACCTGAAAAAAGATAAAGCTAAGGCAGTGATTATCTGTAGGGAATACAAAATTATACAAAAAAAAAAAAAGAAAGAAATGTAACCCTGGCATACTATGTGGCTCAGGTCTAATAATTTATAATAATGTATATATTAATGTTGATTTAACAACAAATTGTGATAAAATTATAATTTGAGGAAAGATTGGGAGGGGAAATGTGGAGGGGTTTAAGGGAGCTAAATTCACATTCTTTGTAGTATTTCAAAGGAATTAAATTGTATCAAAGACTTTAAAAGTAAACATTAGTATTATAAGTGTGGAATTTGGTGGTAACACCAGAAAAAAAAAAATCTGAGTTAATTTTATTGATTCTCTTTTGCTTTCTCCATCCCCAGTCACACCAGAGCCTACAGACACTAATGCATAGGGTAGAGACAATTGCAGCTGGAAGATCCGAGTGCTAGTCCTGACTCTTTCACCAACTAGCCATTCATTTTTCAATTTAAAAAGTCATATTATTTCATAATTCTTAAACCACTTCATCACCCAAGTTCTGTACTATGTCTCATAGATATTTTCCTCTATTATAAGCAGAGTGTGTAAGAAGAAACTATTTCCAGCAGCTCTCTCAAATGTATTAATTTCTTATTTGCTTTGTCACTCAGTGATTTACCTAAGTGGCTTTAGAATTACTCTTTCAGTGGAAGAATAGACTATTTTTCTTCTTAAATGGCCAAACAGTCTTAATAACTTGGGGGATAGCGTGGAATTACATTTGCATGAATGAAGAGCAATAGTTTCTTTGGTTGGGGCAGATGGAAATATTTTCAGTTCTACATCCTGTGACATTTGTGAGAAGTTCAGATATTTCCAAAATTGCAAAAAGCCATCTGGCCAAAATGGCTTGGCCCTGTTAACTTATTTAGCCCTTCCCAATTACATTTCTTAGCTTTCCTTTCTCATGTCTTACGTTCTCAGTTTTTACAAAGTTTATTCAACAGTGAATATGATATTAAATGATGCATAGTGTTTTGAAAGGCACCCAGCTATTACGTTGAATTTTATTTAGGTTTCAGAACCCTGGAGATTGAATGGGCATGCAGAAAATATCCAGTATTGATGCACCTGGGCTCATGAAGACATGATCTTGTCCAAAGGTTCATATTAGCCAGGTCATTGCTACTTCATGTCATATCTGCCTTTGCCAACCAGTTTTTTGTTGTTATTGTTGTTTTACAGGGCAGTAAAGAGCAGCTGATAACAGACACAAGCCAACATTTAATGAAGTCAAGTAAGCTAATACTTAAAGTAGACAGAAGGCTTTGTCCTCTGAAATCCCCCCTGAGTCTTGGTCTCCCTCTTTCCTTCTTGCCCCAACTCTGTCTTTTCTCTGTCCCTTTTTTCTTCCCTTGCCTTTTAGTCCTTATGTCTCACTGTTTTTAGTTGGTTTCCTTAATTTGAGTCTCTCTTCTTTCTTTTCTGATCTTTATTTTCAGTCCTATTCATTGAACTCCAAGAAAATAACATATGTAGGAAATGTAATTCTAACTGTGGTTTAGTAGATGAGACCATGGAAGGCTAGGAGGTAACTGTAGAATTAAAAATTAGAGTTTCAGTTTTTGAAGAGTGTTGCCAACAGCACAGGCAATCTTGTCAGAGAAAGAATTATCCTAGTTTTTCCTTTTGCTGGGAAATTGTGAGTTGAACCAGATTTCCAGCAAGCAAAATACATTTTAATAGGTATTCTCTTTTCCTAGCTCAAAATAGTTTTTTTTATTTAGAGGAAAATGTATTTTGTTTCTACTTGAGGAATTCGAGGTTTATTGTTATTTTTATAAAGTGAATAGACACTATTTTATGTGTCTTCTGTTACAAAAAGAACAACTTTCTAGATGGGAGAGATGATTAACTTGCATATCAGGGTTAGGCTAATTACTACTATCTGTAATTTTCCCAAAATATATCTGAAAGCTGCTTAATTGCTATAGCATTTTTTAAAAAGCTCTTTCCTTTCTCATAGTTTTTCCCACCATAGATAATTCTCAGTTATTTCAGGGAAGTTGCCTATCTTTGTATCCCCTGAAGCTTCTAACATTTTAGTTTCTTAGTAAATACTTGTTGAACAAAAAGAAATACCAATCTAGTCCAGTCTCTGGCCCTTGTTACCTGTTTTTTGTAGTTTGTTACCTGTTCGTAGAATCATTTAGGATTTTTGCTTCTGGGTAATAGTGCCACTGTAATTCCCAGAGCTTTAAAATTGTGTCTTAATTTAGATCTTTTGTTAGCTCCGTTCCAAAATTTTTTCCTCATTGTACAATGTAAATAGGGCAAAGATAAAAAATCCAGGCTTATTCCTTTTTTTTGGTGAAATACTAGATATCAAATGGATATCACATTCATTTATTTGTTCATTATTCTCACAATAGCCAAATTGAATCTTAAATAAAGAGATCAATAGAGATGATTTAAAAGATCATGTCAACTGAAAAACATTTAGCAGTATGGCATTTTCTCCTATAGTTGTGGTCTTTGAATACATCATAATTTTCAATATTTTCCCTTCCTAGAAAATAAATACAGGCAATCTCTGTTGCCTTAAAGGGTTTTACAAGTAAGTTTTATTACTTGAGGGTGCAGAAATGCCAAGCTATTCCAGGCAAGTGACCAAATAATGTCTGGGACTCTTTCTGGCAAAACAACTAACTATCTTTTCAGGTTCATGAGAACCAAATAGGACTTCAGCTGAATTTTTTTCTTTTAAAATAGAATTATCTATTGGCAGGACCTTATCTCTAATCTTTTTCTAGCTTTCTGTTTTCTTATAGGACTATTTTGATTTATTGTGAGCCATTTTGCAGGGTTTTATTTACAAGTTTTACCTAACTTGGAACAAGAAATAACATTTGTTTGTTTGCAGATGCCTAGTACAATTTAAAATAGCATAAGCGGTTATATAAGAAACAATGAATTATATTGCCTATGTAATACAAAGTAGCTACCACAACTAAAGAGAAAGACAAGCTACTTCCTTCTTACTTTGGTCTTATGGCCCCTGGAGTTAATTTAGGGCAGGAAATGCCAGTGCTGGAGGGCTGCCACGTCATTGGACAAAGTGAGAGCTTTTGGTTATTTTCTTTATGAGCTGTCACCCTAGTTTTGCTAGTGCTGAAGTGACAATAGCAGAAGAAAAGCTTTAGCTAAAGGGACCTTGTTTTTTTCCAGTGGAACAAAAACATCAAGATTACTCTAGGCAATATGACATTATTCACATTCACTAAATCTTTTGAAAAGAATGAATGGAGTACCTTTTTGTATTTTAAAGTAGGTTTATATAAAGGTGTAGCACAAGGCTGGTCATGGTGGCTCAGGCCTGTAATCCCAGCCTTTTGGGAGGCCTAGGGGAGCAGATAGCTTTGAGCTCAGGAGCTCAAGACCAGCCTGCGCAACATGGCGAAACCCCATTTATACAAAAAAAATACAAAAATTAGCTGGGTGTGGTGGCTCCTGCCAGTAATCCCAGCTCCCCAGGAAGCTGAGGCTGGAGGATCACTTGAGCCTGGGAAGCAGAGGTTGCAGGGAGCTGAGATCATGTCACTGCACTCCAGGCTGGGAAACAGAGTGAGACCCTGTCTAAAAACAAAAAACCAAAACCAAAAGTTGTAGCATATACATCTGTACTTTAACTGAATGAGATTTTTAAAGTATAATTTCTTAAATCATTCATATTAAAGTTCTCATAAAAATCCAAGACTAGTTTCTGTTCTCCTTTGTTAGAGCTGTTGAAATACCACTTAGTTTTTAGAAATGGACTGCTTCTGACTGTGCTTTTATCATTCAGAGCATTGAAGTAGTAATTTAATATTTTTATTCCTCAAATCAAATTATTTTTTTCCTATCTTTGCTCTGCTTCTTGGCTTATCAAGCTTGATTATTATATTTGCCTTTTCTTATTTTGAGCAATGTGGTCTGAGTGTATGAAATAGAAAAAAATGATCTTACTAAGTAGATAAAACAATATGGTAGTGTTTTTGCATAATGGAAAAATTGTGAATTCTGGCTTAACATATTTTTTTTGCCATGATTAGGAAATGGTGAAATGAATAATTACCAACTAACACTGATTAAAATTATTTACTTCCAATGGAAAATACCATTTTTATAAGGTATCTAGATGGCTCTTCCAGCATGCTTATTATTATAAATTGAATATAGAATGAGTCTTCTCATAAATAAAGCTTACTTTATTTCTGTTATACCACTATAAATGCTATCAAATAGCTGAGGTGGAGGAGGTTTACCACATTTCCACCAAACCTTATTGCCACTAGAAAGTGAACTAACCCACCATATTTTTGCAGCATTTCAACATGACAAAGACTCTATATCGTTAGCCTCTAGATTTATGCATTTCTGTTTGTTTGTAGTGAGATTCTTAATTCTGTGCTGTTATGATAATAACAGCAAGCTAACCACCTTTCAACAGCAAGCTAACCACCTTTCAACCTTTCAATTTGTTTAACATGGAGAACAAATCCCTGTCACTACCACCTGTAAAAACTTGCTAGTGATGTTCCTTAAAGTTCCTTACCTGAAATTTCTTACTTATAATATAAAATATGGTTGCTGAAAGAATCTTTCTCATAGAGGTTAAATGAGTTTATCTGTCTGTTCATGCTTAGCATTTCCTAAGTGCTGGTGATGATGATATTGATGATGCTGTTAGCCACATCATTTGGGATCAAGTGGAATTATCTTTGTCCGTTTACAGCTGGCTTTGCTTCCATTTGAAAATAGTGCAGGAATTTGGTTAATACTACTCCAGAGATTAGAGATTAGCACACCTGGTGGACTGCATCCAATTTCTGGTACTATATTTTAAGAGAGACTTTAATGACTTGAATCATATCCAGAGAAGAGTGACCTGAATTGCTTTAAGGACATGGGTTTCTTCAGTATGGAACAAACAAAACTTAGAGAAAGGCTAGCATAATCAATAACTTGCAGGGCTGCCCTATGGGATGTAGATTAGATTCATTTTTTTTTTATTTCTAAAATAGAATTGGTTAAGATTAGAAAGAAACAAATATCTCAGGCTACCATGAGATGGAAAAATCTATTTACTCCTAGGACTTTTAAAAAATGTAATAGGGTGGCTGGGCGCAGTGGCTCACGCCTGCAATCCCAACATTTTGGGAGGCCAAGGCGGGTGGATCATGAGGTCAGAAGTTCAAGACTAGCCTGGCCAAGATGGTGAAACCCTGTCTCTACTAAAAATACAAAAATTAGCCGGGCATCGTGGCGGGTGCCTGTAATCCCAGCTACTTGGGAGGCTGAGGCAGAGAATTGCATGAACCCAGGAGGCCGAGGTTGCAGTGAGCTGAGATCATGCCACTGCACTCCAGCCTGGGCAACAGAGCAAGACTCTGTCTCAAAAAAAAAAAAAAATTGTAGGGTGACATATAAGCAACTGACCTACTATTTACTATATAATGGTAATGTCTGTCAGTCACATCATTGGGAGGTTTGAGGGCTGTAGGAGGATGACAGGATGGGCACTGAAGCCATCTTTTATTCTGAGTTAAGAGGTCTTTGATGATACCTTGAAAGTGTGGGCAGCTCTAGTCTGGATTAAGAGTGAAATAGTGGAGTCAAGAGATAATATTATAAAGTTTGTCAAAGGCAGAATGACAGGCTTTTGTAATAGTGTATTTGGGAGACAGGGAGAATATGAGGCCTTCTTTTTTGTATGTTCTTGATTTTGTATAATAAGCATATGTTAATTCTGCAATACAGTATACTAAGTTATTAACATGTAAAAATTATTTCATATTTGAAATGGTGTATTTTAAAAGAATAATGTGGCATCATGATGGTAATGTTGGGATTTCAAGTCAAGAACTTTGGAAGAGGTTTAATATTAAAATTCCTTTCTGACGCCAGAGTATTTAAAGATCACAGGGTTAGCTTTTCCCAATACAGTAAAAATCTTTATTGATAAGGCCCATCACTTCTAAGAAAGACACAGCTCTGTCACAGTGCTCACTTTGGAGGAATGGAAAGACTCAGTGGGATCGCAGATTTGTGTGAAAATATTTTTATTCAGTTTCTCCTTCCTTATGACCAATAATTCATCAAGGTAGGTTAGCATCATTGTTTTGACATCACAGAGTAGATATGGATAATAAATTAAATCCCAGGCATAATATGTATGAGTATGTCTTATATCTTAAAAAGTACTTTATAGATATGTAATCAGTAGAGTGTTATAATATCCTCATATTTGATTTTAGTTTCAAAATCAGGGGCCATTGGTCTCATAGATATTATGGTGTTTTATATCTTCTGGTTTCAGTAAAGCTAAAACTGGGTTCATTTTTTTCCAGAATGAGATGACAATTTGTGCCGAATTACTTACATGTTCTACCTGATATTCTGAGTATTCACACTGAAACAATTGGCCTGAGTAGTATAGCCTAGTATTGGGGTAGAATTTCCTTATCAATAAAATGAAAATCACTCTGTTAAATATATTTAGTAAATATTTTGTTTAAGAGGCTACCTGGCCCTTTTCTATTATTGACACCATAGTGAAATGGAACAGATACATCTGCTGTGGTGAGGTGGAGTCCTCTCCACTAAATTAGGAGCTAGCATCAGGATATTAAAGAGGTCTTTTTAGAGTATATTCAGGTATGAGTATTTTAAATGTCACAGGAAGGTGGATGTGATGTGCTTTTATCCTATTTAGTTTTTGTTTAGAATTTTCTCTTTGGTTTCAGGCGAAAATCTCCAAAAGTTTTTTTCAAACAAAACATTATTGAAGAATTGAAAAATAACTATTTTCATAATGCATGTATCAGAGTTCCCCAAAACACTTCTGATAAAATTTCATAGCAAAAATATCTCCAAATTTTATGTTTTTCGTAACAGAAGAGATAAGTTAATACTATAAAAATGCATCCTCAAAACTGAGCTTTCAAAAATGCTGTGACATAATGCACTTTTTACTCTAATAATCCAAATTAGACTACCTTATCTTAGATAATATTAATAAAACTTTGCTTCTTAGGAGAGCACAATGATAAGAAACTATAGAAAATCTAGAATGGATACCTGATTTATGTGGCTCAGTACATCTACAAATACTCTTTCTTTAAGTTTTGAGTTCAACGTTCCAATTGGAAACATAATAGAGAAGATTTTAAAAATATTATCTGAAGAAAGTGATATAAAAATCTAGGTAGTTAGAAGTATGTCTGGTATTATACAAAATATAGTCTAAGGAAATTAGACACAGTACTTTTTTTGCTTTTTCCTATATCTGTTTATATACTCATTAAACTCTATGTAACATATTTGTGAAATTTCTGAAAAAGAAATACAATTGACAGTGGAAACAGAACTAGGTCAATCTTAAAATCAAAGACATCAATCACAATTTTACATTACATTTGGGCTTCTATATACAAAATTACCCAGAATACTTAGGCTCTCTTTCCTTTATTTGTCCTTTGGGGAGACAGTAGAAAGCTGGAGTGACATTTTGGCCATCTACGAATTTCATAGGATATGTATTTTTAAAATATCTGAAATTAGATATCAATCAAATACTGGACTATAATAACTGTGAAGATAAAGGGTGTTTGTTTCTGAGAGTACGCTTATGAGGCTTTTGAATATGTGTGATTTCAGATTAGGGAAGGTTTAAGAGGGTGGAGTGTAGAGTGTGCCTATGTCTATTTTCTTTTGTCTTTTATTTCCCACGTCTTCTCATATTTCTACCTCTGGAGGAAGCTGGGTGCTAGACTACATAGGGAGTTAGGATTGAAATGTGACGAAGAAATCTTTGTACCCTTATAAATTAATTCTGGTCTTTTAAATTTGGCATAGTCATTTTTTCCTAGGATATTGGTTTCTAACATGGTTAGCACAAAATAAAGTTTGATTTTTACCCACCTACTGATTTTTCTTTCTGAAGCCAGCTCCTGCTTTGTCCTTCAGAACTTTCTCCCAGTTGCCTAGCACTCTGTCATTACTAAAAATTTTCAGCCTATTAGTATCTTCATGCCATCCCTAATCTACCTTAACATTTCTCTGCCCTCTAATTGGGATATTGTGTAAAGATTGTCTTAGCTCTGAATTAGAAGCCTTTCTGGACTACGTTACAATAACTGAGAATGTTGTACTCCCCCCAAATATGTGTAATCGTCCCTCTGCCTATCATACTTTTGTTTCCCTGAATTGCAATTGCCAGATTCATTTGTTGGTATTTACCTTTTCACTCTAAGTTTTAGGATGTCAGGAGATTTGTCTATTGCAGTCAATGTTGAATCTCTAGTAGCTAATATTTTGTCTGGTACACAGTAGATCTTCAATAAATGGTGTGTGAATAAAGCGTGGGCCACTCCTTGCTTCCCTGCTTAGAAACCTTGCTACTATTAGACCTGATCCTTGGAAGGAGCACTAACATACAAATGACTCATTAAAATAACAACAACAGTAACAACAACTAAGCTTGGCCATATCATTTGGGATGAGAACATAGGTCAACATAGTGACTTTAGTACTCGTTGAATACTGAGGAGCGTCTTTATACATGAAAATATTTCTGCATGTCAATTTAATTCCATAGAATCTCATTAACCTAAGAAAGTCTTTTAAAGAACCACCTTCTTTCTTTCACTCAGACATATAGATGATCACCTTCCTCTATGGGTAGCTATAGATTTTAATCACACAGATAACTTTGATGGTGTCCAGTTTTTATTTAAACTTTTTGCTACCTCTTTTATCAATATGCAATCCCTGTCATCTAAACTATAATAAATAATTTTGTTCTCTTGAACTACATTATACAATTTATAAAGTAGAACTCCTAAGAACCCAAGATTTGCAATAAATTACACGTCAGTCAACAAAGCTAAGCATTATCAGCTCACAATGACATCTGACTCTCTAAGCTGTTGGTGTTGATGTGGTGTTCTGAGTTTCCCATGCCTATAGTGTCAGTACTCACAAGGATGAAAATGTTGAAGAGAAGTTTCCGTCTTCTCAAACTTCACTTTTTATGCAGGTTGTACCTTCTAAGATTGAGTTATTGTGCATGATAAGTGTAATCGGAGAGTTGGCAAGCAGGTTAAACATAATTGACCATTCTGTATTTTCCTGTAATGGACTGAGAAAGAGAAGAGCTTTATAGATTTGGAATGTGAAGTAGATGCATGGAAATAATTGCAGAAAAATTCTTTTAAAAGTCCCTAGCCTTACATCTACTTGGAACTTCATGTATATTCCTATTTTAAAGGTTTTATTTATAAGAAAATGCATAGGTTTTCCTTTCTTGATAAACTAGTGTTCTTTGTGTTTGGCAAATAAATAGTAACTGCAGTTTGACAAATAAAGACTCTTTATCCCCATTTTCTGATGTGAAACTGAGATAGGAATATTATAAAAGAACATACTGATGGGGAGAGTTAGAAGATAATAGGAACAATTAATGAGTCTAATGTACTATTGATGGATTGTTCCCTCTCCAAAAAATCACCTATTAGTTATTGTTGTGAGTTATGGCATGCTTATAAAGTTCCTGTTATTATTTCTCTTGGTGTTGAGTCATTTGGTTTTTTATTTTTATGCTCTATGTTATTATTTTTGTTACAGTTAATATGCATTCATATTAACTATATGAATATATAGTTCGTATGTTTTCTTGGGGAAAAATACTTAAATACTTCTCTGAGACTGATATATAAATTGGAATGTTAATGCTGAACTCAAAGAAATTTCATGAGGATCACATAAATTGGGTTGTAATTATGTAATGTATTATACACATTTATATGTAATATATATTACATTATACATGTACAGAAAGAGATGTGCAGGCCTGTCTATCAGCATGCCTGACATATTGTAAGATGGCAAATGTTCATTTTCCCACACCTCTTCTTTAGATCTGAAGTGGATTTCCTAAGAGCACAGCAAATTGTTAATCTGGCACATATTCACAATTTAGTGAATGTTTCCTTCTTTTCTTCCTTTCCTTTTTCCTTCCTTCTTAATTTGTAATCTTTCTACTCAAGTAAATATAAATGCATGTTTATCCAAACATAATATGTTAATAATATATTTATTATTTTCTATGCGTGCATCAACAGAATATCTCAAGCGTTGCATGGTCACTTTAGGACTGAGCCTGGACTGTGGCACACATAATCCACTGGAAGGAAAACCTAATTCCCTTTAGCCTCACACAGTTATTTTTGTTGTGGTTCTTTTTTTTCTTCACTGCAATCACTTAATTCCTATTGATTTGTGTGGAAAATATATTGTTTGTAGAAAGAAATGAATCTTTTTTTTCTACTTTTAAAATGCATTTTATATATGCCATATCCGTGGTTTGAAGAAATATTTTTACACTCAAGGGTTTGAATTGACTTGTTAGCATCATATACTTATATGAATTCATGCATTTTATATGTAAATTTTTTTTAAATCTTGAAAAAATAAGTGATTTAATATGAAAGTTCTATACTAGAATTTTGTTTCATTGATTAATTTACTAGGAAATAGGGATAGGAAGGTAAGAGCTTTAAAGTTGTTTTGGAGACATGATTTCTTGTTTTTTATTTAATAGGTGACTCTTCTCTGAAACCATTATTAAAGAGATGTTTACTAGAGGTATCTGACCTTAATCCCAGTTCTAATAATGAATTTCAATTTTATATCGTATTCTTTTGAAAGACCATTTGGGTGTGTTTAGCTATATTGCTTTAATAATGATACCTCTGTTGGTTTAAGAACTATTTCTGTCTTTACCAGCCTTGAGTCTAGTACCACAAATGACAGGGAGGTTATTTTATTACAGCCTGATTCTCTCAGTGTGAGGATTAAGAGGGTTAATTTATGTTCCAAGCTCACTCCATTATTTGTTCCAGAGGCTGGTAAACATTACAAAGGAGTATCACAATTGGATTTTGAATCAATAACTTCAGACACTGAACCATATATTTTAATGAGAAGCTGGATTTTCTTTACAATGGTCACATAATACTATTAGTTTCTTGGTGATGTAGTAGAGTTAGAAAAGGTAAATATAAACACACAAAGTACTGTGAGGTCTCCAAATGTCGTTGTAGCTCATCCTTCTAAAAGGCTTACTAAGGTCAACCACAATTCTTTTTGCTATGCTGTTACTCTGGGCCACTTCTCAATAATTTTGAAATTGTGTATGATACTAGCTTTGAATTTATCACTTATCTGAATTCTTCAGTTTGCTCCTAAGAAAAAGTCCTATTGACATATCTGTGAGTTATTTACACCCTTAGTTGGTATATGCTCTATGGCTTATTTCAAAGATGAGCTAGGAGCCTTCTGAGATGTATATACAGTGAACTAGAATAGGTAAATTCAAATCTCTGTAGGCTTGTCTCTTTTTAGTATGAACAAAAAGGAATCATGTTCTATTTCATATGATGTCTTCTCACTTGAGAATACTAAATGCATACTACTCAATTCATGAGCCTTCTGTGTATATTGTAAATGAAATGTTTTGGCCAAATTTTGGAAATAATCTATATTCTGTAATATTCTTTTTAAAAGTTTTTTCTCTTAATAATTTTTCTTATAATTGGATATATATTTTATGACTGTTAATATTAACTCTGATTTTGCACTTTGCTCCTCTGTAAAAATAATATTTTCCTTTTCCTTTAGAAGAATAACATAAATCTAGGCCATGGTCACTCTTAACACTCAAGTCCTTACTTTTCAAATGAACAGATAAAAGTAGTCACTATTGTGTGAAAAACTGGAGTCAGTTCTGTCTTTTCCCAAAACTCCATGATACTGATTGTAGCTGTTTCTAGATGTGGCATTCCAGTACAACGCTGTAGTTCTCCCAAGCAACGACCTAGTTAGCAATGCATTCGTTAGGGTAAAATGATATATAGAAGCAAAGCTGTAGTGAAAATATTAGCATCTGAAAGAGAAGATCATTGTAGTCTTTTCTGTTTAATTGATTGCAAAATATCCTTTTGGGACCCTTAAATATAGTAATATATAATGGTAATAATATATATAACATATAATATAGTAAATATAATGGTGACAACTATATTCTTCACAAAAATTTTTACTTATTTGCTATAATGTCATGGGAAATTTGAGGAAAAAGATTCGATCAAAGAAAATATAGCCACAATTTAGTTACTATTCATTACTCCCTATCCTCCTAGAAAATCAGCATTGTGATGAAGCCCAAGATACTGTGAATGGTGACATATATAATTAGAATTATTTCCTTATATTTTTGATGGCTGTGAGATATGTTATTGAGATTTTTTCACTCCTTAATACATGCATACTTTTAAACTTTTTAGTTGTTTTTATTGTTTGCTTTATTAGCTTCTGACACATTTTGGATTTTTCATCTAAAATGTTAATCTCTGAAATTTTAAGACTATCCTTTATAGTTATTGGAACATCTTGTAAGGGTTAATGTGGATAGAGTAAGTTGGTTCTCCTCCTTGTAAAGATATGTAGACATTTTGTCTATGCTAGATAAACCTTTTTGAAATTCACTTCTCATTTTCTCTTTGAGTTTGAAATAGGGGTCACATAACAGGTATTCATGTTTTACGCATAGAAATAATTTATGGTAACTAAATATGCCTCTTTTTTTTGAGATGGAGTCTCACTCTGTTGCCAGCATGGCATGCAGTGGTGTGATCTTGGCTCACTGCAACCTCCGCCTCCCACATTCAAGCGATTCTCCTGCCTCAGGCCCCCGAGTAGCTGGGACTACAGGCATTCACCACCACACCCAGCTAATTTTTGTATTTTTAGTAGAGACGGAGTTTCACCATGTTGGCCAGGATGGTCTTGATCTCTTGACCTTGTGATCCACTCACCTAAGCCTCCCATAGTGTTGGGATTACAGGCTTGAGCCATCACACTCAGCCTAAATATGCCTCTTAATTTAGCCAGTCTAAAGAATACTATTAGGCTAGTTTCTGCAGATATAGTGAATAAAATCAATATTACATTTGAAGCAAGCTTTTACATCAAAATTGTGATGAGTAAAACATTTTAGACCAAGAAAAAAACCTTGTATTTTTTCTGAGCATTATCATTTTGTGAAAGTATGAATGATTAAGGCTGGGACTTTACCAAATTACACAGTTAACATGTATTTGTGAAAACACTGATAAAGAAAATAAACCAGAATATAATCTAGTAGAATATAAGTTTTAGATGGTCGAAAATTTGTCCTATTTATTTCTCTTTTTCCTGTGACTACTAGCCATACAATAAATGTTTATTGAATATAAACAAAAGATAATTAAATGAATAAACTAAGGAATTATTTTAAACTTATGCTTGTTTGTGTGTAGTTTTACTTAAAAACTTTTTGTCTAATTAGAATAAAAACTTTAACACTAAAATAAGTATTAAATGACTAGTATATGTACCATAAATCTGTTTCATTTCTTTCTTGGTGAAATGGTTAGCATATGTCTGCCAACCTGTTGCTGCTTAGCTTTACTGACAATTATATACATTATAAAATACATATTTTGTTTTGCACTGTTTTTATATATTTTTGTATTCAATTGAGTATGCTTATTGTTAGAAAATCTTAATTTTATTTTGTAGTATCAATTATAAAATATGTAATTCTTCAAAAATTATTTTTGTGCCAAGGTGTTTTTCTCTATACAAGGTGAGCAGATTAGGTAGCATTCATACAGCTATAAACTTTAGCGTTTTATTTGTTATAGGTAAAGTTGTGTTTTGCAACAAGAACATCCATATCATATCACAAAATTGTAAGTTAAATGGTTTGAGTACTTTGACCAATGCTTAGTTTTATGTGAGGATTAAGAGGTAACAGAGAGAGTATGAAACACCATTTTCATTGAAGCAGATGTCTTTTCTCTCTCACCGGAATTTTATATTAAAATTTAAGCAAATCAGTAGGTTCATGATTTGCCTTGAGCATCTGTATATTTTTGGTTGTAACAGAAATACTTCATTTTAATGCTCACTACTAGATGTCTATTCAGAATGCATATTTCTTAACAAACTTTAAAAGAAATATGTAGATTAAAATGAATTCCCAGTGCTATGATATGTTTGTGATACTTCTTCAGGCAGATAGGTTTCAAAGAAACATACAAGGTACATGCTCAAGTTGTTACTGACCTATACTATGCCTGCCTCCTAATAGGTTGTATTTTGGCTCCTATGTTTTTGACAAATAGCTGAGCTCTGTAAAGCTCTGTTTGTGGTGCTGAAACCTCTCATGATGTATGAGCATGTCTGGCTGATAAATTCTAACGTCAGCCTCTGTGTGACAGTGATTCATCGGGTTGTAAAATTTGTGTTTGAGAAACACGTTGAATTAGCAAGTTTCATATTTTCGTTGTGTTAAATCAACTCAATTTACCCTCTTGTTTTAAGAAGTTCTTAACAATTGCCTTCCACATTGTCAAAAACAGCTAGGATTTAACTGGAAACTGTCAATGCTATCACAAAATAAATGTCTAGTATTAACAAATAAATTGATATGACTACAGTGCTGGAAATGTTTATAGGCCAGTGAGATGTTGATATTATGCAGAAAGCTATTGTAAGAAAAGTTAAAAGTTGCTTATGAGCAGACACAGTAGCAATTAACATGAAAGCTTTGTAACTTTGAGAGATAAACAATTTGCCTATAAAAACTGTGGTATTTTATTGTCTCAGAATGTTTGCTTTGTACAAAAATACTTCTATTTTTGCAGGACTGTGGGGGTTTGTTTGTAAAAATGACTGAAATCCTCAAAAATCTTAATTCTCTTTTTTTTTAAGTGAAATCCGTATATTCCCTATATAAGATTTTTAAATGACTACTAATGTATTTGGCACTTCAATTCAATGATTTGTAATCTTTTAAGCTGTGGGTTTCCAGTGCCTTAAATATATTTTTAGAGGACTGGACTAAAAAATTAAATTCTTAATTGTTTCTTTTACTTTAAAATAGTTTCAGAAGCTTTTCCTTTAGTTAACATCATTCCTCTTAAATTTGTGTCAAACTCTGAAAGTATCTGAATTGTGTCATTTTTATATTGGAGTGAGCTAAATAAAAGAAATTTCAGAAAGTCGAACCTGTTCAACTTCTACTACTAATGCTATATGTTTTATGGTGTAATTTTAAAATCTTAGTGTTGGACTGAAACATGTTGTTTCCTTGCTATGTTTCAATATAGTAAATTATTAAGTTATTTGCTTGTTACTTCAGTGAAGCTCCTTAACTGTTTTGAATCAGAGAGAGATTTGAAAATTATACCTAGAGCATAAGTCATAATGAAATTTGGCAATAGTTTCTGCAAAGCAGGCAGCCTAGACCTGGCGTGGTGGCTCATGCCTGTAATCCCAATACTTTGGGACACCGAGGTGGGCAGATCATATGAGGCCAGGAGTTCGAGAGCAGCCTGGCCAATATGGCAAAACCTTTTCTCTACTAAAAATACAAAAATTAGCCGGAGATGTAGTCACATGCCTGTAATCCCAGCTACTCTGGAGGTTGAGGCAGGAGAATTGCTTGAACCTGGGAAGCGGAGGCTGCAGTGAGCTGAGGTTTTGCCACTGCACTCCTGCCTGAGCAACAGAGGGAGACTCCATCTCAAACAAACAAAAAAAAAAAAAAAAACAAGCGGCCTAAAACTAAGCTACTGCTAATTATTAAAATAAGACTTTATGTTGCTCAGATACTGAATTTATATTATCTCAACCTAATAATTTAATCTACTCCAAAAGCTACTTGTTAAAAAAATCCTTAAGTGAATACATAATTTCCTAGAGTTTCTGTCAATAGTTAAAGGGTTAAATACAAATTATGATTGCTATTTAATATTGATTAAATGCTTTCTGAAATCCATATTTGAGGCTTTATAAAAATGTAGGTAGTCCCATCACCCAAGAAAAGTGTCTTACTCTTAGCATTCCAAATTTCATTATAGAAAAACACCTTTTAAAAACTTTATCATTTAAATGATATCTGATCAGATGATATTTCCCAGAAATTATTCTTTATTTAGAAACAAAACAAGACAAAAGCAATTGATTTTAATCCAAAATGTATTTTTCCTTATAAAAGAGGTCCACATACTCACTGTGTCTACTCTACAGAATCTGTCCATTTTATTACACCACGTGTCAATTCAAGTTTATCTGGTCACTGCAAAAACTCGTGGCTAATATGTGTAATACAACACAGGAGGAGGTATTGCTCAGTTCAGCTACTCTTATTTACTTAAAAAAAATACAGAAATGTTTTTGTCCACTTTAACTGTAGTCCAGACATAAAAGTTACATGAAAGTTTTAGAAAATGGAGTTATTTTATTTGGTTGCCACAGTACCCCTTGAAGCCAGTTACTTAAAATGCTGAAGTTGTACATATTTCCATTGGTCAGGAGCAGCATTGGTGAAGATTAAACTTCTCTCTCGAAAGTAATCTTTTTTTACTTTTTTTTTGTTTGTTTTGTTTTGTTTTTAGCACAACTGCAGTCTTTCGCTTTTTTTTTTTTGTTCATTTTTGGAGTAGGTTTAGTTGGTGGTTTTTAGGACATATTTGTTGGTAAACCTATAACAGTTGCGTTTACTTTCAGTGATGTACTTTTTTCTTTTCCTGCTTCCCAGAGATTTATCAGAGGAGGATAAAGCTCACCTAATGCAAAGGTTGGTTTCTGTAAGTAATTCCTCACATAGCTGTGTCCACCATCACAGTTCATTTCTGGAGAAAGGCAGCTGATAAGACATATCACACCAATAATCCCCAGAAGGCCTCCAAGACAGGCCATAAGTGTTGTGGTATTATTCTTTTCATACTCTTTTTGATCAGGGTGCAAACCTTTGGTGGTGACATTTATACATTTTTTTCTGTTTTTCTGATAGATGGTGGGAATATCAATACAAATTTTATACTCAGTTGATGGATTCAGATGAGTAAGATTATATACCTTGACATCAGATGGTATTCGAGCACTTTGCGCAGCATGAGAATTTTCAGTCTTGACAAAGGCTGTCCATTTAACACTAGATTTGAGAATTTTAGAACTTGCTTTCCAGGACACCAAAACTGAATTGGCCTGAATATCTCTTATTTTAATATTCAAAGAGCCATTGTTATCTTGTGGAAAAGATCCATCCACTTTGATCATAACAGACTTCAAGTCAGCGCCAACTAGGTTAGTTGCTATACAAGTATATAAACCCCCTTCTTTGGGAGTTACGCCATTTATATCTAGTGTTCCTTCAGAATGGACATAGAACTTGTCTGTCAGGGTATTAGGCAAGAGTTTTTGACCGGAAGGTGTTACCCAGTAGATTTCAGGCTGTGGTTCTGCAGTAGCTCTACAGTGAAAGGAAACATAGCTCCCAGCTTCTACATTTAGATTAGAAGGAAAGCTCTCAGGAGCTATAAGAGGGAGACAAATTTCCATCATGTCCCTGAAATGCACTTGCCGAACATTCTGACCTTGGAATTCAGGTGGGTCCACGCAAAACAGTGAATCTGGCTCCATGAATCGAATGTTGGTTTTGTTCATGTTCATCCAGCGGATGACACAGTCACACCTGATGGGGTTACTGTGTATGCTGATTTCCTTGAGGTTTGGCAGAGACTCAATGGTACCATGGTACAGGGCACTGAGAGCATTGCTGTTCAGCATGAGTGATTCCAGCTTGGGGAGTCTGAAAAATGCATTGGGGTGAATGTAAGACAATCTAGGGTTGTTAGTAGCTTCTATTTTTCTTAAATCCGGCAGGTTATCCACAGCAAGACTATCGATGGAAATCAGCTCAGGCATATTATTTATCCCCAACTCTTTTAAGTGTAGCATATTGCTAAAATCACCCCTTCGTATTCTATTAATAGGATTTTTATTTAGATCCAAAAATTTGAGATTTACAACTTTTTGAAGAGCAACATGGGGTACTTTAATAAGCCTGTTGTCATAAAAAGAGATGCTTTCTAAGTTTTCAAGTCCAACCAAGGCATTATCTGGTATTTCTGTGAGGTTTATACCAGCTATAACCAGGCTGCGAAGATTGATAAGAGGCTTAAAGTTCATGTCTTTGATTCTGATAATTGGATTTTCCCCAATCATCAGAATCTCTAGATTTGGAAGAGCATCAAACCACTTACTGTTGATCATCTGCAATCTATTTGAATTGAGATGAAGTCGAAGAAGATTATGTAGGCCAATAAAGGCTCCAGGTGAAATTGTAGAAAGCAAGTTGTGATTAATATAGAGTTCTTGTAAGTTGCTCAGTTCGGACAGACATTTTTCAGGCAGTTCAGTAAGTTTGTTTTCCTCTAGGTACACAGAAAGGAGCTGAGGCATCTTTTTTACATTAATATTGGTGACTGAAGATAAATTGTTTTGAGATAAATCCAGGCCAGTAAGGTTTACTGGAAAGTCTGTGGAGTATTCAATTTTTGCAATATTGTTAGTCTGTAGGAGAAGAATCTGTGTGTTAGCAGGCAATCTGGCTGGGAAAGTTAAAAGACCTAAATCATTACAATCCACTGTAGATGCTTCCATATAAATGGATCTGGGTGTAAACCAAGGCCTGATTTCACACGTACATAACCGTGGACAATCCACTTTTTTATCTACAGCTTGTACTAGTGTAGTGATAGCTAGGCCAAGTAGCACATGAATTCGGAGTGGCATGTCCTTCATCTTAGCTTTCTTCTTCAGAAATGTAATGGGCCCTTAAGGATTCCACAGTCAGTGCTAGTAAGTTCAATAGGAGCTGATTGATAAGGAAGATGCTTGCATTTGTCAAATGATGAATGCCATAGAACCACAAAGTTTTTCTTCACTGAAATAAGTGCCAGTGCCACAATTGCAATGTCCAAAAATGTCATGCATACTGGAGAAGAGAAGGTTACTATTTCCTTAATGATATAATATTGATGTACTTTTTGAAGGTGGAGTATGTATAGATGGTCATAGGAGATTGAGTAATTCATTTATTTAGAAGTAAAATATTTAAATCCCATGCTTCTTCAGTATTTGCAGGAATAGCAGCATGATGCTAAATGTAATAAAATGAAATATGAAAGAAAAAAGAGAACAATAATTAGTACAAATGAAAAATACCATAATTGATATTCATTACCTAATTATAATTATTTCATGTATAAATTATATTCTTAGAGTTTAAGTACTTCAGTATGTTTGGTGACTTTATCTTTTTCATGACTGTCCTTGATAATTCTTTTTTTTTTATTATACTTTAAGTTTTAGGGTACATGTGCACAACGTGCAGGTTTGTTACATATGTATACATGTGCCATGTTGGTGTGCTGCACCCATTAACTCGTCATTTAACATTAGGTATATCTCCTAATGCTATCCCTCCCCTCACCCCACAACAGGCCCCAGTGTGTGATGTTCCCCTTCCTGTGTCCATGTGTTCTCATTGTTCAATTCCCAACTATAAGTGAGAACATGTGGTGTTTGGTTTTTTTGTCCTTGCGATAGTTTGCTGAGAATGATGATTTCCAGCTTCATCCATGTCCCTACAAAGGACATGAACTCATCATTTTTTATGGCTGCATAGTATTCCATGGTGTATATTTGCCACATTTTCTTAATCCAGTTTATCATTGTTGGACATTTGGGTTGGTTCCAAGTCTTTGCTATTGTGAATACTGCTGCAATAAACATACGTGTGCATGTGTCTTTATATCAGCATGTTTTAGTCCTTTGGGTATATACCCAGTAATGGGTTGGCTGGGTCAAATGGTATTTCTAGTTCTAGATCCCCGAGGAATCGCCACACTGTCTTCTACAATGGTTGAACTAGTTTACAGCCCCACCAACAGTGTAAAAGTGTTCCTATTTCTCCACATCTTCTCCAGCAGCTGTTGTTTCCTGACTTTTTAATGATTGCCATTCTAACTGGTGTGAGATGGTATCTCATTGTGGTTTTGATTTGCATTTCTCTGATGGCCAGTGATGATGATCATTTTTTCATGTGTCTTTTGGCTGCATAAATGTCTTCTTTTGAGAATTGTCTGTTCATATCCATGTCTAAAACACCAAAAGCAATGGCAACAAAAGCCAGAATTGACAAATGGGATCTAATTAAACTAAAGAGCTTCTGCACAGCAAAAGAAACTACCATCAGAGCGAACAGGCAACCTACAGAATGGGAGAAAATTTTTGCAATCTACTCATCTGACAGACGACTAATATCCAGAATCTAAAATGAACTCAAACAAATTTACAAGAAAAAAACAAACAACCCCATCAAAAAGTGGGCGAAGGATATGTCCTTGATAATTCTTGGCCTAGGCATTGGGCAGGCTGAGAAATTTAATCTTTAAAAGGTTAAACATTTATTATTTTAATGAATGTGTTTCCAGAAGTTTTCTGTTATTTCAAATCTTTGCTTGTTTATACCTTGTAATTTTATTTGTTATATTTTCATTAGCTTTGAAATTTAGTTATAGGGAAAAAAGGAAAACAACTTTTAAATCTTTCAACTGTTGATGGCTTTTTTTTTTTGCCTGTTAGAGAGGCAACATAAAAGGCCAATAAATGAATAATACTGTTCACTTACAACCAAATGAGTTAGATTGCGATTCAACAGGCTCCCAGGAGACAGGATTTAGAGATAAAAATTATAAAATGTTAAGTAAGCTAGATGTAGTGGTATTAGCTGTTTCCCATTTTCATTCATACTTCTCTCCATAGTCTCCTTTGCATAAAGTGACTTGAGTTTTGCAGTATTCAGAGAAGATTAAGTTTAACTTGCTGTAGATGTACCTGTGTGTTATCATTCTTAACTAAAGTTCACAAGATTAACATTTGGCTGTTTTATTTTTCCCTGAGAATAACTTACCTTCCATTACTAACAATGAAAAAACAATTTTATTACATCACTGATATGGTTTGGCTGTGTCCCCGCCCAAATCTCATCTTGAATTGTAGCTCCAATAATTCCCATGTGCTGTGGGAGGGACCTGGTGGGAGATAATTAAATCATGGGGGCAGTTTCCCCCATGCTCATGGTAGTGAAATAAGTCTCAGGAGATCTGATGTTTTTATAGGGGAAATGCCTTTTGCTTGAGTCTCATTCTCTCTTGCCTACCTAAATGTAAGATGTGCCTTTTGCCATCTGCCATGATTGTGAGGCCTTTCCAGCCATGTGGAGCTGTGAGTCCATTAAATCTCTTTTTCTTTGTAAATTACTCAGTCTTGGATATGTCTCTATTAGCAGCATGAGAACGGATTAATGCAATCAGTAACACAAAGACCTAGTTATTTTTCTTTTAAATGTATACCAGTGTCTTTGAAATATAATCATTTCCAACACCAAGTTGCAAAGTTGATATATGGGGATCCTTCTATGTTTACCTCACTGTCTGCCATTTTCCTGCAGGCAACCTTCTCCCTATTGATAGAGCTATGGTTGCATCACTCTGCCTGGAATACTTCTTTCTTTGTTTTAAATTATGTTTTACTGTCTTTTCAAACCTCAGTTCAAGAATCTCCCCTCTGGGAAGTCTTTCATACAAGACTTTCATATAACCCCTCCCTCCAGATGTACTTAGCTGCCCCTTCACAGTGGTCCCATGGCTCCAGCACTTGTTTCTGTCAGGCATTTCCTTGATCCTTTCCTTCACCAGGCACTAACCTCCTTGAGAGCGTGAGGCCTGCCTGGCTTTGCGTCCTATCTTCTGGGCATTATCATTATAATGTAGTATGTGCTCAAGAAATGTTTTGAATGAACTGATAAATGAATTGTATTAGTAGAATCCTGTATGCATCCTTTTACATGTTACTTAATTCTATCTCCTTAATTTCTAATTTCAGTAAATCTGTTTTAATGTGTATAAGTATTTACTAACATCAAATTTGTGTTACATATATTACTAAAATCCAGAGATTAAAATTCAGGCTAATACAAAGGAATGTTAGACTTTAAGAGAAAAGTTAATCTATTATATCTGTGCTTTATTCTTCAATTTATCCAGTCAACATTTATTGAGTACTTTCTACATGCCAATTACTGGGTTAATAGCTAGAGGGAAAACAGATGACTTAGATATGGTTGATTTCTTTAGTAAAATTTCAGTCTGGAGGGGAAACAGAAGTAAACAGATGGTTACAATTCCGTATGCATGCTCATTTGGGAGCATATACCCCTCCGAATAAAATGAAAATAGAAATCTATTGCCCCTGTATGTCCAGAATGAAGGAAAAACCTAGGTACAAAGTCCAATTGCATTTCTGTATGTTTCCATAAATCACTTAGCTGAGAATGGAGAAACCATTACTTCTGTCAATTAATTGGTTAGGTCTGCTTTCTCCAGCAGAGCAGAGAGGTACCTATATCCTTCTTTAAGTTAACTAGAGGTTTGGAAATATTAAAGATGAGGCATTCTTTCTGGGGGAGTCTTAATATAATGCCACTTTTTGAAATTATCCTGGTGAGTGTGTTAAAATTTATATTTGTGTTTAATTAGAAAATGTTTTCTTATTTCATCATTTACATAGCCATATGCTAGAAACAACCACATTTTGAATTAGATTTCTTCTGAAAGCTTTTGAAAATGAGAGTGTTTATAGTGGTGAGCATATTCAAATGTTGTTTCTCCTGGTCTGTAGGAAGCAACAGTATGGGAAACACAATAGAGAATATAGAAATTTATCCTTTCTTTAGCATAATATTGACTTTTTCTTAAGTCTGTGGAAATGATTATGATATTTCACTAATATGCTATTTAGTATGGGCTATTTGCAGGACAATATGTAATAATAGTATCTTCTTAGTGCTTTATAGTTTTCAAAGCCTTTTCTTATTCATTATTAATTTAATATTAATGAACTTGTGAGATAGGTTGGTGAGGTACATTAATCTCCGCTTTTTAATGTAAGGTTATTGAGACCCATCTGCCTGATACCACACAACAAATAAATGGTGGGGTGGGATTAAAACCTAGTTTAGGCCGTTAAAATCAAACAATTGTAAGAATTCTCATATCTTATATATCCAATTCCTGTGGACACTTATAATTTGAGATTTCTTTATGTGAAAATACAAATTGTTTCTTGGTATAATTATATGTAGAAGCTTTTACGGATAAAGCTACTTTTCCTTAAAAGAGATCTTTATTCTTTAGCTTCTTTATCTGTTTTTCATCATTTATGAAATATTGATCCAACACCTACTTTTTGGCAGGTATTATCATAGACACTGGAAAGTCAGCAATAAATAAGATAAAATATCTGCTCACCAAGTTTTCAGTTATCAAAGGAGTAAATAGCTGAGGACAATGATGCACAGTAGTTTTGATTTACAATAAAAATGTGTGCAGTGCTCTGTGGATGCACAAAGGAGAGAATGCTTAATTCTTTTCCTCCAAAAGGAGCAACATGAATGTTCTATGGTCTTTCGTGATACTTATGAAAAATTAGCTGGGGTATAGTGAGGACATGTGAGTAGGAAGATTTAAAATCCACTGTCTTTTAGATGAGTTTTTGCAATGCTAAAGCTTAAGAACAAAGTGTGCCTTCTTCTTTGCACTTTATTATGTGTATTATAAAGACTACAGAGTGTGAGGAAAAGAAACATTTTGATACTTAAGTTGAAAAATTGGTGAAGAAAAAAATTGCCATGGGTACATTAAAACCCAGTTTTTCCTTTTCTTCTATAGCAAATTGCTGGCTAAGTTTCATTTGTGTAAAGAACTTAAATTCTATTCTCCCATTATCTAACTTCGTATTCCCTTGTTGTAAGACTTGATCTTTCTTTAGTTCTAATTGAAGGTTCCATATCCCAGAGGTATTGTTGAATTATACTAAATGCATCCTTATAAAAGACTGTTCTATTTTCCTTGGGAAATATTTCTTTTCCAGTTTTTCAAAACGAATTATTTGAATTTATATGACAACTCTCAGGAAATGGATAATGGTAATTATTTAGAATAGCTTAGTGAATGCTATCCTTAAAAACTGATGTCAATGAGAAATTGATATACCGAAAGAAAATTTGTTTTGCATTAAGAAACATGGGCCAGGTTTACTGGATGATTTTGTAACTGGGGACAGGATACCTCACTTTCTTGTACCTCAGATTATTGATCTCTATAATTTAGAAATTTGGTTGCATGAGTTGTAAGATTCTTTCACATTCCAAACTTACATGATACTATTCTGTGAACATCAAAGATTTTTTCCAAAGGTGTCTAACAATTGAATGTGTGTAAGCTCACTTATCTGATTTTAACCTTTGTGTTTTTTAATTGATTACAAGTTTATATTCAATACTCTAGTCCCATGCCATTAACAAATTAGGATCAGTGAATTTTAGTCATTATGGGGCTTTTAAAGACTATCAAATTAGTTACCTGCCATTATTTCTATTTTATCTTTTTATCTGCACAGTAGTAAACAAACTAGAGAGTTACTTTAATCATTAAATTAAGGCAGACTAACCAGTAGGAAGTAAATTGCCTCGATTAGAGCACTTCATCTAAATTCAGATGTGAATTCAAATTCCTTCATTTTGCCTCTAAAGCTCAGTCTTAACCACTAAGTTCTACTTTCTCTCAAATGTTTATTTTTAAAACAGCACCACACACCTTGGTATCTTCTCAGAAAGGTGTTTCCTCCAACTGTATAGGTGCACTGCCTTTTTTGTTATTATTGTTGGGTGTTTCTCTTCCTTTGATAATAAAGTTTCACTCAGATGAAATTATAAGGCAGTTGAGTATTGTGGAAGGAATAAAATAAAAACTGTTTTCTAGGCCTAGTTTTGCTATGTGAGAGTAATCACATCGCTCTCTGAATCTTAGTTTCTCACAAAATATGCACTAAATTTTTACTCTTGTTTTCAAGTTGATTTTTAATGTCCTGTGAAATTGTAGAGATTTTGTATGGGATTGCCATTATAAAGAAATTTGTTTATTAGAGAAAAATTATTTTTGTTATTGTTCAAAATTTATATAGTAAAATGTATGTCATGTATACCCATATATTTAATGGATGCTGTCTTTTAGAGTGGTTTTAGAGTGGATTCTGATATTTTCAGATTCTCAAATCTGATATTTTGAGATTTTCAAACTGGCAAAAATCCTCTTATTATTAATCATTATAGAAATAGCTATAGATTTTTTTTAAAGGAGGGGCAATTTTATATTATTTTATGTCCTTGTCATGTTTAAGAACTTTTATTTTTACCCAGCAAGCATTAATGCAGATCATAAACAAATCATGTGCTGTTTCCATTCCTCTTGATATAGGGCTCAGATGAGTCCTATAGGCCTTGTAATAAAGTTCTCTCAGAGAAACCAGTAGTAACTTAAATAGCACAATTCTCTCTCCTGAGTCTCAAGATATGCTTTGGGCAGATTTGAGAGAATCTTGGATGTTTTATCTTTTTTCTTCTCTTGTTTTTAGAATTGAGGCTTGTGCTACATGGGGATAGTTTTCTTTAAACAATAATTCCGGCCGGATGTGGTGGCTCATGCCTGTAATCCCAGCCCTTTGGGAGGCTGAGTTGGGTGGATCACCTAAGGCCAGGAGTTTGAGACCAGCCTGGTCAACATAGTGAAACCCAGTCTCTAGTAAAAATACAAAAATTAGCCAGGTGTGCTAATTTTTAAATTTAATTTAAAAATTAATTTAAATTAAATTAAATTAAATTTAAATTTAATTTAAATTAATTGAAATTTAATTTAAATAAAAATCAATTTAAATTTAAATTTTTAAAAAAATTAGCCAGTTGTGCTAGAGGTGGTGGTGCACATCTCTAGTCCCAGCTACTCGGGAGGCTGAGGCACGAGAATCGCTGGAACCTGGGAGGTGGTGGCTGCAGTGAGCCCAGATGGTGCCAGCTGCACTCTAGCCTGAGCGACAGAGTGTGAGTCTAAGAAATATATATAAATATATAAAAATAAATAATAAAAATAAAAAATAATTGCAAATGTCTCACACTAATACATCAAATTTGTGGAATCTAGTTATAGTACAGCTATAATTTAGAAAGGGTAGTTTACAGTACAGAAATCTCTCTTTATAATTTTCTTTTACAGAGGGGGGATGAAATCTTAATCACAGGCACATTTCATATTGGGGTAGTCATTTCTGTATACTCATAAATTACCAGCTTGTCATGATACTGTCATTTTTTATGAAAATTCTGATTTGTAGTTATATTTAATTATTGATTTTGCTCAACTGAGCACTTCATTAATAGCATTATTTGTGAAGTTGACTTTTGTACATGATTAGTAAAACAAATGATAATTTTAAGCCATAACTTGTCTCTTGATGCTTATATTTTTTTCCTATAAGCATCACACCATATACTGGGGAATTCTAATTTACAATATGGCATAATAGTACATTATTCAATATTGTTTGAGCGCCAATGGATTTTGATTGCCTGATTTGCTTTTTTAACCTCTCTTTTATTTACCTTGTTATTTAGCATTTATATGGTCCCAAATGTAGGTCTCTCTGGGAAAAACACTCATTTATTCATTATCCTTAATATTCACTCATCTTAGATTGAAGTATAATCATCTTGTTTTCCATAGTGATGGAAAATTTGCTTCAGGTTATAATTAAACTAGAGATCTCTATTTGGGTGATGCCTGTCTGTAAAATTACCAGCACTTTAACAGTAGGCTATTGTGTAAGTATGCAGACCCGGGAGTTAGGAGGAGACCTCATGACCTTTAGTGACTTCATTTCTAAAATAAAAATTACCTTCAAATTCTATTATTATATAATTTTTGTAGTAACCCTTAAATATTCTCAAAATGGTTTCAATGTATTTCTTTTTTTTTCTTTCTTTCTTTTTTTTTTTTGAGATGGAGTCTCGCCTGTTGCCCAGGCTAGAGGGCAGTGGCGCGATCTCAGCTCACTCACTGCACCCTCCACCTCCTGGGTTCAAACAATTCTCCTGCCTCAGCCTCCCAAGTGGCTGGGATTACAGGCACCTGCCACCACGCCCAGCGAATGTTTGTATTTTTAGTACAGATGGGGTTTCACCATGTTGGCCAGGCTGGTCTCAAACTCCTGACCTAATGATTTGCCCTCCTTGAACTCACAAAGTGCTGGGATTACAGGTGTGGGTCGCTGCGCCCAGCCAATATATTTCTTTGTGCAAACTTAATACAATGTACTTGGATGGATACTGATAGGATTTACTCAGAGATTTTATGATATTTTTAGTTTTTCATGCTTATTCACGTTTTATGTGTCTGTCAAACAGTGGCATAGAGATAGACAAGGTGCTAATTTCATTTGCATCAGAAGTAGTCTATAAAAAGATCCTTAGGAGCTGTACAAATTCATGAAAAATTTGAAGAATTTTAAACATTTGTATGTCAGGAGAATTTATATACACTTGTAAGAGAAATCATTGTTTTCCTGGCAAAAATGTGTGTGTGTGTGTGTGTAGATTCATGTGTATGTGTATGTTGAGAGACTTCAGTTCTGTTCAGAAAATTTTGAATGTGATTGACTAAATTTATGCATTAAAATTTCCCATTTTGTCCACTCTTTATTTCTATCATAGATATTTAGAGGGATTTAATTAGGCCTTAATTTGTATTTTACACATTTCACATAAATTGAGAGGAAAAGTCTGCCCAAATATGCTTTCCTTATTCTCTTGAAAGTTTTGGTCTCTAAAAGCTCATTCTTATGATTTAGTTCCAGTTTATTTGAGAAGTTAGTGTGGTAGTATGACTGGTAAATGATGTCATCCTTTTATCTTCAAAGGAATTTCCAACTAGATTTGGAAATTCCCCTGCTTGAATGACAGGAGACAGACTTACATTGTGCCTTGCAGTACAATGATTTGGGAAATGTGTGTCTCATGTAGACCCACTTTCAATTATCCTGCATTGCAGATGAAAACATTTGGGGTAATTATCCAGATAATTTAAACAATTTTTAAGTCATTTTTTTATTGGAAGATAGCCAAATATCCTGTCTTTGTAGTCTCCATTCTTTATGTCACGTGAGGACTGTCCATCTCCCTGGTATAGTTAAAAGAAAAAAATAAATGAAATGATTTCAGCTTGAGTTGATTTTATGAACAGGCACAAGTATGCTGCCTTATGCTTTCTGATCTTGCAAGCACTACTCTCTAGGGCCTTATACATGGGAGGACACGATAGGCATGTATGCCAAAAAAAAAAGACTATTCTATATTGATTGCCATAAGTAAATGCTTTTATCAATCTCAGGAGGGATGGTTTTGAAGCATAGATATGCTGTAAAAGGATGGCAGCAAAAAGGTTTTCAACTCATTTGTATTCCTTGATTAACTCAGTTTGACAGAATAGAAAGTCACTGGTTTGTAAAGAAGGTAAGGAAGCCTGTGGACAAGAGTCCAATGACCTAGTATAGATAGAGAATGAAGAACATTTTAGTTACAATATTATTACAGAAATCTTAAAATTATATTTTGGAGGGGAACATTCCTCTGAAGGAACTCAGAGTAGAAGGTTTCTGGGTAGTTCACTTTCTGTTCTGCATATAATAAAATATTGGTTCTCATTGCTATTAAATAAAACAACACTAACATCAGTGCTTTACGTTTTTACTAAGAATTGAGAAGATAAAACATATGTTGAAAGAAAGGAAATAAAATTAGCTCCTTCATTTTGAACGAATTTTTTCAAATGCAATAAACAAGAGACTAAATTATAGCACCACATTTTCGGGTGTGCTGGGGTTAGCTGATGCCTGCCATGAGTTCAGAGTTGGATGGTGCTTTTCTGTTACTATACCTAAGGGAGACAATAATAGCGATGTGGGCTGTATTTTTAGTTCCCTATAATAAGCATGGGATTGTTTGTCTATTTTCTTTTCAAAAGTGTGTCAGATTTCCCTCATGCTCTGTGGTTTGTTTCCTGCTTAAATTCCTGACAATCTGCTTTAAACAACATTCTATATTTGTGTCCAGAGGATACAAAAAAGTTTTAAAAATAGAACAACATACATTCCACTGTAAGCTTTGAAAAAACTTCCTGAATTATGGCTTTGAGTTTCAA
The DNA here is from genome assembly GCF_029289425.2 of Pan paniscus. Classification (NCBI taxonomy): domain Eukaryota; kingdom Metazoa; phylum Chordata; class Mammalia; order Primates; family Hominidae; genus Pan; species Pan paniscus. Next base: position 147,958,862 of record NC_073255.2, on the reverse strand, counting down.
CCAAGACATGGAGGCCATATTTATGGCTGTGTGCATGTTTGTGCATCTTTTTGTGAGTGGAAATTCATTACTGTACAGGACATGAGCTCTTTCCCTAACACTCGTGTTAAATGGTTAAGGTGAGATGACTTGGTGGCACTCTGAAGTACGAAGTGACAGACAGAGTTAAAGTTCTTGATGTATGCTAGGTCAGTGAAGCTTTGTCATTTATTTCCTGTGTGGAAATTAAAGGCACTATATGCAGGTTAAAGTTTTGCATTTTCAGGGCCAGGAGTGGTGGCTCATGCCTGTAATCCCAGCACTTTGGGAGGCGAAGTCAGGCGGATTACCTGAGGTCAGGAGTTCGAGACCAGCCAACATGGCGAAACCTAGTCTCTGCTAAAAATACTCCGTCTCTACTAAAAATACAAAAATTAGCCGGGTGTGGTGGCATGTGCCTGTAAACCCAGCTACTCGGGAGGCTGAGACAGGAGAATCACTGGAACCCAGGAGGCAGAGGTTGCAGTGAGCCGAGATCGCACCACTACTCTCCAGCCTGGGAGACAGAGCAAGACTCCATCTCAAAAAAAAAAAAAAAGAAAAAAATATATATATATATAAATAAATAAAAAATATATAAATAAAGTTTTGCATTTCCTTTTTCCTGTCACCTAACTTAAAGGCATGTATTTTTTCTTTTTCAGAGACATGGTCTCCTTTTGTCACCCAGGATGGAGTTCAGTCACTTAACTTTATAGAAGCCTCACAATAACTCTTTACTTGAAGTTAATTATGTAGGACTACTTTATGTAGATGACTTTGCAAAATTTGGTTGCCTACAACCCCCTTGAATTCATTTAAAATTACTATTGATGCAGGGGGGACATTAGTTGATTCACATTATTTCTGTTCGTAATGAGCTTTATGGTGTATTCTACTTTAATGTGTTTATAATATTTGACTACTATACCATTTAAGGACTAGTCTATATCAGGTTATGAACATTTGGGAAATATGAGATCCCCCAAAAGAGTGGCATAGTAAATGAAATACATTTTGCCTTATGTGTTGAATAGAGAGGGCTAAAATTAAGGGCAGGGGAAGTAAAAATACTAACGGGCCATTTTTTTGGGGGGTGGGGAATGGAAAGCAGTGTAATTTGTGATGCCTACCAAATTTTAATTTTTGTTAATGGGCAATATAGGCCCTTGCTAACATTACCTTTTTTTTTTTTTTTACAACTGCTACCCATGAAGAGCATGGGTGATATGCCCACATAAGCGTCTTTTTGCAAGGTTGTACATGACTAGAGCACCAAAGGGAGTTCTAAATCTTAATGGAGAAAAAGAGTTCTTTCAAAACAGGGTTATAAATTTGCATTCATTTCACTCTTAGAAGCCCGGTATTCATCTCATATGTGGATTAGGTGAAAGCTAAGTGACAAATCACCTGTTTGGGAAAATTTCTTAGTAGATAAACTCTTTCCAGATAATTTAGGATTATGTTTCAGACTATCAGTTTAGGCTCAGAAAAGCAAATGGTTTTATATTATGTTATAGCAGCTTCACAGGTTAGGATTTAATACATTTTTATGGATAAAATGAATAGTGTTAGATTATTGGATGTGAGTTAGGAGAGGAAATTTTCCCTTCACAGTCACATGATTTAAGATCTGGAATCCCTTAAATTTGATCTGGGACATTCACCTAACTTTACTGTTCCAATATGCCAAGACAAAATTATTTTGTGAAGGAAATTTATAATTATATAACTGGTACTAAATTAATACCAGTAATGTCTATTGCAGAAATAGTTCACATTGCTCAGTCAAGAATTACTCAACATTAATTTCATATATGTAGAAACATTCTTTGAACTTTAAGTTATTTGTATTCTATACTTATATGTTTGATATTTATACTTATGTTTTTATATATATTCTTCAAGACAGTTATGTAGTAAAGTTTATGCTAAACCATTTTGGGCTTGGAGCTCAACATCCAAACTGAAAAAGGAATAAAACTTTTTCATGATTTCTGTTAATTATAATTCATGACACTGGTTAGTAAGATATAATCTATATTTGTGATCATTCCTGGTATTGTTTATGTTTTCTTGGAAGATAAGATATTATTTCAGTGAATAAAAGCTATTCTAAATATATGAGAAGCATAATTAAACTTTGTCATAATAATGAATATGGACTTGAAAAATATTAGTTTTGAGGTTTTCTTTAATGACTGATTCCTATCAATTGTGTGGAGAAACAAAGATTTGAAAAAGAATATCATTTTCCCTAATGATGTCTTCATGTCTAATATCCATGAACAGATAGGATCTTTGATGCTTTACTTATCTTTGCATATTTTAGTATAGTTCAGATCCTAAAGACTTTATTTTTTGAGGCAGAGTCTCACTGTGTTGCCTAGGCTGGAGTGCAGTGGCGTGATATCAGCTTACTGCAACCTCCACCTCCTGGGTTCAAGCGATTCTCCTGCCTCAGCCTCCTGAGTAGCTTGGACTACAGGTGTTCATCCATCATGCCTGGCTAATTTTTGTAATTTTAATAGACACAGTGTTTCACCATATTGATCAGGCCGGTCTTGAACTCCTGACCTTGTGATCCGCCCACCTTGGCCTCCCAAAGTGCTGGAATTACAGGCATGAGCCACCGCGCCCAGCCCCTGAAGACTTTTTAAGGGCCCTTTCCATTAACTTCAGTTTTCCATCATATAACAATAGCAACAAACAATGAAAACAGCGATAGTAGTCACAGTCATATTGTGCTACAATGTACAAATTCAGTTCAATTTTCATATATGACCTTATTTGATTCCCCTAATAATCCTGTCAGCATGTGCAGTTATACCCACTTTACAGGTGATAACTCAGAGAGATTTCATGAGGTGGTGAAAGTTGAAGGGGCATTATCAGTGATGGCTCCTGAACTCTATCCCAGGTCCTTGACTCCATTTTCAGGTCTCTTCCTGTGAGCTCTGTGTAATAAAGCTTTGTGTCGCAGATATATATGTACTTGATTGCCCCCTTACTAGTTGTTAATGAAACACCTTCATGTCTAGACCTATGTCTTACTCACTGAGTAAGCCTATACTTGTGTGCTGACTTGTCTTCTTTGCACAGTGAAATTAAATGATACTTTCTTTTAAAACTTAATTAAGATGCTTTTGTAGTTCGTAAGCATGATGATTGGGTTTTCTTGCTCTTGTATGAGATGTGCCTCCCTCATACCTTGGAAACCTGACTTGAAAAAAAAAACTTAATTATGGAAGGAAAGTTAATGGTTTATCACGTAGCTGTCAATGAACATGTCAAATTGTACTGAAAATGTTTTACACATTCTAGATGTTTGTTCTTTAATTTGGTCTTTAATTCTTCTTGATAATACCTTATTTACGGACCACCTTACTTAAAATATCCCCTAAAGTCATTCTCATTCTCACCATGTTGTTTTCTTTATAGATCATTTAAGACTGCTAGAAATTATTTGCTTTTTGTTTATTGCTTACTTCCCATCATCTCCACTAGAATGTTAGCTTTATTAAAGTTGTTTCCGTTTTGTTCTCCAATGCCTAGCTAGAATATTGCCTGCTATTGTTGTTCAATAAATATCTACTGAATGAATGAATGAATATCAGTTGCTTTTAATTATAAATTTCCATCTTATTATACATTTAAAAAAATTTGCTGTACAAGGTACTCATTTGTGACCTTTGTTTTGTTGGTGAATGCTGAATTGATTCATGTGGTTTGTATGCATGAACTATTGAGTGATGATGTAAGCTTGGCAAACAGAAATAAATATGTTTTTTTTAAATTCAGGAGATTACAAAAGTATAACAATACCCACTTTAGAAGGGTATAATTAAATCTGTGATTGTTTAAAAAGAATCATAAATTTCTTCTAAGCCAATGTCTACTCTCATTATATCTTGAATAAATCTGTTGTGAGGAAACTAATGGAGATATGTTTGTTTTGTTCATATATCTTTTTTACTTGAGATATGGTTTTCAATTGATTTTTATATATTATATCTCTAGTAATAGCACAGTGTAGTGGGAGTATAAGATATACAGATTAGTTTCTTAAAATTTGTGACATTTGTATTTGGAGAACATAGAAAACCATGTAATTTAGGTTAAAATGTATTCTTAATGATTGGAAGTGCCACAGACTTTCAGAATTAATGTAAAAAGCTGTATCAACAACAAAAAGAGGAATAATAAACATTAATATAATTGAGTGTTAAGTACTGAGAAAAGTCCTCTAGAAAATTGGTTTGATGTGGCTGCAGGCCAGACCATGCTTGTTGCCAGCTGATAGTGATCAAATGGAATACATCAACAATCTGTGAGGTTTTTGTCTCCAAACCTAGACTGGGGTTAAGAATCTGCACTAGAAAGTGACACTTACAGAAGACACTGTACTTCAGGAGAAAACAACAACAACAACAAAAACAAAAACAGTATTGTAAAGAAAGCCATATATACTCGGTTAAGAAAAAGTTGATGCAAATCAAGACAATATCTGCTGTAAGTTGAGACTGGGAAATATTTTTGGTGTAAAATTTCAGCAGAACTCTAAATCTATGCGGCACACATGAAACTAGTAAAATTTACATAAAAGTTTAAGCTTTGCATGCTAGATTCTACAATATTATCTGCAGAATTGGAAATAGTACAGCTTGACCAAGAGCTTTGAAATGGACAGCCAAATGTTGCAAATAAATCTTTGGGAGTTCATTATTAGCCAACAAAATTATTACTCACTAGATCTGAAATAACAAATCTGTGGCCTTGACATTTAATCAGAGCATGAAACGCATCTATTGAATTTCATATTTGAGATTATTACTTTACTAGTGCCCCAATTAAAGCATGTAGATTCTAAAATTCTATTCAGATAAAGTAAAATACAGAATGCTTGTTATACATGCACAGAATCTTTTTATTCATTGCTTCATGTTCCATTGCCCCTTCTTCAACATGCTTATATTGAGTTTTTAATGAACAGAAATGGCTTTAATATAAGTATACAAAGAACTATCCAGAATTTCTTTTTAGAGACAAAGGTGGTAAGAGGTTGAAACTGCCCATATTCCCCTGTGACTGATCAGTTGAATGTAAACTGTTTACAACAGAATGTTGAAAGGAATTTTCTACCTGCTGTAGGGCTGGCGTTGTAATATAAGGCAATTTTACATGCCCATATAATTTAAATTATTAGACTTTATATAAAAACTTTTCTTCAAAGTCTGTCTAAAAAGAAAGAAAAAATGGGAAAGGAAAGAGAGAAGGAAGAAGGGAGGGAAGGAGAGACAGAGGGAAAGGGGAAAGAAGGAAGTTTCTGAATCTCTCCCACCTATCTTTTTCACATTCTAGTGAGAGAAATTCTAAGTATTGTCTGTTCATGAGCATCTGCAAATCACATTGCAGCTTAACTGTCTCTTCTCTGATTTAATAGAAACTTTGATTGTTTTCTAGGATTTACATCCATAGTAATTGTTTTTGCATTTTAATATAGAAAGAAGTAGATTGAATACATGCATAACATATTAGAAATGCTATTAAGCAAATGATTCTGTGTGGTACTATTGAATGAAAACAAAGCACACATTTCTCCAATTATTTTTAAATTGAGAACAGTGGAAAAGAAATCTATTTGTGTGTTGATTCCATTTTTTTTGGTATGATTAAATGGTACAGCAGAAGTCTTATACAGTATAGTCAGGTACTTTTCCCTGCAAGATCTGTAAGGGCAGTTTTTATGTGCATCCTAGATATACAGTATTTTCACACACCGAGACTTTAATTCCTGTTATCTTAATGTTATTTATAAGTCCCTCACATCTCTTAGCAGCCATACTTCACCAACTCTTGCCCTATTTGAGTCTCCACCTCAAAATAGCAAGCCTTTCACTCAAGCCTAGGGCAGTGAGAAGTTCATGAGAAGTTTCCACATGGCAAAAATGGTGATGGTAGAAGACATATCTGTTTTTCATTTTATTTGTTTGTTTTTAATTGGACTGTTTTTCTTAGAGAGTTTCTCAAAACCAGTGAGTTTCCAGAGAGAAGAGATTTCTATTATTTCAAGGGCTGATAGTTAAGATCCTTCAAAAAAGTTGACCTTCCCACATCAGACCAATATCTGTAGAGTTTGAAAAGTTGTCAAACTTGCCATTAAATAAGGAGAACAATGACTTGTGCTTCAGTTGTTCCACATTCAGGGCTTTGAGTGTTCCAGATACTTTGCTTCTTCTCTTAGTTCCCAATTGAGAAGTAAGTAGGTAAAGGATGAGTATTCCTCCCATTTTATTTAGCATGTAGGTGCTAATTTGTCTGCTCCAATGTGCACCAATGTTGGTATTATATGTTCTAAGGTCCTCTGCTGTATCCTTGGAAAAAGACTATGTTATGTGTTACTGTGATATTACAAATATGTTTCTAAGAAAATTAACTGCCTATTATTTGTACTTGCTCTTGTTTCTGATTCAGAAAAATAAGCTTGCCCTTGCTGGTGCATTAGGAATTGAGATGTTGTGTATTCCTGGGAGTGTCATGCGTAGATTTGATACATACATCAGTGGAGTTAAACTGGCTAAAAGAGCTGTCAATGATAAAAAGTGGGGATGCTATAAAAGACAATGGCCCTATCACATTCATGTGACTAGATATAGGCAATCTATATCTATTTCTTTTATATTTTTATGGATTTTTTTCTTTTCACCTTTTGCATAAATTGGTAGTACACATAATATAAATGCAAACAACAGAGAGCAAGCCCATTTTTAAAGCTATGGGAAAATAGACCTGTCAGGAGATTTGTTCAATTTAGCGTAGGAGGAACAACAAAAATATATGTTGTATTTGTTTCTTAGAAAGTACTCTAAGGGTGTTTTCCCCCCAGACAGCTAAATTGCATGTGGCAGTTGCTACAGCAACCCATTTTTGTGATTTGCAGAATAAGGGAGCAAACCAGATGTAAATTGTCCGTCAGTAAGTTTCTGTTGTCATGGAAGATGATAACGTATGCAGTCTCATTTGGTCAATTTATGTACTGTTGTGGTGTATTGTTCTATCTGCTCTTTTCAACATGCTGTCATGAATTAGTATTCCATTCTTTGGAGGCATAATTTCGGAGTTTCTGAGTTTTATACATGATGTTAACTGAAATAACTAGATGTCAGATTCATAGAAGGTTGTTGTTGCAAAATGAAGGTTATTTGACATCTGTTTTGTAATTTTTCAGCCTATTGACATAAGAATTCTTTATTTCATGAAGAAGAATCAAATTAATATTTAAAGGGCACTTCAAAGGTTTTGTGGTTATTTTATTTGAAAACACATATTTACAGTCTACAGAGTTAAGAATATATTTTTGTCTCAATGAGACCTTTAGTAAGGAAATAGGAAATAGCTCTGGACTGGGAGCTTCTGGAATTCTATGGTCATGCCTCTCTGCTCTTTGCATTCTGGCAAGTAGATTCACATTTTAGACTCAAATCACTTGTAACAGCTATTATATTTGGAACTCCCCATCTCTTCTTTTCGTTTTTCTTCCTCTTTTGTGTGAGAGACTGTCCCCTTCTCTCTGCTTTCTTTTTCTGTCTTCCCTACTGTTCTAGAAGCCATGACCCTCACGTTCTAAGTAGATTTTTCCCTGCTTCCAATGAGATGCGAGGCTGGGTATTTCTATGCATATTTTTAATTTGACAGGAAGTGTAGCTTACAGCTTATTGTGAATACATTAACATCTCATCGCTTGTGACAAGTCCTTCACACTTTTCATCCCTACTATTAATTTTCATTTTCTCCACATTTAAAAATTTTTCTTTAGCATTTGCTCCCCGAATCAAAAAGACTAGATAGGGGAATTAATGATGAGACTTTTCTATTATTTAGCATGATTTACAACTATTGCTGGCAACCATACTAAGTAGCTTCACATATAATATCCCCTCAGCCTTTTAAAAAATTGATATCAGCTTCAATAGAAGTGATGGTATTAGTTACTAAAGTGACATCATATCAAAATATATAAACATGGAGCATTATCAACAGAAGTGAGAACAATTTCTAGAACAAAATGTAGAGTTTGGTAAATCTAAAGCAGATAACAAAAGAAATTGTTTCATTCTCTACAATAAATTTGAACTGTGGATTACAGAAGTAAACATTTACAGGAAATTGGGACACAGAGGGAGTGGGAGAAAGAAAATCATATGACTTTTGTCTCTCCCCTACCTGGAGTTTCATCATTTCCAACTCTGCAAAATTGGCTCAAGATGCGAATAGTAAAGGCGTGTATGTGCATGCATGAATGAAGGAAGGTATACTCCAGCAAATTTGCCTTTCAAAAAAGTTGCCTGAATATAGGCCCAAACTCAGAGATATGAAGAGTTGTTATGCTGGGGAAGTGAAAATGAAAATGTAACTTTTCATTTCACACACATATTACAGGAGTATCACTTTTCAGTGTTCCCATTTTGTTCCACATTTAACCCTAAAATTTCTTGAATTGCCAATACAAATGCCTTATTTTGCTCTCTGGTACTCTCAAAATGGTGTTCAATAGAAGCAGCCTAGTCATTAAGGGATCAGGCATGGACTCTCGTTCTTTCTGTGCTGCTGCCATGTCATTGTTTCCTCATCTACTGAAAGGTGAGTGATAATGGTACCTACTTCAAAGGAATGTTGTGAAAATTAAATAAAATAATGCGTTAAAAATTCATAGTATAAAAAAGTTCTTTTGCACCCGACACATACAGAGTGGTTACTAAATGTTAATCACTATCATATTAAGAAGTCATCATACGGATAAGAACTCATTAGAATTTGCTGTAACTTAAACTTACAGGTGAAAATATTGGAACAGGAGAAATGGCAGAACAAAATAGAACTACTTAAATGTCATTTGGCTCTGATTATCATAAAAGGTTGTAGAATTTTACTTGCCTAATAGATATTTTTCTGGTTATTTCTGTGAAAATAATTCTAAAAATGTATCACGCTATTTACCATGTTAGTTATATGACATGTCTTAGAAGACGAAAAAATCCTTGGAAAGCAGGTGCAAATCAGTGTGACTAGACTTAGTTAAATATTTATAAACTGGTAAAAACTATTAGCAGTTGGCAAATATTTGAAAAAATCCAATATTGGTCTGTGTGTGAAAGTATAAACGTATACGTGTATGCTTGTTGGCAACGGAATAGATAGAGATAAAGAAGTACAATTATTAACTATAAATCTGCAGAAATGCTAATACAGGTTTTTTGAGATGATGGAGTAATGCAGTTGTTATTTCTTGAGATATGGTTACATTTTGCAGGAAACAAAGTCTAACAGATATTGTTAAAATTTAACAACATTCATTAGTACTCACGCAAAATGCTAATTAGAGTACAAATAAGAGAGAAATGAAAACTGTGAAGTCACTATGATAAATGGACACTGTAGTCTTAAAAAAGACCACGTTATTGTCAGCAATTTTTAAATTTTCGCAACTCAAGGGCTTGAGTGCTCATTGTCCTATACTATATGGTCTTTTAAGGGGAAATTTACATTGGGGTTTTAATTAACGTTTAAAAACATAAGTTTACAATGAGATTTATAATTTCAAAGATTGTAATTATTTTATACATATTATGAAGTCTTTTATGACCCTAGCAAAGAGGATTAGTGAAGAATGGTTTCGGAGCTTTTTAAATTTGAGATGGAATGTCCCAGAGTAGTGCAAGTTTCTAATAGAATAGCACGAAGAAGCTGGATTATTCTATTTATTTTTTAGATAGGTATGAAACTTCAAACTTGCTATTTCTGTGGTTTCCATTCTTTTATTATACTTGTGGGCTTCCATTTAGTAATTTTTCTCTCTCTATTTGACTGATTTAAACAAAACAAAACAATGCTTCAGCTAAAATCACTTTAGGGCAAAAATTCAAAACTCCAGACTCAAGTAATTAACATGTTTGATGTAAAGCAGCAGCAACACATTACTGTCAATAAAATGACAATCTAAAGAGACATCTTGAAAACTGACTGGATGACAGTGAATTGTGCTTCTGCTAAACTCCAGCAGCTAAGAGGTTCCACAAATATGGGCCCTTCACAGATAAGGCACTGCTGAGTTTCTCTATAGGGTTGAGTTTGGGAAGTTTTGGTCATCATGATGCATTAAAAAAAAGAATGATTTGACAGGAGCATATGGTCCAAACTTTTTAAAACTATAATCATAGTCAATGTGCTATGAAATACCCACTGGGTAAGGATTGAATCACCTGGTTTTGGTTCTAATTATGTCTGTAAGTCACTTTGAACAAGTGACCTAAAATCTGTAAAATCTATCCCAATATAGGGATTTTGTTATATTCTGACTCTTTTTTTTTTTTAAAGAAATTGACAGGCAGTGTAGAGTTTACTCATTAATCGTATTGGCGGCAGTTTATGCGTGACCCTCATTTGAGTTCCATATGGAGTGTGATACAGTGTATGAAAATTAGAGTTCATGAACATGTGGGCAGAAGAGGTTTGTCCATTTTTGGTAGATGTTTCTCCTAAGGATACATAACCTAGTACTCTACAGATATCACCTGACTGCCAAGAAATGACTGTGGATGGTATACCTTTTTAGATTGGGGCAGTAGAGATAGGAACTATGTTTACCACAGCCTTACATTATTACTTGTTAACTGAGACCATTTACTTTTAATGTCCCAGTCAGGTCCCTTAAAATCAAACCCCTAACTCATTTAGCTATACCCTCTTCTCAGTCTTCTCAGGGAAGACACAAGACAATATACCTATTGAACCTTTATTTTTCTTGTATATTTCACAGGAAATATACAAGACAGTATACCTATTGTACCTGTTGTACCTATGTATATTCTGTATTAATTCGAACGATTGTCTCAAGTAATTTTTTTTTTTTTACTAAATCTACAACAAAAATGGTAGACAGTGGACAAAGGAAAAAGACTTGAATCTTAACCCAATATTCTGTAACTTTGTGCAGAAAATAAGTATGGATTCTTAGATGTTACTCTCACAGATTCTGAGATCATACATTAAAAGTACCCAAGTGAGTTTGGTAGTACATCATCACAGACACAAATATATGATTCTGCTTGTTGTATCTTATAGACATTATTGCTTATCAGTATGCCAAGGTTCTGTTCAATGACTAGGGATGTATCTATATCATGGTCATTGATTAAATGACCATGAGATGAAATGTCTAAATGAATAAGTGGTAAGATATTATCTTAGAATATTTCTTCTTTCAAAGACATAAAAGTCTATATCAAGTAAAATCCAGAGCAGCACATTGCTTAAAAACTAAATATGATGATGTGAAAGAAAGCACCATGCTTAAATGGGGTTGAGAATTCGATATACTGCTAGCAGGTGTGGAGGCAGAATGTGGTGATCAAGGAGGAGGAGTTACCATTCTGGACAGGAAAAATTCTTTATGGGGGAATTTTAAACTTATAAATGTTCATCATCTTTACAAAATATAGAAAGATATTTAAAAGTTTTCAAATATTTTCAAAACTGGTGAGCAACATTCAGGGCTGAAAGAATAAGGTTAAAACATTGTTCTACTTGTTCAATTTGCAAGATATTTATGGTCGATAAAACTTTCCTTATTTCATTACTGATTTCCATTCCCTAAGTAATGATAAATATCTTAGATGTTCATAAATCCTCCTGGAATTCAACCATGATATTTTTATATACATTACACTTCTAAAATTACAAAAACAAAAAAACCTTAATCCAATTCAGCCAGAGCCTAAATTTTTATCTTTTGGCTGTATGCATTTTCAACAGATTAATAAGAATGTTTAAGTAGAAAATCCACAAGTAATACTTTTAGATTAGTTGAATTATATTAAGTGTTCATTATCATTATATTATTTATTAAATAATATTATACTAATCAGGTTGCACCATGTGGTAAAACTGTAAAGTTTGATGCATTTATTATATTTATTTTAAATCTATATATGTTATAAATATTTTAATATATATTTTCATTATATATATTTTATTATATATAAAGTTTAAGCATATTATTATATATATATACTCCTGATCTTGGCTGAGAAGTTTAAAACTGTAGAAAGAGCCTGTTGTTAGATGCTTCTGCATAAAAAGTCAAATGCTTCTCTAAGGATAAATATATTATGCTTGTTCTAAGAAATATGTGATAAGGCATTGGGTACAGTGTACACTGCTTGGGTGATGGGTGCACCAAAATCTCAGAAATCACCTCTAAACAATTTATTCATGTAACCAGACACCATCTGTTTCCCAAAAACCTATTGAAATTTAAAAAAAAGAAATACATGCTAAGGAAGACACCATAACATGGGCTTCAGAGTCAGACATTCAGGGTTCAAATCAGGACCTTTCCAATGAGTGAAGTTGGGCAAATGTTTCTCCATTTCAAGCCTCAGTTCCCTCATGGAATCAAAATGAAATGAGGTGAGTTGTACAAAGAGCTTACCCAGGGTCCGGGCTGTGGAGCATGTTAAATAAATGTTGCCCAACATCTTCCTCTTCTTTCTCTTTCTCCTCCTCTTCCTCGTCTTTGTTGTATGTAAGAAGTAGCAGGAAAAAAACCCCAAAAGTTTAATTTTAAATTATACATGTCCTTCTTTATTTCTTACATGTTAGGTTATTCATGATTCACAATACTTTAACCTTTTATCACCTCAAAATTGAATTTTTTTTTAGTTGTCTAATTGCTTATAATTTTCAAAAAAAACTTCATTTTGAATAGAAAATATATGTTGATGTGAGGTCTCTAAACTCCATTTTTAATCACTGGAGGAATCTTCAGCAACATTTTTGCTTTAATTTTACATTCAGATTTTGTTTTGTAGGACAGTCAAGTTGGAGGACTCCCCTGATAGCCCTTTCAGGAGGTGACATAGCAAGAAATGCTGAAGTTTTACAAACAGCTAGTATAGAGCGCTTCTACTAAAGTTTTAGGTTTGGCTCAGCATCCTCAGTTTGAAAAGCAAATTACAGCTTTCATCAATTAACTTTGCAGGGCTAGCAGCTTATTCATACTGAAGAAGATTGATGAATTTCATTGAAAATTGATGCTCATAGTAGCAATGAAATTGTATTCAGACTGTTTTCATCTTCATCATTTAAAAGAGAATGCATGAGGGGAAAAAAGTGTCTAAAATTTGGAACTAGATACAAGGAAAGCTTATTATAAGTAATGAAATTTGAGACCAATGAGCTAAGTTTTGCATTTTTCTTTTGTGTCACTTATTATACTGCATGACCTCAGGTGAAGAAGTATGTTGGCTTCCACTCGATGGAAAAATGATGACAGAGGAAGTTATAAGCTGCCAGTTCACAGGTCTAGCTGTGAATTGAACTACAAAAAATCATTTTAGTTAATCTAGTGGATAGCAAAACTCAGATATAAATAATTAAAGCATCACTCCTTTCTCAGAAAGAAAGGAAGAATCCTACAAAGGTATAATATTCTAGTATGAGCAGAATGCATGATATGAAACTAGAAACAGAGTTACTGTATTTTGATAGAGAATCTGACTCTTGGAAGGCGATATCAACTAGCTATATTTAGGCAGTACCAACGGGAGGCAGTGTTGCCTCATGCACAAAGGCTTGTTCTTTCGAGCTAACTGACCTAGGTTCCTTTTCGTGTTCTTCATTAGTTATGGCAAGTTACTTTTCTTCTCTAAGCCTTATTTTTCACGTTGGTAAAATGGGTTAAACATAGCGCTTACTTAGTAAGGTCGTTATGAAGATTAAATGAGAAAATGTATGTTAAGTGCTTAGCATAATGTTTGGCACAGAAAATGCTTGTATGTTGTAAATGAGATCTGCCAGTATTATTACCATTCCTTTAGCCAGTAAAGGATTGTCTAAGAGAGATGATGTGGTTTGAACGTATAAGGGCTCTGCTTACATTAATTTATGTCAGAACATTTGTTTTAATTCGTCATTACTTTGATTATTTTGCCCAACAGCAGCATATTATGATATAATTTATAGCCTAAATATAAAAATGAGACTTTGATATTTACATAAATTTTGCTTCCTCATTAAAAAGTAATTGATTGAGGAAATGGTTTGGAAAATGCCTCACTGATTTTAAAAAGTTAGCTGTACATAACCTTATGAAACTCTTTAAACAACTGTGGTGTTTGTGTAAAAAATATGTGAGTAATAAATGACAATAAGAGGAACAAATATAAACTATGTGTTTGGTAAGTGAGTCATTTCAGCTAGTCACACAACAAATTGACTTGGATGATGTTTATATCTTACAATGTCATTTTATATATTTTTCATTCAAGAATGACTGTGAATAGAGCTTTCAAAGTTTATATGTTCTTAGAGTATGTTTATCTTTCATATATGGCAGTCACCTTGTTTTGCTCTTTCCATTCTGTTCTGTTGCACTTTCTTTTCAATGCTACAGCATTGTGACCTAGACTCAATTCTCTTTTCTCTTGCTCTATCTTTTTTGTTCTCAGTGCCTTGGGCACCTGCAGTTTAAGGTCATTAACCCCTTGGCCTTTGTAGAAATCAAAATATAATCTGTGTAGATATATACGGAAATTATTTCCTGCAACTATTGAAATTTCAATAAAGGTCATTGTGGTTCCATGTATTCTACAGATGTTGAATACTTTTTGTAGAACATGTTCAGTGTTTGGTATTTCTGAGTGACTGAGTTTTGATAAAAATAGAATTAAACTTAGACCCCATTAACACTCCATATTTTGGAGGCATATAAATATAGTGATACAGTAAACAGTCTAATTACATAAAAACATGAATTGTATGTTTGAAAAATACATGCCTATTTTTAACATTTTTTTGTTTTTTTCCTTAAGAAAGGTAAGCTGAAAGTTAGTTGACAATGTTATTTAAATGCTTTAATCTCTCAACATTATGAGACTATAAATTATAGAACAAATGTTACCCCAAGGAATGAATCCTCTAAAATATTTGCCTCTATTTCATTATAGTCGTTATTAATTTGATAATTTTAGAAAAAAGTTATAAATCCAAATCAAACCTGTTTATCACAGTGAAAACGAAGTCTCTTAAATGTCTTCTATAGTTAAAATATCTACTATTATTCATGTCACTTGTAAGTGTTGTGAGTCCCAAGCTTCACGTTAGGGGGCTTAATCCCTGGAGAACACATTCTGCTGTTCCTGAAGTCCTGTTTTGTACCAGTTGGGAAACAGTGCCTCTTACACTGTTCCTCAGGGAATTAGATCCCAGGAACTTCAGGCCTTTGGAAATAGAGAATGTTGCCTATTGATACTAACCTTTAACTGATTCAGTGGGCCTTTTTTATGCAAACATGCAAAAAGTGGTGATGTTTACACTCCTTCCCTGAATAGAGTAGCTGATTATCTGTGGAATGCTTCACCTCCTGGAAGTAAAGTGTGAAATGACAAACTTTAGAAGATTTTTTAAAGGGATTTTTATTCATTTTAAGGTCTATATTACTTTTGACAGACACAATCTCCCCTAGAAAGGGCTCACAGAATAATGTATGTAAGTTTGCTGGCATTTTGACTTTAGTAGTTTACAAATATACCAGTTTACTCTCAAATTAACTAGTATTTTTATCTTATTTAGTGTGTCATTTTCAACCCAAGACAAACCAGAAAGGAGATGCTAAGGAAGTTGCTTTTATGTTGACACTTGATCCATTGGGGGTTCTTAAGTGACTTTGGAGACTTTGTTCATAATTTTTAGTAACCTGGAAAATCCCTAAATAATTTACTCATCTCATTTTATCCAGTTTTTGAGACCTTTGCCAAGTATCTGTTTATCAAAGTGCTAATGCTGTCAGACAAACATGGATGAGTAGGTAGAACAACATACAGTCTTTTTCTCCAAGAATAGATGTTGGTTGTGGGTTTTGTTTGTTTTTTTTTTTTTTAAATTTAACTCAGGCATAGCAATAGCTGTGATTTAAATTAAGAAATAAAGATTTTAATTTGCAAAAATCTATCCAGATATAGTGTGCTATGGTACAAAGGACATAGTTGTTGGAAGAGTAAGATCTAGAGTGGAAGTTGAATAAAAAGGGAACTAACATTTATTACTAACTTCAGAAATGCCAGGGACCAGTGCTGCACCCATATTTTCTTCTACTCTCTGGAGTCAGAGACCCTTGCACCTCAACATGCTAGCAAGTCTCTAACCTCACAGAACCTCATTCTCCTGTCTTAAAGATGTTAATCATCATCATATCTACCCTACTTCACCAGATTGTTGTGAGGAGCAAAGTAATTGTTGAAAAATTGCTCTGTAAATGGTAGAGCTTTAAACAAATATTCACAATTATTGTGTTTATATTTTGTATCCTTACAAGTTGAGTCAATTAATTACTATTATGTTAAGCAAAATTTGGAGAGCACATTTAAAAACAGAGAAATTTGCCCAAAAGAAAAGAATAGGATTGTGATATTAAGGAGATATCATTGCCTACTGGAGCTCTCACTCTGACTCTAGAAATCAAAAAGTAAGTTGGGATGGGGTAGGGGAGGGAGAGAGGGAGAGGGATTGCTGTCCTGATAATATATTTATTGTTTTCCAGTGAGATGTATAAGCAAAGCATGGATCCTGAGAGTGGACACTGTATATAAAAAAAGGGCACATGTTAAGTGCCTTAAATTATTTACAGTGAAACCAAGTAAAAACAGATGTGGAAAGACTCTTCAGAATTCTTGGAAAACCTTAAAACTTATAGTGGATGATCAATAGCTGAGTCTCTGTAGGTGAAGGATAGCAGTATTATTATTAACATGTTTTAAAAACAGGGCAAAACTCTAATTTTTATGACTTTACAGAATATGGTAAACTATATTCAAATGATGAATTATGGGTTTGAAATATTTGGGTGTTATATACTTAATAAATCATTGCTGCTTCTATTATTGAATATTGGCTTTTCCTTTTAGAATATTTGATTATCTGAATAAATATTTCTCTTTTTTGCACATATCTGTGAATTTGGGGGGATTTTTTGCACATAGGAGGTTTTTGAGAAAACATTATTTTTGAAAGACTAAGGAGGCAGAATTTTAATGGAATTCTGGAGGAAGTATTGTAAGGGTTCTAACCTAGGCCTCCAATAAATAGCTGGGTGAATACAAAGTATAATATATTACATTATAATGATTTCAAACCCTTTCAGCCTCAGTGTTTTTCACCTATCAAATGAACATATTAGACTAGCTACTAATGTCTCTTTCAGTTCAAAAATTTTATTCTATGAAAGCATGTCTCCCTTCTTTATTCCCCGTCTCCTGAAGCTGTGTCATGTGTGTTTATTAATGGCACCATAGAAAATTCTTCCCTTATTATGGCCTAAAGATGAATTAACATAATAGCAAGCAGGTGTATACAAACTTGACAATTATGCAAATATAGGAAATGGCCCTGTGGGTACTGTACTTCTTCAGAAAGATTTGAGATGGGCATTAAGTCTTCCTTGTTAATCCTGTGTTTAATGACCTCTAAATAGCATCTATTGAGACCTTCCATTCCTTTCAACAAGTTAGAAAAACGTTCCGATTTATCCCTGTTCCTTTTTCCCATCCTCTGGCACCAGCTACTGTCTTTATATTAGAATTTGACTTCCTTTCGTTTCACATTGTGGCTAAAGAAATAATTGTTATCATGTTTTACTAGTGACTTCGTAGATGTCTAACAAGACATCACTTTATCAGAAGGAGAGGAGAGGAATTCCCTGAGCTCTGTGGAGCTATGTTCAGTTGTTATACAGTGAAGCTTTCCTAAGTACTCATTGCATAGCCAATATCAGAGAGCTTTATCTTTGACAGCACTGACAAGATGTACTGATGTTTTGCCTAGAGTTTACCTGCTTTATTTAGTTTCATGTACCAAAGAGTGATACATAAGTAGCTAAACTCTCGGAACCAGGTCTACATGGAACATTTTAGTGTGCTGTACACATGTCTAGTGTTTCTTCAGACTGACTGGAGCCACATTATTTTAAATCATTTTAGAGGAGCATCCTTACTGAGGCTAGAAGTAGGAACTCATTTTTTAGTCTGCTATTAGCTTTCTTTTAATGATCTCCTTCAGATTCACCAACAGATACCTCACCTATGCCCATTTTCAGGGGCTGCTAATTAAGTAATAACATTTAACTTACATAAGTGTTTTTTTAAAAACGAAACTCCGGTTATAGAGCTTTCTGATCAACTTAGATTGTAATGAATACCATAGTGCCATGTTACACAGGAATGTTACACCCAAAAAAAATTCAGATTCTGGGGGAGGAGTGAAACATCAAACCCATCACATGGCAAAAGCAAAAGATGTTACAAAAAAGGAAAGAACAAAGAAACAGTGAAATATAGTTAGTGCATCATAAGTTGATCACCTTTTTTGTAGGTCACTAAATTGCTGGCCTGGAAGGCTGGTAGCACCGTTTATTAAGCCATTAACAACAACAACCACCACCTCCAAATAAAAAATTCCACCTACTGATCAGCATTCTAACTCAGCATGTTGCCTGTGACAAGCGACACCCTGAAAAAAATGGTCCTTTGAAGCTTGTCTTGCCAGGAAGCTGCTATTTCTGGTATAGTTACATGATTTGGGGAGACTATGGGTAAATCTTCCAGTCATACACATATGTCCATCATCTGGCATTCGTAGGTGCTGATCAAATCACCAAACTCACTGGCACACACTGAGTGGCAACACCGGGGGCCTGGAGTGTTGGTATTTCTCAGACTGAAGTGGGCACATTAGTGATCTCTGTAATCCACAAAATATGTATGTGAGCTTTACTAAGGTTAAAGAGTGAATCCACTGTTCTTAGGTGTCATCTATTGCAATTTTAAAATAAGGCGGGTTAGATTTAAGAATGTGTGTCTGGCATGCAAACTTTCCCTGGAAAAGGTTTAAGAAAAACTGAAATAAATACTGCAATGCTACATTATATAGGAGTTTGAAATCAGAGGGTTGAGTATCTACTTCAAGTCTTTTCCTCTTGGTTAGGAACTTAGGAGGTACCTCAAAATATCAGATCTGGTCTGTTTCAAAAGCAGCACTTTTAATAAATAGCAGAAAAGCAAATAAAACACTTTTTCCTTTTTGTAATAAATCATTTTGGTTTTTTTATAGATTGCATGTGGCATTTGAGGCAGAGCGAGCAGAGCTGCCAATATTGCAAGCTGATGCTTCAGCACCTTTCATTTTTCTCTGAGCAGGAACCCTCTTCTTAAACTTGTTCATTTTACAGAGAGAAAATCGAAGCCACTGGCATATTGTCAGAGCTGCTTTATTGTCATCATTTACAAAGGTCACTGGAATTAATTGACTTCTTATATTACATGTTGTAAACTGACTCATTTTTTTGACACATTTATGGGAAAGTGGCAGGATCTAAGTGGCTGGTTATTGTCTTTTTGCTTTGGCTTATATTACAAACTAGGAAACCAATAATAGCTCTGAAATCACAGTTGTGGAAAAAAATAACCCACAATTTCAAAGAAGCTGACTCTGTTAACTGTGTGGTTAGTTGAACTAAAAGAAGACAGGAGAGAGCTCCAGAAGATGAAATACAAATGCTAGGTTTCTTTTACTGTCTTTCCAGGACCCAGTAAAGAGGGCAGTGAATGTTTCCATGAATATCCTCAATTGGTGTTGTCTGTTTGAAAGCATATTCTAAGTAGCTGGCTTCCCTTTACAAGATTGGAAGTAAAAATTAACCCACACTGAATTCCATGAATCATCAATACATGGATGCTCATAGAGTTTACTGAGAGTAATTCTGTCTCAAAGGCATTGCTTCTGAAACTAAAGATGAGAAATATATCAGTAATATTTATGGTACCAGAGCACAGTATTTTCTAGGTAGATATTTTGAACCTTTACTTCTATTTTCGTTTTCACATTATCCCCTTTTCACTAAATTAGGACGGTTCTACTCATATTCATAGCCTGCTTTCACTGAAATTAGAGGCAGAGAAACAAGGACATATTGTTAAAAATGAATAAATTAGAGCCGAATTAAGCCATCCAGCTCAACAACAGCAAAGGGAATATAGCAGTTGGTTAGAACAAACAATTTTCTTAAATAGGAAATGTACTTTAAAGCCATCCTGCTGTGATCCTGTTAATTACCAAAGATTAGAACTCTTCTGGTTCATGGGATCCTTTCACCTAGTGTGTGGCAGTTCCAGCTGCATTAGCAATCAGACATTTGCACTGTCCCTTCAGACCAGCGAGGGGATGTTATTAAAGGGAAGTCATTTACCCCAGTCCGTAAGATGTAGCCTGGCAGAAATTCAATAACTGTTTGTGATATGCTCATTCCGCTACTCTGCTTAGTGGTTTAGCTCTTAACATACAACAGCATTTGCCTTAATTTGCATCCACTGGATGAGACAAAATAAAAATGCCCCATTTGGTGGGTTGATTTCAAAACAGAGAATAATGTGTGATCTGCTTTTCACTACAAATAATGTGAAGAAAAAGGAAAATTGCACCCCCTCACCCGTGACTCTCCTCTCCTCTCTCTCTGTCTCCTCTCTGTCTTCTCTCTTCCCCATCTCCTTCTCTCTCCCTCTCCTCCTCTCTTCTCCCCCACTGTTCCCTTCTCTTCTGTCTCCCTCCTTTTTCTCCTCCCCCCAACACTGCTTTTTCTCTCCCACTCACATCCTCTAATGGGCATTCAAGCTAGTAAAATGCATGTTGGAGAATCTCACAAACACAGCTAGGCACACACAGAGCCAGCTGGGTTTTGCATGTGAATTTCTTCTCAAAAGTGCAATAAAAGAAAAATGCTCTTAGAATTCAGACAAGAAGAAGACATCAAAGGAGGATTTAGGTGTAAAAACATGATCATCGAAGAGACAAGAAATAGAACGTATTTTAAAATATATGTGTATTTTAAACTTACCTTGAAAAGCAGTTTCAGTGCTAGCCCACCTCCGATGTCCCTGCGTGCTGGATTCCTCAGTTCCTTGGTTGAGATAATCACATGGTTGTGTTCTTGCCCAGTATAAATAGGTGCATTTGTGTGTCTGTGTAACAAAGTGTACACAAATATGTACTATAGATATGCACACATGCACGCAATCTTATCTATTTTAAAATATAAAGGAAGGCAGGAGGCTGCAGCCGGGATTCCTTCTTTTTCCTGGAACTCTTTTTCTTAGTCGGCAGGCTGAGGCTCTCAATCCAGTGAAGAGAGATCCTGTGAGCTGGCTTTATTTTTCCTTGTTTCCATGGTGGTTAGTGGTGCATCGTTCACCCGATCAGTTGTCACACTGACATGGTGCTGCCTGCTCAGCGGTCATTAATAACTGAACACCCTCCACTCCCCAGAGAGGAGCCAATCGCTTCAGACAGCCAAGATGTAGCACTCGCAGCTGCTCCAGTCTGGTTGGCTGAAACAAACTGTCTGTTCTATGACACTGCTGCTTAGGATACAAATAAATGAAACAGGCTTGCATGTTTTCCTAGGTATCATTTTCCTTATTTTTTTTCCTTTCTGAGGGAATGTTGGGAATTTTTGACAAGTTTTCTCAATTTTAGGTTATCAATCATTCAGAGAAATATGTTTTCAGTCTGCAAATAGAGAGGACACACTACTGATAAGGATTTCCTAAATATTAAAAACACCTGGTAGAGACTCAAACCTCCAACTCCATCTCTGAAGTTCAGCAATGACTGCATTATTTAAGAAGAGAAGCTTGCAACTGTTTTGAGTGGCATTTGGTTCTCTATAGATCCTACTTAATTTAGCATATGTGCTTGGTGTTCAATAACACTTTTTTTTTTTTTTAGCAATGACATTTCTTGTCTGGATTGACCACATTTTTAAAATAAAGCATATATTTGCCTCTCTGTAATTCACAACATTGGCATTTGAGGGGGTACTTTTCAAAAATATGTATTTCTAATTATACTCACTGACTTCTCTTTATATGATGTAATAAATCTAGGAGCTACATATGAATGGGTACATGTGTAGGTGTGTTTGTGTATCTGTGAGTGTGTGTGTGTATTTAGGATGTATTTTTTACCACTCTGGGGAAATATTTCGATTGTAATAAGTTAAATTATTTAAAAGACTATCTTTATTCTTAGGCCTATTAACTCTGAAAGGATATTTCCCAGGAAAATATACTATATAAGCCATACATGTAAAACATTTTTATTAATTACCAGAAATTTGGAAAACACAGAAACACATAGCAGTGCATATTTCTCAAAGAACATATATGAAAAATCAAAAAGCAGTTTTAAAAATGCATGTTTTACAACCTTAATTAGTATACTAGAGAAACATCTTGTTGAGGAGAATGGAACATGAGGATTAATATATCAACAGGTCAAAAGCAGGCTAGAGTCATGACTCCAACCCCAGTTTTGAGAGACTACCCTCTAGTGGAGTAAAGAGAAATGGCACTTATTAGATTTACTTATGAAAAAAAAAAACAAAACCTTCACATCTAATTGCTCCTTAAGTGTTTATTGACATGACATAGAGCAATAGTTTGCAGTTATTATAATAATAATAATACCAGGAAAAATTTTAAACAGTAGGCTTGTCTTTAAATACTGAATATTTTCACTCTGTAGTTTTCTAGAAACAGTTCCCAAATGTTTTTTTCTATAAGAATTTATTCAAATGAATCAAAATAAGTTCAAGATAAAAGTAGCATCTCATTTAACCTAATACTTATTTCAGAATATTATTGTAAGGTTTTATTATTTACTGGATACTCTAGTATTTACTCAGAAAGCACTGAGTCAGTTCTGTATGTTAGGGATCATGGTTGAGTGTTGGGATGTTGTGTTAGAGTATATTTACATATAATTTAATGTACTTTTAATAATAGTAATAATCATCCTTCTTACCCCTTAATTTTAATCTAGCAAATCTTAGTTTCTTTAATATTCCAAATTATTTCAGTATCTGCAGGATTTATTTCCACATATGGAAGAATAATCTTAAAATTGTGATAATTATTTGTAAAAAGAGAATTTTTATTTATGCCATGGTATCTTAAGTGATTAATTTTCATTGATTGGTATTGACTGTATAATTGACAAGTCCAGTAATCAAACCAATTATAATGCACTCCCATAATAAAGGTAAGTTGTGATAGTCAGATACATGATTAAACTCCTCTCTTGGTTTTTAAATGAAACTGCAGTTATACCTAATATCTTAAATTTCAGTCTGTTTCAGAAATCAAGAAAAAATCTTTTCAGTTTTGATTCAGTTAGAATTGTTAAAGGTAGCCATTTATATGTTATCTTACATTATTTCATAGGAAGTTGTTTTAACTAAATGATCACTCTTTTGAAAGTGGGAGATCAGAGTGCTCTTCCTGCAATCGTGCTTTTAATGTAGGTACATGATAAATTTAAAATATTTTATACTCATTTTTATAAATTTAATATCATGGAGCACTAGAAATGAGATTTTAATGTGAAAGAGAAAATGACTCTGGCTTTGGATGAAAAGGATGGCGATTCTGTTCTTTGACTGGAATTTCTATCTTGTTCCAAGAGCATCAGCAGCTTTATGGAATCAGTGTGTGTTTTGGGTGTTTTTTCACTTATCAGGGCGTTCAGTCCTTAACTGTAAATATGAAATGTGGCTCTCTCCAAAGATATATGAAAAATTTATTTTGGTATCACATCTATATAATGAAGTACCATATGAAGACGTTACATTGTAATACAGTAAGGATTTTAGGGTTTTTGAATTAATACAATTGTGAGTGATCATCAAATGAGAACCATGGAATCTTAGCACACAGTTGGCACATTAAAGCCAGGATAGAGCCCCTCAGGTATTCCAGGTTTTTTCCACCATATTACCCTATCATCTACTGGATGATTGACAGGTCTCTGCTAATTCTTCTTTTCCTTCTTCTCCTTCTTTTCTTCCTTCTTCTTACTCTCCCTCCTTCTCTCCCTTCATTTTTTTTTAAGTTTCTTCCTTTAGAAGGCACTAAAGCTTCAGAGAAATTTCACATTGTAAACCACAGTATTACATGGTTGTACATGTTACCTACATTGTAGGAAATGTCTACAGGGTTTCCTAGATGAATACTGAGTTTTAATGGAAATGTATTGAAATGGTTTTAAAATATAAATGAATAATTACAACCCTTAAATTATACTGAAAGAGTTTTGCCTTCATCATCAAATAAGAAAATATTGGGTACAGTAGATATTCACTGACTTAGTGGTTGGGATTTTTAACTTGTTTATTGCTATTTCATCAAATCCTGGGCTTTATTCACCTGTGTGCTTTTCTTAGAAAAGTAGCCTGGACAGTCGGTAGAATGTGGGTTGTAGAGCCACAATGTCTGGGTTTGAATCCTTACCTTGCCACTTCCTAGAGACTCTGAGCATCATGTTAAGTATCATCTCTGTTAAGTATCATCGTGCATCTTGGTTTAAAAGTATTATCTCTGCATGTCATTTTTCTCCTAGAATTGTTATGAACATTAAAACAGTTAATATGTATACCGGGTTTAGAAAAGTGCTGAAAAATAGTAGTCTTGAACAAATGTTTGACATTATTACTGGCATTATTATGGTAGTGGTCATTGTTATCATGGTCATTGTTTTCCTCCTTTAACAAGATATAATCTCTCATTTGACCCACAATAGCACTCTTTATCGCTCTTATTACTTACCATTTTTTTGGTATTATAATTGTTTCTGTAATTTTACCTGTTTCCCCTTTTAGCATATAAGATTCTCCTAGAGGGAGTATATGTCTTATTACATTTTTAAGCTCCACAATGCATATAAAATGGATAAAATAACATCTGTCGAGCACTAACATATATTTGTATATTTTATATATATTAACTTCAAAAATATTCTATTCAAATTGGGATTGATATGTAAATTATACCTATTCCAGTTGAATTATAGCTATTCTAGTGTTTCGTTTTTTTTTTTTTTTTCTTTTTTTAAGATGAAGTCTTGCGCTGTTGCCCAAGCTGGAGTGCAGTGGCACAATCTCGGCTCACTGCAACCAACACCTTCCGGGTTCAAGTGATTCTCCTGCCTCAGCCTCCCTGGTAGCTGGGACTATAGGCACGTACCACCATGCCCTGCAATTTTTTTGTATTTTTAGTAGACATGGGGTTTCACCATGTTATCCACGATGGTCTCGATCTCCTGACCTCATGATCAGCCCGCCACAGCCTCCCAAAGTGCTGAGATTACAGGCGTGAGCCACTGCGCCCGGCAAAGATAGATATTTTTACCTTCAATTGGCAGTGTAGAAACATTGGCTGAAAGAAGCTAGCTTACTTGCCCAATGTCCCAAAACTATTAAATAATGAGGCTAAAATTTGAACTCAGTTCTGTCTGCTTACAGAGCCAAAGCTCTTTCTACTGCACAAGGTACTCAATATTCACTTGTAAAATAAATGAATGCCTGATGGATGGCTGAGCCAACCAATTCAATAGAGTCAGCAACAAGGGATGCCAAAAATAAAATACTATTTTTAAAAAGGAATGAGTTTTATGCACAAGACAGTGGTTGCTTTTATACAGTAGTGGTTGTTCAGGTTTGATGACAGAATTTTTATTGCTGTCATGATTTGAGAAGTAGAGCTCTGAAGAAATGCAGTGCCTAGTGGAAAAAATGAGTCGATATGCTCAGAAAGCTAAATACATATGAATGAGTCACTGATGGTGAGGGGCTGACATTGTGCTAGGAAGGTCTTCAATGACTTTGTCCTTTGTGGTCTAATTATAATAACAGATTAGTTCTCAATTCAGTTAGAAACATGATGTAAGGTGAGTAGTAGTACTACTGACTGTTTGTTTGAATGTTGAACTAAAGCAAGTTGGGTCAGAGTTCTCATTTTCTTTTTCAAAGGAGTTTTGGAAAGTAGAATTGGAGAAAAACAGAGATTCTTATTTACCTATAGGTTTTGTTTTAATTTTATTTTTTTTTCTTTATTTTTGAGACAGTTCTTGCTCTGTTGCCCAGGCTGGCGTGCAATGGCATGATCATAGTTCACTGCAATAACCTTGAAATCCTGGGCTCAAATGTTCCTCCTACCTCAGCTTCCAGAGTAGCTAGGACCACAGGCACAAGCCACCATATCCTGCTGATTTTTCTTTTTCTTTTCTTTTTTTCTTTTTTTTTTCTTTGAGTAGAGATGGGGTCTCTCTATGCTGCCCAGCCTGCTCTCAAGCGAACCTTCCACCTCGGCCTTCCAAATGGCTGGGATTACAGACGTGAGCCACAGTACCAGTCCACGTCTTTTTTAAAAATACTTTTATTTTAAGTTCAGGGGTATTTGTGCAGGTTTGTTACAAAGGTAAACATGGGTCATGGGGTGGGGTTTTGTGCATGTTATTTCATCACTCACATATTAACCCTAGTAGCCATTAGTTGTTTTTTCTGATCCTCCCCCTCCTCCCACTCTTAACCCTCCAGGAGGCACCAGTGGCTGTTGATTTTTCATCACTTAGCCCCCACTTATAAGTGAGAACATGTGGTATTTGGTTTTCTGTTCCTGCATTAGTTTGCTAAGGATGGTAGCCTCCAGCTGCATCCATGTCCCTGCAACAGACATGATCTTGTTCTTTTTTAATGGCTGCATAGTATTCCTTGGTGTTTATGTACCACATTTTCTTTATCCAGTCTATCACTGATGGGCATTTAGGTTGGTTTCATATCTTTGCTGTTGTGAATAGTGCTGCAGTGAACATACATGTGCATGTGTCTTTATAAAAAGCGGTCAAAGGATATGAACGGACACTTCTCAAAAAAAGAAATATGTGCAGCCAACAATCATGTGAAAAATAGCTCAGCATCACTGGTCATTACAGAAATGGAAATAGAAACCACAATGTGGTACCATCCCACATCAGTCAGAATGGCTACTATTAAAAAAGTCAAAAAACACCTTACTGAGTCCTTACTAGATTAATGGGACGCAAACCCACAAAAATTTAGTTAACATCTAAATATCCTAATCAACTAGCTTCAATCTACTGACGAGGTTGTGGAGAAAAAGGAACACTTTTACACTGTTTTTGGGAGTGTAAATTAGTTCAACTGCTTTGGAAGACAGTGATTCCACAAAGACCTAAAGGCAGAAATACCATTTGACTCAGCAATCCCATTACTGTGTATATACCCAAAGGTCTTACTTTTAATGAAAGATACGAATCATTTGAAGAACAAAAGTAATCTCACTATGCCAAGAAATTCACAATCAAGGATGACATGTCAGGAATCAATGAGACAAATTTTTTTCTCTATCTCTTCCTCAGATTCCTTTATTCTTCCCTATGTTTCTCCTTATATTTCTCTGTAGATCCAAAAAGGTCTCTCATCTTGGCTTTTCTCTATGTCTCTCTCCATTCTTTTCACTCAGGGGATTGACTTTTACTCCTTTTCTAGTGATGTGAAAAAATATCTAGCAATATTTCCACAAAATCCATACATTTACTTGTTACTTATACTACAATAACAACAATCATCCCTTTAATCCTGAACCCTCATCTATCTTTCCTTCTCTGTTCTCCTCATGTTAAGTTTCTCAGAAGAGCTATCAATATTTGCTACAATCACATCATCACTTTCTACCTACTTTGTCAGTTGACTTTTCTCTGATTTCTAATCCAAACTTGTTACTGAAATTCTGCTTTGGAATCTCAACCAGTGCCCTCCCAATTTGGTTATTGCACATCAAAGCCTCCTAAGTCATCTTCATGCTTGTCTGCACATTCTGTCTCTTGTCATTGTGGGTTCATCTACCTCTTAAGTATTTATCCTAGGCTTGTTCTTTTGCCTACTGTTCTTTATGTGCTCTCTTAGATAATATTGTCTCTTCTACTATGTAATTACTACTTTCAAACCTATATCAGTGCTCTTGCAAGTAAAATTAATCAGTCTCTTTATCCGTGCATCCATCCATCCATCCGTCTATCTATCTTTCTACCTATCAATCCTTCCCTCCAATTGTCTGATAAATGTCTCTACTTGCGTGATCCCCAGGTACTCTGTACTCTACGTGTCTAAAGCTGACCTCTTAAGCGCTCCCCTAAACTGGCTTTCTTCTTTTTTCCTTTCTTTTTTTTTTTTTTTTTTAATTTTATTTCTGCTGCTGCCTCGTTACCTAGAGAATTGCAGGAACTTTGGATCTTGTGCCTCATATCTTGCATTTCACCATATACAACTTGATTTTACTCTGAAGTTTTCTTAAATTATCTTCTCTGTCTGCTAGATGTTCATCGTCTCTTACCTTGGCTGCTGCAATTTCTCCTAACTTCCCTGCTTCCAGTCTCATCTTTTCTAGTTCATCTTTCTTGCTTCCAATCTCATACCTTCTAGTCCATTCTTCCCTTCCTCCACAACACAGTCAGGCTCACACTTGTGTTTAGCAAGACTGCTTCTTACTGTTCACTCTTCATTCCTCAGTTCAATTATTTCTTGACAGCAAATTTAGTATTTTTGTTGTTATATTTATTATTGATATTATTCAGAAAATAGAAATGATTTTCCTTGAGCTATCCACAAACCACAGTGAAATAGATCAGATTTTAAAATATGCATAGCTGTACACATGCAGAAATTATGTATGCTGAAATTAAAGTACCTAGAATAATATTAAATAGCATTTGTTGAGTTTAACTCGATGCAAGACACTGAAACTTGGTAGACCCTGCACACATATGGTTTCATTCTTACAGTACCGTGAGGCAGTCAGGGACTTTCCCCTTTTCACAGAAGAGGAAACTGGGGTTGGTGAACTTCTACAGTTATCACGCTAGTGAAGAAGGAAAGCTAGAATGCAAGTCAGGCTTCAAAGCCAGCAGTCTTAAAACTGTATTTTCTTCTCTTCAGTGATCTTTTGAGGCCCTCGTTCTCCTCTCCTTTGTGGGTTTTATAGCTTAACTTTTGCTTCCTGTGTTTGCTTATGTGTAACCAGATTGACAAAAAATATTCATGGTAGAAGACTAACAATTTAGCTATACCTCATGTTTTTCAACCCCAAAATGTTTGACAATATTTTTATTCTCCTAATTGGATGATTAACATAGTGTGAAGGTATCTATAAATCATTATTCCTCAAAGGCAAACATTATATCAGCTGAGATAATTTTTTATTATTTTCATGTTGGTTTTTATTTTGGATAGTTGTTGTTATTTGTCTGCCTTTAAGAGTCAATATTTAAGATGAATGACAATTGTATTACCCAGAGAAACCAGCTCTTTTTCTAATTATTGTGTCGTCCTGAAACTAAATAACAAAATGGATTGATACACATACATAAAACTTCAACATTGGTATACATGAAACTACTTTACTATATTTTAAATATATTTGAGACTATGAAAGGCAATATTTGCACCCTGTTTTAATAGCAGAGTTTCAAAGCTTTATTGAAGATGATTGTTATGCAGAAAACTGGAAAATCAGAAGTAGTAGTCTTTAGGCATAGAAGGAACAAGAATAGGACAGGCTTAGGTTTTTAAGGTAAGGAAATGTAAAATACAATCAAACAAAAGAGCAACACGTGTCATTTTTTTTTTTTTTTTGGCAAAATCACTTATCTTTCTTTCCATTCCATAGACATGATGCAGAAAATGAGCAAATTAACCCTCGCCATTAAGAGCACTTCTTACATCTTTAACCTTTTATAAAGGGTACATTTGATTAGAAATGCAATGAATATTCAGTGCTTTGGTCAGTTTAGACTTTGGGGGTGCTCCCCAGCTGTATAATGCTCACTGAGAGCCTATGTGTGAACCACAAGCCTGGGAGAAGCCTGGCTGTCTGAAGGGGCTGTGCTGAAGGCTTTCACATAGTTCCCATTACTAAGGAAACCACTCGTTTTGTCTGAACACTCTCTGAATAGATGTCTCATTTGAAGTCTAGTGCTCAAACCATGAGGATTGCATTATGGAGCTGAGAAAGAAATGAGGAGAACAAAAAATGCTTGAAAATGCCAACAAGCATTCACAAAGCGTTGTACTGTAATAACATTCCATGAGACAGAAGGTGCGTTTATTTTTGCCGCATTCCAAGTTATTTTGGTGTTATAAAAGCAAATTCCTTTGCTTGCCCACGTAATCAAAATAAGAAAAGCAGATGTTCTTCTGACCTATTCTTAATTCCTGCTCTTGTTAGGGTCTCACTGAGAAGTGTGACATATAGCAAAAGAAGGACAAAATATGGATTCTCATATTAATGTAGATTTGCTCCGTTGTGCTTTATAACTAAATGGTGTAGTGCTATCCCTGTGCCAATAAACAAACACATGTTCAGAGTCAGACCTCAGGATTTGTAGCCTCCAAATGGTTACTGTTAAATTCAGAATGGCTACTGCAAACTGGGGCTTGGTGCTCATTAATGAGCATCCAATTCAGATTTGGAGTGAGAAAACACTGCTTCTAGGAGACTCCTGCTCCACTCTCCAGCTTCTGCCAACCTACAGCAAAGAAAGCAGCTCCTACTTAAAATATCAGGCAATCATTCTTTCTTCCTCACTCTGGAAAGTAGGGTTTGCGGGACTTTCATTACAGTATATTCTTTATCATCCCTCTCCCTGTTTTTGATATGGTCAATGACGTTATTTTAAAAGTATACAATTTGCTATGCAGACACCTAGTCAGAGGTTGCCACCTCTACACCCATATAGAAAGTCACGGGAGGAAGTCATTCTTACCTCTGTGTTGAGCTACTTTAATCCTTTCAGCAAACGAGAGATGTATCAACACAGTTAATCCACAAATGCAGAAATTAATAAATATGTATAGATTACTTGTTGTTTTACTTTTTGCTGACTGTCATAGCAGTTAGTGTCTTGCCTGCACAAGAGTCTATGAATGAATGAGATCTTTGGACTCATAGCCCAGAGCTTTAGCACTGCACTAAGGACACTCCCTCTGTGCACAGGTTGGTCAAGTCTCTCTTTGGAAGACCACTGTTACAAAGAGGTGCTAGCATGTCTAAAATCTAGAAACAGGCACAATAAGCAAGTACAAGTTTATTTCTTTCATGGATTCTTACAGATTAATACTAAAAAATTATAAATGTGAAACACTAACACAGCATTGTCAGAAGAAAGTCTTTCGTTTGTTTGTTTTTACATTTTCTTTTTTCCTTAAATATATTGGCAGTCTCGCATTTTTAATAAACATATATTTCAAGTAATTGTCTTTTGCAGATTTCTTCCTCAACCAAATTTAAGAGATACCAAATTCAGTAGAATTGACTAAGGATAAACTAAATAGTTTTCTAGCATTTAATGGGGCATCCCAACACCACTAAAAAGGCCCTAAATTTGAAAGCATGAAAGAATAAAGTTTATTCATATGAAAGTACACAAATACTTATCCTATCAATAATATCCTCACTAGTCTGATTACAGGTCTTCAATTCATTTTGAAATGAACAGCCTGAAGCTGCCAGCTGTTTCTGATCTGATGTGCTTATAGAATATTTACTTAGGGTATATATTTAGCAGTTTAGATATCATGGCTGCTGACAAGAAATTCTGATACTGAAACTTACTATGAAGTTTCTGTTTGTAAAATGGATATATATTTGGTCCCTTGTCAAAATTTGGCAGTGAACAGGATGTCTGCATCTTTGTATTCCTGGTCCTCAGCACAATGCCTAGCGTATAGTAAGCATTCAGTAAGAAGAGATTGAACTGAATTGTTTGATATGAGAAAAATACAACAAAGTCAGCATTTATAAGATGATCCTTAGCCTGGCTTAATTGAGTGTAGAATGATGGAAACAGCAAATGTTTAACTGTCTTAGACAATTAGCTAAAAAGTCTAATTTTTCCATGTCCTTTCAATCACTTATAATCTTTTTTGAAATATTCTGTGTGTATACATACACACATATGTAATATATATTATACACACATATTATATATTATACACACATAATATATAATACACACATGTATATAAGAATATACATATATTTATGTATATAAGAATATACATGTGTATATAAGTATATACGTGTGTGTGTATGTTTACATATATATATGTGATAAAATTGCATTGAAAGGATTGAGTCAAATCTAACAGCCCTTGTTTTCTTTCAAGTACAGTGGTTATGTTTGTATTTTATTCTCTTAATGGAAGAGTTTTCAAAATGCCTCCAAGTACCACAGAACATGAGATATTCATTATAATTCTGTTTCTGCCTGCAGCAATAAGATCTGCAGTCCACTGTAACAGTCCTACATTTCAATTAACACCAAGCATCATTTTATTTGGAGAAGTAAGTACTGTTTAGAAGACTTAAATTTGTTCATAGAACAAAGAAATTATGTCTTAGTCCATTTTCTGTTGCTATAACAGAATACCATAGACTGGGTAATTTATAAAGAAATGACTTTTTTTTTTGTAGTTCTGGAGGCTGCGAAGTTCAAGGTAAGGGGCTGCATCTAATAAGGACCTTATGACATCACACATGGCAGAGGGCATCACATGGTAAAAGAGCAAGAGCATGCCTGCTCAGGTCTCTCTTTCTCTTCTTATAAAGCTACCAGTCTCATTATGGGAGCTCAGCTCTAATGACTTTATCTAAACCAAATTGCCTCCAAAAGGCCCCACCTCCAAGTGCCATCAGTATATGAATTTGGGGATCAAGCTTTCAACACATGAAGTTTGGGGACACATTCAAACCATAGGAGATTATAATTTGAAGACAAATGGAGACTTTAGTTATTATCCAAATTATCAGTATATATGTATAATCATAAAGTTAGGAGCTCATTTACTAATTTAAAAATGTTATGGTCTTTACTATGCATATGCAAGCATACATGTGCTTTGAATTATGCAGTACCTCATGTGCGATTTGGGACATTGTCTTAAGGCCCAGGTGAAAAACTTATCTTCCTAGGGTAGATAAAATTCTAAGAATGATTAAAATATAGTGAACTTAAATATAAGTAAATGCCAATTTGTATAGTATTAGATTTAGTGAATTTAGAAAAAAATTAATGTCATATTTAATTCAATGAAACATGTATAGATTTTGATTCCTTCTATGTTATTTAACTAAATTAATGTTGGCTTTTAAAATGTTTATTTAAAAAATACCACAATGTAATCCCAGCACTTTGGGAGGTCAAGGCAGGTGGATCACCTCAGGTCAGGAGTTCGAGACCAGCCTGGCCAACATGGTGAAACCCCGTCTCTACTAAAAATAGAAGAATTAGCCATGTGTGGTGGTGCATGCCTGCAGTCCCAGCTACCCAGAGGCTGAGGCAGGAGAATCACTTAAACCTGGTAGGTGGAGGTTGCAGTGAGCTGAGATCGTGCCATTGCACTTCAGGCTGGGTGACAGAGCAAGATTCCATCTTAAATAAATAAATAAAAATAAAAAATACCACAGCTTTATTGTAAAAAATTTTGAAAACTCAAAAAGGATAAAGAAATGGGGAAGAAAGCATTTGCACATCAAAGGATATATTGTATATACCACTTTGGTATACTTTGCTTTGGTACATTTTTTTGCCCTTGCATAGTAGAAAATATTCCATATTTTAAAAATTATGTCATAAAAATAATCTTTATTATTTTAGTGCCCATATTAATACTATATAGATACTCCATTCTCCAAATATTGGACGTTTGTTTCCTAGTTTTTAAAAATGTTCTATATTGTGAATAATGCAGATAATGCAGTAGCAATAATCAGTGGACCGGATTGCTTTAAGTGACTTTCTAGACCAAAAGATTGAGGCATTCCAGGACTCCTGATATATTATACAGATTGCTTTCCTGAAAGCGCATACCAAGTTCACACAGCAAGTATGAGTCTCATTTCTATCATGCCCTTGCCAGCATTTATTTTTTCATTCATTCCTTCAGGAAATATATTTGAACACCTGTCCAGGTTTTGTCCTAGATGCTTGGGATATAAAGGTGAAAAATAAAGTCACTGTTTTCAGAAATGTTACTTGGGGTGATGTAAGAGGTAGACGATAAATAGGCAACGATCAACGTGCAAGTAAATAATGATTCCAGACATTAGTAAATATCATTAAAAAATTAAAACAAAGTAATATTATAGTGAATAACAAAGAGGGATTATTAACATGCAGTATTAAAGAGGTTCAGTCTTAGAAGGTAACATTTGAGCACATACATGAATGTTGAAAGAAGAGTCAGTCCAACAAACAAAGGCAAAGTATAACGGGCAGAAGAACAGTGTGCACAAAGGTCCTTGGCATATCCTAGGGACAGAAAAAGGCCAGTGTGCATGAGTAATGAACAAAGAGGAAGTGTTAGGACGCGAGGCCTGAATGGTGACCAGGGATGAGATCTCCTATAGTCTTGCGAACCATGGAAAGGAATTATATTTTAATTGTAATGGGCAGCCATTAGACAGTTTTAAGTAGGGTGGAGATATTAGTACACTTAAAATTTGTACTCACTGTTTCAAAACTCACTAGGCTGCTACATGGAGAATTGGTTAGAGGCAGGTAGGAGTTAAGGGGAGCAACAGATGCTGAATACTGGACTTCCCTGATAGCTGAAGAGATGTTGAGAGATGATAGTATTCCAGAGATATTTTAAACCCAGACCTAAAAAGACTGTTAATGGATTGTGTGTAAGGGATATGACAAAAGAGGATTTAAGTCAGACTTCTACATCATAGTACACAGTGGTGCTGCTATGTGGATAATGGTGCTATAAAGTGAGAGGTGGGATTCCGAGAGATGAGCAAGTTGCCCTCATCCCCAAACAGAATTCTCTCTTTCTCATGTAATGTAAGGGTAATGTTTTAAAATGCTTAAAATGCTTTTATCTGTTGCTTAACCATGTAAAACAAAAAAACCAACCAAACAAAAAACTTTGCCCTCATCAGCCCTAGTCATTTATTTCCCTGAATGGAGATTCAAATTTGTAACAAGAAATTCCAAGAAGTAGTCAGTATAAGATGCAGCTTTGTTTTGCAAAAATATAACTATGCAACCAGCAGAAGAAGCAACTAATACAAAGGCCTTAAGGTGTGAATTTCTGGACCAAATACAGCAAGCCAGGCTTTCATCTTGAGATAAGATTTTCCTGATTCCACCTGAGCCTGAGACTCAGCTCATGCAATTTTTCCCTAGTTGGAGGAGAGACCTCATTCACTATTAAGGTCTAGCTAGAGTCAGAAAGAAGAAAAATAAAACATAGTAGAAGGAAAGTAAAAGCCTTTTATTTTGCCCTGAGGATTTTTAGGGAGAAAAGAGAGGAGAGAGATGAGAGTAAGGTAGTTAGAGAGGTGTATTCTGGCGTACCCTTGTGGCTTTAGCTTGGAGATGGGTAGGTGCATTAAGTAAACAATAACATCATTGCCCCCATCTCTGGTAAAATATCACCTCTTTGTTCTCCCATCACTTTTATACTGTGCCACAGCAAATTGACCACACTATTATGTGGACAGAGGGATTCCCTATGATTTAGCTTTTCTGAACCACAGATGCTGGGTTGAGAGACAGAAGGCTAATGGACAAAGGGTCCCAACAGCAGAGGCTGGGCTGATTCCTGAGCTACAGACTGAATGGAAGACAAATGAGTCATTCAGGAGGTTGCTGCTAGTGGAGGCTGAGGTGAGGCTGATTCAGCTACAAAGAACTATCAGGTTCTCAGCAAACCAATGGGGCCGAAAAACAAAAAATCCCCACATTAAGGCAATCAACCATCCAAACCTCCACAAAAATGTTACCAACCATAGATCACAGCTTTCAATGTCAGCAGTGCAAGTAGTACTCAGGGGCACATTGAATAGATATCAGATCTTCAGTGCTTCTCAGACTTATGAATCACCTAAGGATTTTGTTAAAATGCAGATTCTGATTCAGTAGGGCTGGAGTTTAGCCTGCGTCTCCAACAGCCTGCCAGGAGACATTGGTGGTGCTGGTCCACAGATCACACTTTGAGTAGCAAAGAGCTAGCACACATACAGGATCATCATGAAGGCTAATGGACTCCTCCCCACCAATATCATGAGGGGGGCTATTTGAAGAACCAAACTTTTTTTTCCTAGAGAGAAATGAAGTATTATTGGAAGGATCTATGAAACTATTAGACTAGACCAAATTTTAACTAGATAAGATATTTAGCTCATTTGATTTTCTGGTAGCTGGCAAGTGGAAGGAAGAGGTGAACAATTAAATTGGCTGTAAACAAAAGTAAAACATTATGTTTTTTTCTAATAGTTCAGAATAGTGAGTTAAGCCTGGGCTACCTTTTAGCGAAATAATGGACACATCACATTTAAAATATAAAAGCATGGAGCTCAGAAGAGAGATCGGAGTTTAAGGTGTAAATTTAGAAGTCATCAGCATGTCTATCTTTAGATGCAACAACATGGGGAAAAAGTGTACACAGAGACAAGAAGTCCTGAGAGTCTGACCTCGGGCACTCTATTATCTAATGTGAAATAAAAATGGAAAAGCCAGCAGAGGACAGTGAGAAAGAGCAACCAGCAAAAAGAAAGCCAGAAGAGCCTAGTGTTATGGAGGCTCAGAGAAAAAACATTCTCAAGAAGAAAGGAGGGACTGTTCTAAATGTTCCTGCAATTTCGAGTATTATGAAAGCAGAATATTCACTATCAGATTAGGCAACTACTAATATTCATTTATGATAGATATAAATAAAACTTTTAAGTGTCTGTAAACAAGGTCGGGTGCAGTGGCTCACACCTGTAATCCCAGTACTTTGGGAGGCCAAGGCGGTTGGATCAGTTGAGTTCAGGAGTTCGAGACCAGCCTGGCCAACATGGTGAAACCCCATCTCTACTAAAAACACAAAAAATTAGCAGTGCATGGTTGTGCATGCCTGTGGTCCCAGCTTCTCAGGAGGCTGAGACAGGAGAATCAAGAATCACTTGAACCCGGGAGGTGGAGGTTGCAGTGACCTGAGATTGTGCCACTGTACTCCAGCCTGGGTGACAGAGAGAGATTCCATCTCAAAAAAAAAAAAAAAAAAAGAGTCTGAAAACAAGCTATTTAAAATATAACAGCCAAATTTTTTTGCTTCCATTACAATCACAGTTCTTGAACCCCATTGCCTCATAGCCCTTCTCTCCACTTTCTTGCTTCCCATGATCTTTTCCGTCCACGCTGATTAGCCTTTGATCTCTGTCATTGTGTTGAATGGTTCTTATCAGTCACTTGCACGTTGCTAAAGTCTCTCAAATTTCTTTGTTCTTAAAGATTCTACGTACAAATATATTTTCTCTTGATATTTTCCGCATTTCTGTTTTTTGATCGTAGCCAAAAGTACTGCAAAACTATCCTTATTGCTAAAACCAAATACGCGATTGCAATCTTGGCCAAAACCAGAAATGAAAGGAAAAACAGGTATTGGAATGTGGAAGTTAAAAAGGCATTCGAAGAAAAATTGGGACTCTGTCACCCTTTTCTATTGTGATCAAGCCCCATTAGGAAGAACATTAGAATTTTGGTTTCCAGCCGTGTCTGTGTAGATGAAAACTCTGTGAGCCAACTTCCCTTTTCCAAAGTGATCTAAATATTGTTCAGAGAATTCTAGTTAGTTGGCAGAGAAACGAGTATTTAGGCAGAAATATGTCCAAAAATGAGAAGACTAAAGATATGCATCATGTGCCCATGTGTTTTACATAGGACCAAGATTAACTGGGTTTTGCTCCGAACCTTAAGAAAGAAGGCTTTTTCAGCATTGCTAGAAATAAATCTTGCTTTAAAAGTTTATTGCAAGTGTGGTGTTTATGAAAAGCAAATTAGTATTCTATAAATTCTCTCAAACACAAAGTGATAATCAGCTAAATGACAGTCGATGAGTCATCATGGTAGGTGGAAAGATGACAGTCAGGTCAGGAAGTAAATAAACTAGGTTTCTTATTTTTGCTCTGACTTCAATTTAATGTATTAGTTTGGGTAGGTCATTTAACCTGTCTGGACCTTATTTATTTATAAAATGAGGGTATAAACCTGGTTGTCTCTGGTGTCCCTTCCAGCTTTGATGTTTTGTGAGCCTGTAGTTCAATAGTCAAAATTACTGGGTAACAAAGCAGAGTCCAGCAAGTGTTATCTATGCAAAAGTGATTTCCATTTGAATGGTCAGATATTAGAGCTTGGACATTGTCCTGGGTTCTGTGGACAGACCAAGGGATAGAGAGGAACAGAAGACTGACCAATAACACATGCATACTTATATGCAACAATTTATCCCAAATACAACATTTCTCAAATTTCCCTACAACAAAGACAAAGGTTAATAATTAAAGAACATTAGTGTACAGACCATTAGAAATAAGTAGTATCTTCCTGAGTGGCAGAGTTCTGCTACAAAACTGGTAACACAACTAAGGAAACATTTAAGGGTGATCTCTATTTCAGGAAAAGAGAGTTAACAGAAGATGCCTCTCAAGGGAAATGGTGGAATCCCACACATTTGAGACTCCTAAAAATGGACTCAAAATTGAAGTAAAAATGATGCCACAGGGAATAATCTGGCACTGGCAAGCAGGTAGACTTGATAAGCAAATGGGATTTCTCATTTCTGTTTGCCATGTTTCTAAGAGGAAAATGGCCAGCAAGAGAGAATATGGCTGAGAACATAGTCTCAGATCTGTACAAGCATGCAGGCTTGAATGAAAAAAACGATCTCAGGGATACTACTTTTTAAATTTTTAACTTTCAATTTTGGAAAAAATTTAAACTTGTAAAAAATATGCAAGAATAGCACAATGAATCCCCAAATATTCAGCAATTTATAACATTTTGGTACATTTATGTACTTTCTCTGTCTTTCACACCCACTCTCACTCTTGCTCTCTCTCCTCCTCTCTCTGTCTCCCCCACCACACACATATAGCTATATGGCTGTATATGAGTGTGTTTATGTGTATATATACACTCATTGTCATTTTTATGACCATCATTTTTGTTGACTTATTTGAAAGTACATTGCAGATATAATGACCCTTTAAACCGAAATCCTTTCTAGAAGTTTTTCTCTTACATAACCACAGTACAATTATCAAATTCAGTATATTTAACATCAGTACAGTGCTATTATCTAATATATATTCCATATTCAAATTTCACCAGTTATTCCTAGAATGTTCCTTATAGCCATGTCTTTGCCTTTACCAGTGATCTAATCCAGGATCATGCATTACTGTCAGATGTCATGTCTCTTTAGACTCCTTTTTTTTTTTTTTGGAGACAGTCTTGCTCTGTCACCCAGGCTGGAATGCAGTGGTACAATCTTGGCTCACTGCAAGCTCCACTGCTCCGCCTTCTGGGTTCACGCTATTCTCCTGCCTCAGCCTCCCGAGTAGCTGAGACTACAGATGCCTACCACCTCGCCCGGCTGATTTTTTGTATTTTTAGTAGAGATGGGGTTTCACTGTGTTAATCAGGGTGGTCTCAATCTCCTGACCTCGTGATCCGCCTGTCTCGGCCTCCCAAAGTGCTGGGATTATGGTGTGAGCCACTGCACCCAGCCTAGACTGCTTTTATCTGACAGTTTTCAGCTTTTATTTGTCTTTTGTCTTGCTGACTTTTTTTTTTTTTTGAGTTTTGTGGAATGTCTTTTATTTTTGGGGTTTTCTGATATTTCCTCATGCATGGATTGAGGTTACGCATTTTGAGAATAATGCAGTTTACACTGCATTAAGTTCATCATATCAAAAGGCACAAGATACCAGTTTGCCCCAGATTCGGTGACATCAACTGTGATCTCTTTAGCAAACATAGTATCTGCCAGGTTTCTCCACTGTAGGGTGAACTTTTTCTGGTATTAAGTATTTTGTATATATATTATATTCCTCATCAACTTTTATGAAATAGTTTTGCAGTCACCAATGATTCTTGCCTGAATCAAGTACTATTATGATGTTGTAAAATGATTGTTTCTAACTCTGTCATTCCTTTTGTGTTTACTAGTTGGAATTCCGTTCCGTTGTAAGGAAGAGCTTTCTCTTCTCCCTTCTTGTTTAGTGCCAGTAAGGACTAATGGATTTTTTTCCCAACAATGAGTTGTAAGCTATTAGTATCATTATTTATTGTGATTCTTAAATTGCCCTATATTTGGCTGGTGGGTAATATTTCCTTTTAACATTTTCACTCATTTGTCATGACCCCTCATTTTTTTAGTGGATGGTATCATCAGCAGTCTTGGGAACTTTATGAAAATTTGTATTAACTTAAAAAAAATTGAAGTGAAATTCACATAACATAAAAGTAATCATTTATAAATGTACAATGTATAAATTTGCTGGCATTTAATGCATTGACAGTGTTGTACAACCACCACCTATATCAAGTTACAAAGTGTTTTCACCACACCAAAAGAAAACTGTACCCATTAAGCAGTTATTTCCTGTTCTCCCTTTCCCCTTGCTCTTGGCAACTACCCATCTGCTTTTTGTCTCTGAATTTACCTATTCTAGAAATCTCATATAGTTGGAGTTATATGATATGTGACCCATTATGTCTGGATTCTTTCACTTAGTATAATGTTTTTGAGATACATCCACACTGTAGCATGAATCAGTACTTCTTCTTATGGCTGAATAATATTGTATTATGTATATATCACATTTTGTTTCTCCATTTATCCATCGACAGATATTTGTTTCTTTTTTTCATGTTCTGACTATTATAAATAGTGCTGCTATGAACATTCATGTGCATGTATTTGCTTGAGTACCTATTTTTAGTTTCAGGGTATACGTACCTAGGAATAGAATTACTGGCTTATATGGTAATCCTATGTTTACCTTTTTGAAGCATCATCAAACTGTTTTCCAAATTGGCTGCACCAGTTTACATTCCCACCAGCTATGTATGAGGGTTACATTTCTTCTCCACTCTATTACCAGTAGTCTTTATTTTTTATTTTTGTATGTGTGGGGATTTTAAAATTCTTATAATTTTAGTGTGTGTGAAGTAATATCTGATAGTTTTGATTTGCATTTCTCTAATGACTAATTATGTTGAAA
This sequence comes from Pan paniscus, assembly GCF_029289425.2. Classification (NCBI taxonomy): domain Eukaryota; kingdom Metazoa; phylum Chordata; class Mammalia; order Primates; family Hominidae; genus Pan; species Pan paniscus. The sequence goes on along the minus strand of NC_073255.2, from coordinate 147,917,829 downwards.
ATTTTTTTCATGTACTTGTTGGCCATTTATTTATCTTCTTTCAATAAATGTCTGTTCAAGTCCTTTAACCATTTTTAAAGTGGGTTATTTGTCTTTTTGTTATTGATTTATATAAGTTCTTTACAAGCTATAAACTTTTAGTAATATATAACATCATGTTATTTAAAAAGTACAAATGTTTTTAAAGTTATGATTTTTCTCCTGATCTGAAATTTAAGTGAGAGACTTGAATTAATAATAGTACCAAGGAAAATATCAAACAGATAATCTTTGAAATTACCTAACTACAACTTGAAGATATGTCTACTTATATTTAAGAAGTGTAGGTTTGTTGTATTTTAAAGTATCTAAGGTTCAGTTAAAATATCATATACTACACCTGATGTCCAAGGTGCCTTACATGTTGTCCAAATATGGCCACTATGGTGCAACAGAGCATTCTGGAGTTTCTCAGTGAATTAGTGATTTCAACTCACTAGGGAAAATCCTTTTAAACTCAATTAGTATTTCTTGGATGAGGCTCAATTTGGCAAACTTATAAAGTCTCTTTTGCAAAAACAACATACTCTAAGTTTTTATCAATCTTCCTTATTTTCTTAGTCAAAAATATCCAATCATAAGTTCCTTTCTAGACAGATAACATTTTTATTTAACCAAAAAAAAAAATAAGTTTTTTCTAGCTGTTGTCTTTCTCTGTAATCTTTTCTCTGTATACCATTAATAGAATTCGTGGACTGAACACTAATCATCATTTGCCATGACAGTTAGAAGCAGTGCAGCCATACAGTATGCTACTTTAAACGTTGTGGAATGTTTTGCAGCATGTTAGACTGCTGATATTTTCAGATGCAAAGGCTGCCTTGTGAGGTGAAGCCTGCAACCCTTTATAGTTTTGTGGTGCTCAGTATTTTTTCCAATTGAATTTATAACTTTCTTTTCATTATTCAAAGCTTCTTTGGACTTTATACTTTACGCTTTACATATTTTTTTTCACTATCAATTTACATCTAGTCCTACATTCCTGACAAAAATGTGAACTACTTTAGCTAAAAACTGTTTTCCTTCCAACCTGTAAATCTGTGTTGTGAGGTTCTGGATAATATTTATCACCTTTCTTATGTTATATATGGACTGTCTTTGAAGGAGGGCACCCTGGATGTGAAACTTTAGGGATGCCGGTACCCAAGGCTAAAATGTGGTTTCTTTCATGATATGTTTGCGAATACTAGAAGAACTTTTTAGTGGAACATTGTCCTGTCTTTGGCCCTGGAAACTTGCTCAATAGCATACTCTGGAAAGATCTAATGAGATCCTGGGGGTCAATTTTTTTGTATAATTTGTGTAGCTGTCATTCTACCTTAGCTTTCTCTCCAGGAAGGAGACCAGTTCCAGATCACCCCATCTCGCCTCCTTATGTGAGCCCTAAATGGTAACTGGGTGAGCAGTATTATGAGCAATACTGCAGAGAGTCTCAGACACTCATTGCTTTGTGTATCTACATGTATATCTATGTGTTTGGAATCCAAATGCTACTAACCATTTGTCATTATAGTAATCAGTCTTCATTATAATAATCTCTAAATAGCAGTAAAGAAATATATTAAAATATTTTTTACCTAGAAACAGAATGTTTTACTTTTCAGAGACCCTAGGTAGTACCCACTGTAAGTTTCTAATTTGATGGATTAAAAACTCACTCAGTTTCAGTTCTCTTTATGTCCTATTGTTATAGATTAGTTCATTACTATTCCTCATTTTACCAAATGTTTGAGTTCAAAGGGCAGCTAACAATGATCTAGCCCAGATATGTCAGATAAACAACATTTCTACTGCAGCTTGCCCATGGAAGGCATTGCTAATTGATCAAAGTGGTCCTTCTCACTGAGCACAAAGCATCCTTCTTCATGCCCAGCAGTCATCACCAGTAAAACAAGTTGGTACAAAAGGAGGAATCTGTTTGCTTTAATAGACCTAGTCTCGTACCCTCAATTTAAAGATGGGAACATTACAAAATAAAATAATGAAGTTATTTGCTTAAGTTGCAAAAGGAATCATTTACCAAGCAAGCCTCTTGGCTCAATAGAGTGTCCATTCTACATTACCAGCAGTTATCCATGTGCATAGCTAAGGAGACTGAGTGCTGAGTAAAAAGTGACTCTCTCAAAGAACTATTACTTTATTGTGTTGGCAATCATTACTTTATTGTATTGGCTATCATCCCTGATAGCCCACTAACTTAATGGACAGAACAACAAATGCGATTTGAGTTAGGCTTCTGACATGTCATTTCTAAAATTATTAGAATGATCTCATGGTTTGTTCTGGGAAGTTTAAAGTTCAGAGACTAGACAGGGTCTATTAATGTTGCTATTTTCTATATTTACATTTTAGTTGGAAATTGAAGGAGGCTTTTTAAGCGGCTTACGATATCACTGAGAGGTTGCTCTGTTGCTAAAAGCTGATACTTGTGCTATTATAAATAATAAAAACAATAAGTACTTGGAATGATTGTGATTTATTACTTGATATTCTTCCTTGAAAGCATTTATTTTGTTTGATTGAAGAATGTTTGCTAAATTTTAAACCCCACATCTTGGGCTTTTTCTCACTTCCCCCACAGAACTGTGAAGCAGTACTGTTTTGCAAAATATTCATAAAATGACAACTTTAAGCTGCATATTGTTTTCATGAAAATATGAAGACCAATCACTTGTTTCTTGGTGGTTTTACATATTAATTTATATCAGTCTGGAACTGTGAGAAATTATTCTATACAAAATATATTTTTCTCTGTCAAAGTTTATTGTGAAATATTTATTTCTCACAATGAAAAATGCTGCCCATCAGTCACAAATATTTTTGCAAAGTTACTAGTGATACACAAAATAAATTTAGCCATCTGTCTTCTCACACTCTTTCCTTCTCTTAGTCTGTATTCTCTGTGGTCTCTTGATGTATGTGTGTATGTAGGTGAGTGTGTATACATTTGCTGATACACATATACATATACTCTTCTTTACCACTGTTAATTGATCTACAGTGCATAATGGTTTATGATTTTATTTATTTATTTTTCTTTTTTATATTTAATGCTTCACACTTCAAATATCCTGGTAGCACACTGGTTTAACTGAAGGATTACTAAGCGTTAAGTCTTCTTTGAAGGATTTTATATCTTTCATACTTCTCCCCACATCCTTAATCTCTTGCTGCGATTCTCTTATCTGTTAGAGACTATGACCATGCATATTCCTGGTTCATTCCCTATTTCTCTTGCTGTTCTTTATCTCCTTTGTCAATTTTTCTTTGGCCTAAGGTAATGGAAAGAGCATATACTTGGCCATTAGACAAACTTGGGTTTGAATGTCACTTTTACCACCTCTTAACCATGTAACTTTAAACAAGTCTTTTTTTTCTTTTTCCTCATAGTCTCTTTGAGCATCAGTTTTCCTACGAAATAGTGCTTTTCTGTATTGGTGACCTTACCAACAGTAAAATAAATAGTCCACTCAGATTAGGAGAAGTTGAGAAATATTTATTTTTAAAGGAACTAATCTAATTACAAATGTGCTTTTCCAAAGGGAGAAGGGAAGGAGCAGTGACTTGGTATCAAAAAATGACACAGCCAATCTAAGGCAGTTCCACTGGGGGAGAAGCACATTCGTAAATGCTAGGTTCTCCCTCCCGTCTCCCTCTAGCCTTCATCTGGGCTCCGCATTGGTCCCACCCAAACTTAAGGCAGAGGTTACGCCTATTTATGTCATCCATATAGGTCGGCTTCCCAGGTCAGAGACTGTGGTAGATATGAGAGTTTAAGCCAACTACAAAGTTAGAGAGAACAGTTCCCAACACTGATCTCTCCTTTGATACTGATTTCATCTGAGTAGAGGTTCCCATAACTATATTCCAATTTGATAATTTGCTTGAGGGACTCACATAACTTACTGAAAGCCGCTATACTCATGGTTGTGGTTTATGATAGGGAAAGGATACAAACTAAAATCAGCCAGTGAAAGAAGCACATAGAGCAGGTCCAGGAAAGTACCAGACATGAAGTTTCCATTGTCTTTCCCTGTGGAATCAGGACACATTCCTTTCCTAGAATAAATGTATGACAATATGGATAGAGTACTGCTGAGCAGGGGAGCTTACCTAGGTCTTGGGGTTCACAGTTTGTACTGAGGCTCCATATACAATCATAGACATGATGGATTGCCTCTGTGGTTGATCTCAGTCTCTAGGTTGACTGACACCATGTAACCCAAAACCCTTACATTAAATTGAATTATTGGTTTTACTAATGTGACCAGGCCCTACCGTAATTCATATTGGTAGACTCTCTAGCATGACCCAAGGCCTCCAGGCAATCAGACACTCCTGACATTTCGGGGGCCTGGAGATTACCCATCAGAAGCCAAGGACAAAGGCCAGATCCCATCTGGGGGAAGGTTAAATTCTGTACTACACAGTGGAAAACAATAGGGAGAGTGGATCTGGAGTTGCAAAAGTTAGCTATTTGGCCATTGCCTTTGAGAATTACTTAATTCTTAACATTAAGAGTTAACCAATGTAAAGCATCTAGTGCGGTACCTGGAACACAGTTCCCGTCTGTTTTAAATGTTATCTTCTGAAGCAATTTCTTTCATCCATCTCCTATTTCCTTCACAAAAATCTTTTTTTCCAATGCCTTTTGCTTTGTTTTTATTGTTAATATTTTCATATTTTAAAATTTCATTCCTTTAATTATTCTTTGTTCATTAAAATATTCACTCAATAGTCTTTATTGAAGGCCTACTTTTTCCTGGTACAGATGTGGTTCCTGTCCTCAGAATTTATAGCCTAGCAGCCAGGCACAGTGGCTCACACCTGTAATCCCAGCACTTTGGGAGGCCGAGTTGGGCGGATCACGAGGTCAGGAGTTCAAGACCAGCCTGACCAATATGGAGAAGCCCCATCTCTACTTTTAAAAAATACAAAAATTTGCCAGGCGTGGTGACATGCACCGGTAGTCCCAGCTACTCAGGAGGCTGAGGTAGGAGAATTGCTTGAACCCAGGAGGCGGGGGTTGCAGTGAGCCAAGATTGCGCCACAGCACTCAAGCCTGGGAGACTTCATCTCAAAAAAAAAAAAAAAAAATTACAGCCTAGTATGGGAGACAAAAGCCAAGCCAACCAACCAAGTGTGTGTGCGCATGCACGCACGCACACACACACACACACACACACACACACACATTGTATTAGGGTTCTCTAGAGAAACAGAACAGGATAGATATGTATATAAAAGGGAGTTTATTAAGTAGTATTATCTTACAAGGTCCCACAATAGGCTGTATGCAAGCTGAGGAGCAAGGAAGCTAGTCCAAGTCCCAAAGCTGAAGAACTTGGAGTCCAATGTTCGAGAACAGGAGAACTTGGAGTCCAATGTTCGAGAACAGGAAGCATCCAGCACAGGAGAAAGATGTAGGCTGGGAGGCTAAGCCAGTCTAGCCTTTTCATGTTTTTCTGTCTCCTTTATATCCTGGCCACACAGGCAGCTGATTAGATGGTGCCCATCCAAATTAAGAGTGGGTCTGCCTTTCCTAGCCCACTGACCCAAATGTTAATCTCCTTTGGCAACACCCTCATAGACAGACCCAGGACCAATACTTTGCATCCTTCAATCCAATCAAGTTGACACTCAGTATTAATCATCACAAGTCTACCCCTTGTCAACTTGAACCCATACACATCTCCTGAGATCATACCTAATCTTCAAATAAAGACAATAATAAAGTCGTAGTTATGTCTAACATAATATAGCTATCCTTTCTGCAACCGGAAATGCACCAATCCCCAAACCAAATGCTATTATATAAAGTTAGCAATACTTAAATGCTGATATGAGGTCAATAAATCTTATGTCACATGATAAAGGAAAAAGGAAATAAAATGAAGATATTTTCTTAGTACAAGTGTATACATGCACAAACATGTTTTTAACAAAAGAAGAAAATACTCATGATAATTACAGTCCTCATTTCTGCAACTGGTCATGTGGTTGTAGCTGATATTGATGACTGCCTTCTTGTACTACCCATTCCGTATTCCCTTAGCCTTCAGCAAGCACCTCAGCATGCTTGGATTTTTTTCTGGTGGAGTGACCTAAACCTTCATTTCTGAAGGGTCTGGGCCATTTGTAGTCCGGCCTGGATTGGCCTGTTGTAGTTTCTCATTGAACTTAATCACAGGGCATGGTAATACTAAGTGATGCCCTAATTGATCTCCTGTATTCCATGCCTACTCTTCCTCATCTCCATTGTGGAGTAGTAGACTGCTTTCATCTTGATAGTCTGGGTCAATCACCCAAGCCAACACTGTAACCCCCTTCTTAGCCTGTTGACTTAAAGGTAGGAGGAGCCCAAGGTGTCCTGTCCAGGTGGCAACCTTAACTTCCAGTTTAATGGAATCATTGTTGTGCCTCCTGGTGGCAGCATTTCCCCCTCTGGAATTAAGACCAGTAGGGCAGCAGAATATAATACTGTGGGAACAGGAAGCAAAAATTTTGCTATTGGATCACTAGGGATGATGGTGAATGGTGCCACTTCTACTTCCACCCTTTGATTCCTGGACCCATGAATCCTAGATATGGGAGAAACAGTATCATATTTTGGATGCTGATTCAGAGCATATACAGCCTTCTGGAGAACTTTTCCCCAGCCCTGCAAAGTATTATCACCTAGTTGGCATTGTAATTGTGACTTCAAAAAGCCATTCCACCATTCTATCAATCCAGCTCCTTCAGGATGATATGGTTTGGCCCTGTGTCCTCACCCAAATCTCATTTTGTAACTCACACAATTCCCATGTGTTGTGGAATGTGATTGAATTATGGGGGCAGGTTTTTCCTGAGCTGGTCTTATGATAGTGAAAGCACCCCATGAGATCTGATGGTTTAAAAAGTAAGAGTTTCCCTGCACAAGCTCTCTTCTCATCTGCCGCCGTGTGATTGTGTTGTCTTCCACAGCCACGTGGAGCTGTGAGTCCAATAAACCCCTTTCTTTTATAAATTTCCCAGCCTCAGGTATGTCTTCATCAGCAGCATGGAAACTGATGAATACAGTAAATTGGTACCAGTAGAGTGGGGTGCTGCTGAAAAGATACTAGAAAATGTGGAAGCGACTTTGGAACTGGGTAACAAGCAAAGGTTGGAACAGGTTGGAGGGTTCAGAAGAAGACAGAGAAATGTGGGAAAGTTTGGAACTTCCTAGAGACTTGTAGAATGGCTTTGACAAAAATCCTGATAGTGATATGAAAAATAAGGTCCAGGCTGAGGTGGTCTCAGATAGAGATGAGGAACTTGTTGGGAACTGGAGCAGAAGTGACTCTTGTTATGTTTTAGCAAAGAGACTGGTGGCATTTTGCCCTGCCCTAGAGATTTGTGGAACTCTGAATTTGAGAAAGATGATTTAAGGTATCTGGAGGAAGAAATTTTTAAGCAGCAAAGCATTCAAGAGATGATTTGGGTGCTGTTAAAGGCATTCAGTTTTGTAAGGGGAGCAGAGCATAAAAGTTTGGAAAATCTGCAGCCTGACAGTGCAGTAGAAAAGAAAATCCCATTTTCTGAGGAGAAATTCAAGCCTGCTGCAGAAATTTGCGTAAGTAATGAGGAGACAAATGTTAAGCCCCAAGAAAATAGGGAAAATGTCTCCATGGCATGTCAGAAGTCTTCACAGCAGCCTGTCCCATCACAGGCCCAGCAGCCTAGGAGGAAAAAATCGTTTTGTGGGCTAGGCCTAGAGTCACTGTGCTGTGTGCTGTCTAGGGACTTGGTGCCCTGCATCCCAGCTGCTCCAGCCATGACTTAAAGGGGCCAAGGTACAGCTTGGGCTGTGGCTTCAGAGGGCACAAGCACCAAACCTTGGGAGCTTCCACATGGTTTTGAGCCTTCAGGTGCATAGAAGTCAAGAATGGAGGTTTGGCAACCTCTGCTTAGATTTCAGAGGATTTATGGAAATGCCTGGATATCCAGGCAGAAGTTTGCTGTAGGGGTGGAGCTCTCATGGAGAATCCCTGCTAGGGCAGTGCAGAAGGGAAATGTGAGGTGGGAGTCCCCACAGAGTCCCTACTGGGGCTCTCACAGCCTAGTGGAGCTGTGAGAAGTGTGCCACTGTCCCCCAGACTTCCAGAATGGTAGCACTACTGACAACTTGCACCATGTGCCTGGAAAAGCCACAGTCACTCAATTCCAGCCCATGAAAGCAGCCAGGAGGAGGGCTGTACCCTGCAAAGCCACAGGGGCGGAGCTGTCCAAGACCATGGGAACCCATGTCTTGCATCAGTGTAAACTGGTTGTGAGACATGGGGTCAAAGGAGATCATTTTGGTGTTCTAAGATTTGACTGCCCTGCTGGATTTTGAACTTGCATGAGGCCTGTATCTCCTTTGTTTTGGCAAGTTTTCCCCATTTGGAACAGCTGTATTTGCCCAATGCCTGTACCGCCATTGTATCTAGGAAGTAACAAACTTGCTTTTGATTTTACAGGCTCATAGGCAGAAGGGACTTGCCTTGTCTCAGATGAGACATTAGACTGTGGACTTTTAAGTTAGTGCTGAAATGAGTTAAGACTTTAGGGGACTGTTGGGAAGGCATGACTGGTTTTGAAATGTGAAGACATGAGAATTGGGAGGGGTAGGGGCAGAATGATACAGTTGGCTCTGTGTCCCCACCCAAATCTCCTCTTGTAACTCCCATAGTTCCCATGTGTCATGGGAGAAACTTGGTGAGCGGTGATTTAATTATAGGGTGGGTCTTTCCTGTGCTGTTCTCATGATAATGAATGACTCTCATGAAATCTGATGGTTTTAAAAATGGGAATTTCCCTTTACAAGCTCCCTTCTCTTGTCTGCCACCATGTGAGACATGCCTTTCACCTTCCACCATGATTGTGAGGCCTCCCCAGCCATGTGGAACTGTGAGTCCAATAAATTCCTTTCTTTTGTAAATTGCCCGATCTCAGGTGTGTCTTTACCAGCAGCATGAAAATGGACTAATACACATGTACAAAATAGAATAGCTCTAAATTACAGAAAATACTTTAAGGAAAAGAAAGGGTGCTAAGCAAGTGTGGAAGGAGGTAACCATAAATCTGAGATGCTACAGGTGGAAAGGAGCCAGCTCTGAAATGATGTTGTGGTGGCGGGAGAGCACTCTGTAAAGAAGGAATAATATTTCCTGAGGCAGGAGGAAGCTTGGTTTGAAGAGTAAATGGAAGAATATTCATGCAGCTAGACTCCTGTAAGTAAAGAAGAAGAACATAGATTTTAATGGAAGAATCATAGGAAAATCATTGAAAGGTCTTTATGTAAATCAGTGAAATCATTGAGTTTACACTTTTAAATATTACTTTGGCTGAACTGTGGAGAATTGATGTGTTTTGGAAACTGGGTGGGAACAGTGCAAAGTGGAGCCCAAAAGACCTCTTAGAAGTTTGCTAAAGCAGTCGAAGACCCGAGCCTGACATGGACAATTGAGGTGGCAGTGCTTATGGTGAATAACCTGTGGACTTGAGATGTATTTGGGGGTAGCTTTGATAGGAGGTGCAGATGAGGAATGTGAGGGAGAGAGAGGAATTGAGTATTAATTACCCCTGGCCACCCTTTAAGTCCCCCACTTTGAGCAACTGATACCAATCTCTGAATTCATAAATTCACCCCTTCGTTATTTCCAGCTCCTCCAAGCAGTGCTACCTGCAAACTATTGAAAATGAATCCTTCTTGCCCAGAAAACAAAGTCCAGGCTCAGCGAGTCAGTCAAGGCCCTTGGTCCTAGTCTTTCCTGCTTCATTGATCACCTTCTCACTAGTATATATGGCTCACTAGCCAGTCTGATTAATCTCTGTGCTCTGAATAATATGCCCACTTATCTTCAGTCTGTTAATCTTACTTAGCCCAGCCTGTATGCCGTGTACACCACTGAAATCTTACTTGGTTTTGAAAACTAGCTGATATTCTATCTCCAGCATGAAACTCCTCCGTCTCAGGTGATTAAATAGCCAGACTTCATGCTGGCTATTTGCATTAGGAATGCAACCATGAAAATAAACACTGTTCTATTCCAAGTCTAGTCTATTTTTTATATTTTATTATGCATAAAAGATTATAGAAATGTCGAGATGTTTTAAAAAGGAACATTGGGTCCTAACTTTGTCTAAATCCGAGAACCGTAATATGTAGGTTTCTTATAGTTTGTGAGGATGAAATTCATCTAAGTAAGTGAAATAGCTAAAGTTTTAGGACAGTATCTGAATCAAAACAGGGAGAGAAAGCAAGCTTTGAAAATATACACAGTATCCATTTTCCCAAGCAGCTTATTTTTAAACAAGTATCCATATTGATGCATAATAATAATTGTTATTGAGTTCTGTTGACTTTTCAGTTGCCCTAAGCACTTTACATGAATTAATGCATTTAGATCTTTTGCAAAAACACTAAGATGGATACTGAATTATCTCCATCTTGTAGATTTAAGACTGATGCTTAGAAAGCTGAGATAACTTGCCCCAAAGTATTAACAACCAGTAAGTCCTGGAGCCAGAACTCAAACAGCTTTACTCCTGGACACGCCTGGTTCTGAGCCCCGCTATGGTGCTTATTTGTAGAATTCCCATAAAACACAGTGAATTTAAAGCCGAAGGTTATGTGCAGGCATTGCTAAGGGAGAAAAGTGGAATTCTTGAGTATTATTTCATTTTGTAGATTTATATTATTGGGTTTTCCTGAAAGGTCAGAAAATAATTAGTATGTATGTAAAATAATGTGGTTTCTTGTATAAAAGCTAAAGGAATGCAAACTTGAGTGTTTAAAAACATTTTAAAACTTGAGTGGTGGTAGTACCTGCAAATGCAATTAAGATAAATGAGTGACTATTTCACATAGTCTTTCTGAATTGTCAGTAATAGGCTTGGGTAAAAAGGTCATATCCATCTTGATAACAAATGAATATTTATTTTTTAAAAATTTGCTTTTTTGGCTTCTTTGGGTTTATTACACTGCTGCTTACAAAAATAAATCAGTGAAGACTTGGCACATTGCACACTCTGTTTTCTAGACACTGAAAGAAATGCTGGCAACATTTCCATTAGCTTACTAACTAATGAGACAGCATTGGCTACTTTCACGGGACTTGGATTCTGGCAAGAAGAGTTCTTTTTTTTTCTTTTTTTTTTTCACAATTAGGCACATAATTTTTAAGTTATTACCATATGCTGTAAAGTCAAAGATATATTTATATATTCATACCCTGAATGAAAAGGCAGTACCTTCTTATGGCATGTAGAGTGCCATATTTTTAGACACTTGAAGTCACCATCATGAGAAGGCAAGGATATTAAGTTTACCCTTGGGGAGAATTTACTTTGTGGTCTCCTGTTAAAATTTTGAGCAGTAGCTTATTGCCTATCCCATTTGGTCAGCAGAATATGTAAATGACAAATACTCATGCTAAAATATATAAAATTAAGTGAGCATTTGAGTGCCTTATATGTTCTAGCCACTATTTTAGTCCCTGGGAGAAGAGAGGTGATAATAACATAGACCCCTCCCCTCATGAAGTGTTAGTCTAGCAGGGGAGATAGGTCTGTAATAATTAAATATTTTAGAGAACTACAGGCTTTTGTCACTTGCTATAGAGGGGAAAATGCTTACTTTTCCCTAGAACAATCAGAAAAGGTTTATGTTTTCCACTATCCTATATGTGGATAGAGAAGTTAAAATCTTTCAAACAATACACTTAATTTCATTTTAGTTTATGGTCCTATTTTACATGGCGAAGGTACTGCCTACTTATCTACCATTGACAAGATGCGAGAAGGCTGGGTGTGGTGGCTCATGCTTGTAATCCCTGTGCTTTGAGAGGCCAAGGCAGGCGGATCACAAGGTCAGGAGTTTGAGACCAGCCTGGGCAACATAGTGAAACCCTGTCTCTACTGAAAATATAAAAAAGTTAGCTGGATGTGGTGGCCGGTGCCTGCAATCCCAGCTACTTGGGAGGCTGAGGCAGGAGAATCACTTGAACCCGGGAGGCAAAAGTTGCAGTGAGCCGAGATTGCGCCACTGCACTCCAGCCGCAGCGACAGTGCAAGACTCCATCTCAAAATAAATAAATAAATAAATAAAAAGTTAAAAAAAAGAGATGTGAGAAAGGAGGCATAAGGAAGGAAAAAACACAGTGATAAAGTCTCAAAGTGAGATAATGGAATGAATTTTTTAAAGAAAAATCAAGATAATGATTTTAGTTTTCAGCTCCATTTTCAATGGTTTTGTTTTTCAAAAGCATTAGTAGGATAGGACTCAAGTCAGTAAAGGCTGGGTCATTTGTTGGGGGTGGGTGTTCTCCTAAGACTTCTGCTAATTTCTCTAAGGGTGGAGTAGGTGGCAATAATTTGTATAAGTATTCTTGGGTTTCTATATGCTGATATAATTTGTGAGTTCTTAAAGCCTTGTGTTTAAGATGAGTTAGAAGGTAGTGTGGCAAACTGAGCTGTGTAAGATTTATTCTTTCATCTCTAATAATCCCAATTCATAAATGCGCAAATTCATTTTAAAATAATAATATAAGGAACCCTGTTCTCTTTAATTGTGTTATTATTCGTTATTCTATCCTGAGTTCCTATTTAATGAGATTAGACTGTGTCCTACAAACACCAAGAATTCTTTTTAGTTTCAGCTTGTTTTTTATAAGAATTGTTTGCTCTTTTAAATCTGAAGTTTGAATTATTCCAAACAAGCTAGCCAAGACATTTTAGAAATGAGTGTAAAATACACATTATAATTTTGTAATAACAGTACAGTCTTGGTGTACATTTTTTGTAGATAATATTTTTATTAGTTGTCTTTTGTTTGAACTCATAATAATAGATTGTCTTTGAGTGGGATGACAGCCTGAGTTAGAAAAAGGATGTGGCTTTTTTTCTCTCTTTGGGGTGCCTGCATCTATGTTTATATGGGTTTGTAAAAGAAAAATAGATAAATTCATGTGTTTGTGGAAATTTAAGGCATTATAATTTTTAATTGAACAAAATCTGCCTTTTGCAGAAATGGAAATGTTAGCTCAGGCCTTTCTATTGTTATGGGAAGAGAGCTGCTGCAGATCCTAAAGAACAAAATGTGGATAATCTTTCATTTAATACATATAATACAGACACATATACATATGCTGTATATATGTGCAGGTATGTATATATATATATAAATCCATACATACAGTTGAAGAAATTCCTCATGAACAAGAATGTTTTATAATGGCCACATGTTTTACATTAAAGAAAGAAGTTTTTACAGTGATTATTTGATTATTTTCTTTTGATTGCCAAATAATTAGAGGTTGCATTTCATCAGGCTTGAAAGCACCACATAATACTTAATGAGCATCCAGTTGATTAGAATTTTGACAGAAGGGTTAGGCCTATTCCTCATAATATGAAAGGATATATTTATTAGATTTGAGAGTACTAGTGTCACTGATAGGTGTGATTTCACTGGCAGTTTTAACATAGGTTCCCATTTATTCAATTGCATTTAATATGTAAGCTGCTTTCTATGAATGGTAAATATTGTTAAACCTTCTGTACAATAAATGCCCATGGCATATTAACCAAGGGATAATTTTTATTTGTCATGTTATTTTAAAAAATTCTTACATATCTGTTCTGTAAGATTTGCAAAAGAGATTTTTTTTTTGGTGTTAGACTATAATGAATAAGAATTAGAAATAGAATTAGAATAGAAAAAGACTATTGTTTTAAAAACCAACTTAGTATCGTCTTCTTTTCTCTGAGATGATTAACTCAAAGCAGTCTGAGTCCCTTTCATATTCTGGAGGAATGGAGGAGGCAGATGGCTGGTGCCTACCTTATGGAAGGCATCAGCCTGCACTATGGGTGAATGCACCATGCCAATGAATCAAATGTGGGAAGCAGGCTCTAAAAAATGCAGAGAAGGAGAGAGTATGATTCGTGAGAGCATCTTAAAATTAGTTATTATCGGTGGCAACCAAAGTGTCGTGTCCTTTACGAACTCAAAAAAGAATTTTATTAACAATTTGAAAAAATCATATCTGTGAGTAAAAATGAAAGTTTCCAAGGTAATTACATCTAGAAGTGAAATCCAACTTAATATGTTAAACTCTTAAGTAAATTTGGGGTACTTGGATACAGTTGACCCTTGAGCAACACAGGGCTGAACTGCATTTATATGTGGATTTTCCTCTGTCTCTGCCACCCCTGAGACAGCAAGACCAAGCCCTCCTCTTCCTCCTCCTCCTCAGCCTACTCAAGGTGAAGATGATTGAGGATGAAGACCTTTATGATTAATTGCTTCCACTTAATGGATAGTAAATATATTTTCTTTTCCTTATGATTTTCTTAACATTGTCTTTTCTCCAGCTTACTTTATTCTAAGAATACAGTATATAATACATGCACAAAATATGTGTTAATTGACTGCCTTTTTATCAGTAAGGCTTCAGGTCAACGGTAGGCTGTTGGTAGTTAAATTTTAGAGGGAGTCAAAAGTTATACATGGATTTCTGATAGTGCAGAGTCAGCAACTCTAACCCTGTGATGTTCAAGTGTCACCTGTAATTATTACGAAAGGGCTTTACCTCAAATGTTTTAAATATCTAACATAGCTACTTGAAACGATGTTGATGATGTTGATATATCAATATATTTAGAGGGATTTAATCTGATGAGTGTATTTCCAAGTAATTATTGTGTGTAAATATAAGGGCTTCCTTTCTGTCTGGTTTTACATCTCAGGCTTCATCTTAACTCCAGGCCTAAGAGGCAGGAAGAAGATATCACTGAGCAAAATTGCCATGTTCTGCTATATGGTTGACAGAAGGTCATTAGTGTAGTGTTTTATGGAACTGATTATGTTATAAATGATAAAGACTGCATTTGTGTTATTTGCTTTATTTTTACTAGATTTTCATTAATAATCTATTAAATGCTATGCCATGCTAAATAGATATGAATATACTCAGAGATATATTAGTTGTTTAAATAAACAAGTTATTCTTAAATGTATCTGTAAATATAAAATTAGAGATGAATTTAAAGTAACATAGCTTTTTGATATTAGGCTTTAATTGATAAAATATACAGAATATTAAAAAATAGTTCAATGTCATGAGTTTTTATTACATATGCCAATTCTAAAAGCACTAGCCTAAGTATGTCATTGCCACACATACATCAATATGATAAATTTCTGGTATTGGCATGGTGCGTATTAGCTACTAGAATTTAGCACATCAGATCCCATGATTATAAGAATGTATGTTCAAATATATGCATATTTACTGGTTAGGCTGATGCTTATAGGCTTACAAGTAATTCTGCTCCTTCTCCTGAATTTCCTCATCCCTCTACCCATTATGTCCTTTGGAGCCTAATGGATTATTTTTCAGTCAGTTGTCATTATATATTCTTGACCAAGGACAGCAATTAAGCTTCTGCAGAGTGGCGAAGAAGTGCGGCCCAAGGATCCAGCCTACGAAAGCAGTTTGACAACAGACAGGGGTCAAAGAAAATTAGAAACCAGCACCCAGCAGAAAGTTAGATAGTGCGGAAGAGAACAGAGGCCTGAGCAAAGGTTTGCAAACGGGTTAGGAAGAGAATCCCTGTCAGGGTATCTTAGCAATGGAAACAGGCTTCCAAAGAGGAAGTAAGGGCAGCCAAGCTATGAGAGCTCTGCCTTCTGAGGTGCAGGCTTCCTGCATCAGTGTGCCAGGTGTAGAACCACGTTCAGAAACTTGCCAACTCAGCCGAGCGTGGTGGCTCACGCCTGTAATCTTAGCACTTTGGGAGGCTGAGCAAGGCAGGAACATTCCATAAAGTCGAGAGTTTGAGACCAGCCTGGTGAACGTTGCGGGACTCTGTGTCTACAAAAAAAAGTGGACGTGGTGGCTCACACCTGTAGTTCCAGCTACTCGGAGGCTGAGATGGGAAGCTTGCCTGAGCCCAAGAGTTTGAGACTGCAGTGAGACGTGATTGCACCACTGCACTCCAGCCTGGGCGACAGAGTGGCACCCTGTTTCTGGAAAAAAAAAAAAAAAAAAGAAGGAAGAAACGTGTCAAATCCATGACTAGAGAAAGGGATGGGTGGGAGGGTCAGTGCTACTAGTGGTGGTCACTTTTGAGCCAGCCCAACTATTTTGTTTCCTAATTTATTGCTGTATTTTGGTTTTCTAGTGAAGAATATATAGATTGAGCCTGTAACTTTACTAGGAATTCTCTTCTATCTTTTACTATTGTTCTTTAAATTTATCACATCGGGAAGATATATCCTGAACTGTCGAAGACTTTCCCAGTGGAGAAAGGAAGAAGTATAGAGGTTTTCCTCCTGAGATTGATTTTAGAGCAATTGATTTTAGAACTTGGTATGGGGAATACACTTGCCAACAGAGGGAGGTGCTGGCAGAGTTTCATGTTCCTCTGACCATATTTTCCGTACTGAAGAAGGCATTTCTGATCGTTGTGTTCAGCTTGAAAACGCCTTCTCTTCTGTGGTAATTAACATGCTCCAGTGTGTGTCTGAGACAAACTGTACCTCATGGATTTCTGCAGGGATTTATGTGCTCAGTTCCTGGGACATAGCTCATTGGTAAAGATAATTCTGCATGAGGAACCATTTGACATTTCTTGGGTACATTTAAATTGTATCTTGTAAAGACTGCAAATGGTTTAATTGGGCCATTTGGTGTGCCCTGATGCCAAGCATATGTGCCAATTGATGTCCCTTTGATAGTTTCTTCAGAATGAAGTATTTTTAAATGTCTTCAAGATAGGAAAGCTCTTATGGTTAAAAAATAGCTGAGGAGAGAAAAGGACATTTAAAAAGTCAAAACAACAGAATGATTCAAAAATCTTCTGTCTCAATGGCATAGATTTTTTTGAAAATTGAGATATCAATGTATGGGTGAATTTTAAATTCCTGTATATTAAAATATATCAAATAGAAATCTTTTAAGTACACTCTTAAAAATATGTTTTCACATATTGTGGTGGTTTTAAAGATTTTAGTGCACTGATTTCTTCTTTCCCTAGTGACCCATTTTTTTATTTTCCTGTCATTACAAATTACCAATTCATTGATTCTTCTCATAGTAATGATTCATATAAATCTAATTTCCCTCTGAAAATGAATTTTTTTTATTACCTTACCTCACTACCATAAAGAACTTGGTTAATTTGAATTAAAATAATAAATATAAAATGCTTAATTTGTTTAGCAATATGGGTTTTATTATTCTGTAATCTGGTATAATTCCTTCTTGTTAAGTCTTGTGGAATTGACACAGCAGAGATACACTTATTTATAGCAGATTATTTGGTGCATTTGGCACTGAATAGAGTTTCCTACCTGTGATGTGTTTCTTGGATTTCTTGCTCTACTATAATGTATGTGCTCTTGTTACAGTAGGTAGCTAATCAGGCATGAACAAAGCAGGAGAGGACTCTTCCCTCAGCCCCCACCACCAGGAATGTCAGGCAACCCTCAGGTGATGGTCAGGCAATTGTCACCCTGTCTCTCTAAAATAATAATTGGTCACAGCTGACACTAGGGAAAGGCAGTCTCTCTATAAACACCTGAAATTGGTGATCAGCAGCTCCCTGATAAGATCTCAGGAGCTGGGTGAGTGAGCTCAAGCATGTACATTAAGAGGCAAAATGTTGGAGTTTAACTGGTATATGACCACCTAGGGCCATTTGACTGGTAAGTAAAGAACACCTCAAGTGAGCTTGCCTACAACTCTAGTAAACACACTGCACATGCTCCCCTCCCAAGCGCTAGCAGGTCACTGCACATGTGGACAGCCCACCCCAAGGGTAGAATCAGGAGGGAAGGGATGCAACACCCTGGAAGCATGCCAACATATAAACCCCAAGTCAAAAGGTCAAATCATGCACATGTCTTTCAAGCTGCTTGCTTGGCCCTCTTCCAAGTGTACTTTCCTTCCTTTTGTTCCTGCTCTAAAGCTTTTTAATAAACTTTCATTCATACTCTAAAACTTACCTTGGTCTCTGCTTCTGCGTTATGGCCCTTAGTCAAATTCATTCTTCTGAGAAGGCAAGAATTGAGGTTCCTGTAGACCTGTATGGATTCGCTGCCGCTAACACTCTGATATAGATATAGCTAAGCTTATCTGATGCTGAATTTTTGTGGGAGAAAACAGAAACCTTTTAGGGGAGGAAAGAACAGGGGAATGACCCAACAAAGAAGCTAGTTATTAATTTAGACAGTAGAGGCAAAGAAGCACCTGTTCTGAAGGGGAAAACCACACTATAAAGTCTCTGTCTTCTTTCTTGGCAGGCTATTGATACTACTATTGATATTACTATTGATACTAGTGACCAAAAACAAGTCAAACTCTATAAAACATTTGAAGATGTTTATTCCGAGCCAAATATGAGTGACTGTGGCCAGGAACACAGTCTCAAGAGGTCCTGAGAACATATGCCCAAGGTGGTTGGGTTACAGCTTGGCTTTATACGTTTTAGGGAGATAGAAGTTACAGGCAAAGACATAAATCAATACAGTAAGGTATACATTGGTTCAGCCTGGAAAAGCAGCACATCTAGAACATTGAAGGGGGAGCTTCCAGGACATAAATGGATTCCAAAATTTTCTGATTGGCAATTGGTTGAAAAAGTTAAGCTTTGCCTAAAGAGTTGAAGTTAATAGAAATAAATGCTTGAATTAAGTAAGGTAAAAGGGGATGGTGAAAGTGAAGATTCTTGTTATATAGTAATAGATCAAGGCTCCAGGTAGCAGGCTTCAAAGAGAATAGATGGTAAATGTCTCTTATCAGACCTTAAAAGGTGTCAGACTCTTAGTTACTCTCTCCTGGGTCAGGAAAAGACCTGGAAAGGGAAAGGGATTCTCTACAGAATGCATATTTCCTCCACAAGAGATGGCTTTGGAAGGCCATTTTAAAATACGTCAAAGAAACATATTTTGGGATAAAATACTTTGATTCCTTTCAGGGCCTGCCATCTTTCCTGTGATGCTATACCAGAGACAGTTTGGAGGTGGGTATTGCTACAAAGAATCTGTTTTGTCATTCTGATGACCTCTATTTTAATGTTAATGCTGGTCATTTGTGCCTAAACTCCAAAGGGAGCATGGATAACTAGGCATATCCCTCCTCCATTCCTGTCAAGGCCTAAGCTACATTTTCAGATTTCTCTGGGATCCCCTAGACCAAAAGGAGAGGTCCACTGAGTCAGTTGGAGGCTTAAAATTTCATTTTTGGTTTACAGTATCACCAATGTTCTTGTCACCTATTCTAAAAGATAGGCTGCTTATGATAGAATCAATCATGATTCTTCAAATGGGACAACCTAAGATTTACCAAAAAAAGAATGTTTCAATGTATAAATTCTTTGACTTTTTAAAATGGTGCCTTCCATGAATAGCCACAATTAGAATGAATCCATTTTTTTTTAAAACTATTATCATCTTGCTGTAGTTTTATTTTTGAAAGTTAGTATCTTTCTTTTTTTTTTTAATCTTTTTTTTTTTTAATTATACTTTAAGTTTTAGGGTACATGTGCACATTGTGCAGGTTAGTTACATATGTATACATGTGCTATGCTGGTGCGCTGCACCCACTAACTCGTCATCTAGCATTAGGTATGTCTCCCAATGCTATCCCTCCCCCCTCCCCACTCCCCACCACAGTCCCCAGAGTGTGATATTCCCCTTCCTGTGTCCATGTGATCTCATTGTTCAATTCCCACCTATGAGTGAGAATATGCGGTGTTTGGTTTTTTGTTCTTGCGATAGTTTACTGAGAATTATGGTTTCCAATTTCATCCATGTCCCTACAAAGGTCATGAACTCATCATTTTTTATGGCTGCATAGTATTCCATGGTGTATATGTGCCACATTTTTTTGTTTGTTTTTTTAGACAACAACTTATATCTCAAAAGGTAGACATTTCTCAAATATTTTTCCCCAGGAGATTTTCAAATACGAAAGCTTGAGCTATAGTGAATTTCAGAATTTTTGAACTGACATAAGCAGCCTTCTGTTTATAAAGAGTTTTTATTAAAAGGCTTCGAAACACTTCAGAAATATATTCTGATGTTAATAAGAATAGATGTGACTCTTCAGAGGACACAGAACAAAGACTGGTCCTCTCCTGTTTCTTTGTCCTGTGTACTGTTCACTAGATGCATTCACTCAGGATAGTTTCCTGAAGACTTTCCTATGCTCCCCAGGGAAAATATTCAGTGGTCTCAGAAACAAAATAACTCAGTGACATAAGAGAAAAACTATGCATAGTTTTATTAAAATGCTGACAATATAGAAATAAACAGTCATACACTAGTCTCCCTTTGCCTTTGATTTTGGACTCAGGGAAATGCATAAAAATACTTAAGACCATAAAAAAAAGTTTATTTATTTTTAAATTTTGAGACAGAGTCTTACTCTGTTGACCAGGCTGGAGTGCAGTGGCGCACTCATAGCTCACTGCAGCCTTGACCTTCTGGGCTCAAGCAATAAGAAAACTTAAACCACATCCTACTTATGTAGGATGCTGAATATTTTCTTTTATCCTTTGTTTCCCAGCAACTCTTAAGTCAGCTTTTTTATTTGTTAATTTCTTTTCCTGTAATTAGCTCATTCAGCTTTCACTGAAGTTTTCTAGACAAAGAGGACTGATGACTAAAACAGTTTGAATATATCCTGTGCTTTCAACTGACCCAGTTCTGATTTCTTTTCCATGGCGCATGGATACCACAGATGTGTGTTTTTAAGGGCATAAATAAATACGTAACTTTTGAAAAGATGTGGTATGTATTAGGCACAAATGTAGTTGAACCCAAAATGATATATTTTTTAGACTGGTATTGATAAACAGGCAGCAATTAGAGTTGCATTGAGTCACCCCGAAACTGAGACTTTAAACTACTAAAATCCACACACGGTAGATAATTCACATATTGTAAGATCACTTTAAAAAGACTGTCAATCTGCCAGGCAAAAAGCAGCAAAAAAGATGTCCCCTTTAAACAAGACCATTTAACATTAACATACCTAAAGAAAGAACGCGTCAATAGAAACGGGGTGAGAGAGAGTGGGCTGATATGTTTAGAACTTTTTGGTATTGTGCTGATACTTTACAGTTGTTTTCTTTATTCATCACAACCCTCTAACTAGGTTTTATTACCTATATTTCACAGATGGAAGAACTAAGCTCCTAGAGATTGATACAATTTCTCCCAAGTTTCAGTAGGGGGAAGTGAGAGAGTTATAATTTAAATATGGTGAATTTGGCTTCAAAATCTGTAAGATTCTTTACTGTATTGCTCCCAGTGGACATCAATTTCTATGGATTAAAACCACTTGATTGCATTAGAAAAGGTTTTCATGAAAGGACAGTATGGGATTATCCAGTGAGTGCTTATTGAATGCCTATTATATACTTCATTTTGGAGCACAATCATTTTGTTTTACTAGCACTATTCCAGTGGAATAAATTTTGAAATTTGAGACTGTGCCTCCTCAAAATTGAAACCTTTGACCAAGGAGAGGAGAGTTCCCTCACAGTCCTCTTCAGCCAGCCTGTTTCTTAGATTTCTTTGTGCTCTCAGATGGCATCTCCCAGTAGCTCTTTTCATTTCTGACACTTCCCTATGGGGGCGGTGGGACTCACGGAACAGCAGTTAATTTCCCCTAAATATTTACTGTCTTCAGTCCCTTTATGGCCTCAGTGTGGGTGCTGAACTGCAAAACTTTTGACTACGTCCTTTGCAAATCCTGCAAAAATGGTCTTGCATTTTGCCTTTGCTTTGGAATTTGTTTTGGAAGTATTTGACAAATAGTTTTTTGTTCTTAACCAGTATTTCAGATCAACTAGGACAAAGAGAGCCAATTTAATATTCTGTTGCTACATACACTTTTAAGAAAAAAGAAAATTCTCTAAGTATGTAGAATTTAAGGGGTGGATCAAAGGGAATAGACATTCTGAAGTAATGACAACTTCCTACAAAGGGTGATCAATTATCTGGAAGTTTAAAGAAACTAAAAGGTCACTTAGCTATAGGCTGAAGTTTTAATATCCCTTAATACTTTTTAGAAGTATCATAAAAATCAGTGCCCTAAGCTTAAACAGAGCAGTTTCTTTAGCATTTTAATTTTAAAAGATGCCTGGAGGTATTTGGCTATCAGATAAAATGGTATATATTTAAGTTGGTCTCTACTAATAGAGCATGGCAGTGTAACAACTCTGGGTCCACTTAATGCACACTTTTTCTTAGATTTCAAACTAATGTACGTAGCATTTGGATATGTCAGAATCTCTTCTGAGGACAGCGACCAGCTTCATGTCCCTGCAGTACATGAGCATCTATCTTTGCAGAAGATAGATGCTCAGGAAATGTAAGTTATTTAAATGAATTTATTTATGGTCACTTCTTCCTAATATCCTGCTGTGACCAAGTTGTCTTTTTATAGTCTTTATGAAACACAAATATAATATTCCTCAGAGTTCACATTAATAATCACAACCTCTTGATGATGTACATGGCATTATAGTATATATTTTAAAATGTTATTTTGCTTGTTGACTTATTCAACAAATATTTATTGACTATGGTGGTATTACAGGCCTCCTTCCCCCAAAATAGCATCTAACAATAACCAGTGTTAGTATGTTAAGTACTATAATTAAGGTACAATATGTACCTCAGTGGGAAAACAGAATAGAAGCAACTATGGTGACTGATGGTGGTGGTCAGCAAAGACTTTACAAAGGTGGTATTTGAATCAGTTCCAGAAGGATTGTAACCGAGCCAAGCAGGCCCAGATGCTCACTGCTTGCAGAGTCCAATTAACAAGAGCAAGATCTGGTAGAAAGAAAGTGAATTTATTAACCAAAACTAGTAAAGGGGAAGCAGCCAGATTTCTTTTTTTCTTTTTTGTTTTTTTTTTTTTTGAGACAGAGTCTCGCTCTGTCGCCCAGCTGGAGTGCAGTGGCTCGATCTCGGCTCAGTGCAAGCTCTGCCTCCCGGGTTCACGCCATTCTCCTGCCTCAGCCTCCCAAGTAGCTGGGACTACAGGTGCCCGCCACCACACCCGGCTAATTTTTTGTATTTTTTAGTAGAGACGGGGTTTCACTGTGTTAGCCAGGATGGTCTCAATCTTCTGACCTTGTGATCCGCCTGCCTCGGCCTCCCAAAGTGCTGGGATTACAAGCGTGAGCCACCGCACCCGGCAGGAAGCAGCCAGATTTCTATCCAAAGTAACTGCTTCGCTTTTTGGGGGGATGGCAGGCATTTAAAAAGGGAAAGCTTGATAAGGAAGGTGTGTAAGAATTGGGCTGAGTACAATGCACATGTGTCTTGTTTTGGTGGCTGTCTGTCTTGGGTCCCAGTCCACCTGGACCTTGGACTGATGTCTCAGCAATGGCTGGGTTGTTAACTAGCCACCGCCTTAATCTCTGGGATTTTGCAGCTGGGTCTCTAGACCAAGTCTGTCTGTCTCAATATTAGCCCCTGGAATTTCTAAGAAGACACGTAATTAGATATTAGCATACAGTTAGATGAGTGTGAAGGGAGTACATACGGTGAGAAAAGGAGGGTCATAGAATCTATTTTAAGACTAAGGAAAAAGGCTTCTACAGTTTGCTTCAAGGTTGTATCTTGAAATCCAAGAGAAAGAAAAAAACTTTAAAATACATTTTGAAGGGCTGGGCACGGTGGCTCATGCCTGTAATTCCCAGCAGTTTGGGAGGCCAAGGTGGGTGGATCACCTGAGGTCAGGAGTTCGAGACCAGCCTGACCAACATGGAGAAACCCCTTCGCTACTAAAAATACAAAAATTAGCCAGGAGTGGTGGTGCCTGCCTGTAATCCCAGCTACTTGGAAGGTTGAGGCAGGAGAATCCCTTGAACCTGGGAGGCAAGGTTGTGGTGAGCCAAGATCACACCATTGCATTCCAGCTTGGGCAACAAGAGTGAAACTCTGTCTCAAAAAAAAAAAAACAAAAACAAAAAGCAAACAAACAAAAAAGACATTTTGAAGTTAAACTGCCTGGTTAGGGGATGAGAAAAGACATTCCCAGCAGAGGTAATGACGTGTTTCCAGCATAGAGACAGGAAACAGCAAAAGTGTAAGCAAGTGATTCCCTGCCACTTAGTAGCTGAGGAGCTATACGAAAGTAGCAAAGGAGATATATGATCTTGCTTTAGCAAGATCTGCTTTAGCTTTAGCTTCCATGGGCCCTAGTTTTTATTTTTATTTTTCATATAATGCCTATCTGATAAGTGCTTGGAGGATTAGCTTGTGTTAGATGTACGCTCTTGGCCCAATGCCCGAGTACTCAGTCATTGCTCCGTGAATGAAAGTAGTGAATGTAGAGTCCCCAGCACCAGGCTTGGCAAGTGGTAGACACCTCGAAATGTAAATTATTGTTATCATTTCATCCCTTGTTCCCTTTCTTTGGTATATATGGGCATAATTTCATTATTAAGATAAAATAGACCTTGAATGATATTCATCTTTTATGTAGCTCATTCTTGACTAATAGTTTAGCTGGTATAGAGTTCTAATTCCCTCATATTTTGAACATAGTATTTAATAGTCTTCTGTAATCTGTTGCTAATGAGAAAAGCTTTTCTTTTTATCTTCATTTATTATAGACTCCCTATCATGTTTCTACAGGTGGATTTTTTGTTTTCCTTCTTGACTTTCAGTGTATACTTTTCTATATATCTTTATTCAGTTCTGGAAACTTCTTTTTCATTATTTCTCCTAATTTTGTTTCCCTTTCTCTCTTTTGTGTGACACCTACTGGATATATGTTGGAGCTTCTCAATATCTCCCTCATGTCCTTTAACTGCTCCTTTATTTTTTTAATTGCATTATCTTTCTGGGATGCATTGTGTGCCTCTTAATGCTCTTTGAAAATTTCTACTTCTTTCTTTTACTGTGGTAAGTCTACAGTTTATTTAATCTGTTGGTTCTTTTTAAAATTTTAATGACTATACATATTTTATTCTTGTGTTTCTAATTGGTTCTTTTTCATTTGTACTTGGTATTTTTTAATTTGTTTGAATTATGTTTTATTTTATGGACATGTCATCTTTCATCTTTTTGAGTTTGTAAACTTTTTTCAAATTATTTAGATTATGTTAAGATTTGTATTTTTATCTAGTGAGTATTTCTCCTAAATTTTATTTTATTGGCCTTCCCTTATTGTTACCCTTTTAAAAGATGTTTCATAATTTTGTTCTGTATTTTTATCTTGGGTGAGAGGTTTTTATTCCAATCTGTATTTGTTTCAAATTGCTGTTATAGCAAATTAACACAAACTTAATGGTTTATCATAACACAAATTTATTACCTTACAATTCTGTAGGTCAGAAGTCTGATGTGTTTCACTAGGCTAAAATCAAGGCATCAGCAAGGCTGCATTCCTTTTGGAGGCTCTAGGGGAGAATTAGTTTTCCTGCCTTTTCCAGCCTCTACAGCCTGCCTGCATCCTTGGCTCATGGCTCCATTCCACCTTCAAAGCCAGCAGTGGTTCATAGAGTCTTATATTGCATCACTCTGGCACTGACTGTTCTCCTGCCTCCTGTTTTTACTTTTAAGGATCCTAGAGATGTGTTTAGAGAGATGGTCAAGGTCTGGATCACAAATATCATGGGAAAGAGCTTGGATTTTGTTGAAAGTACAGTAGAAAGCCAGCCACAGGTAGTTGTATACAGAGGAGTGACAAGATTTGATTTGTGTTTTTAAATGATCTTACTGGTTACTATGTAGGGAATAAATTGTGCAGAGACCAGATAAGAGGCTTTTGGAATAATCCAGATGAGAAAGGGTAGTATATTGCACTAGGGTTGTGTCATTAGAAATGAAGAATGGGCATATTTTGAGGATGTATTTAGGAAGTAAAGCCCATAGAATTTACTAATGGATTGAGTCTGACAGGTGAGGGAAATGGAAAAAATCAAGGATTTCTTTTGTTGTTTTGGGTGAGTAGGCTAACTAGCAAGCCAAATAGTTGTTCTTCTACAGAGACGCAGATTTTGTTTTACCTTATAGCTGTTGTAATCTTTGTGTCTGAAAGCTGAAAGTGGAATCTGTGAGTGCTTTTAGCAGTTTTGCCTAGCAGGGCTATATTGACTGGAATTTATATATTAATTATTATCTCTTTATTACTTTTCTATCTTTATATTCTCTCTGCTTTATCTTTTTCATTTTAAAGTTATTTTTTCATTATATTTTCACAGCTCTGTTAGCTGCCTTAAGTCCAGGCAGTGTATAAATAAATTATAAATAAACATAAATAAATTAGAATCAAATAGTCTCCAGAGTTGTCAACTACCCACTGTCTATATATGTAAACTTTAAAAAGATTGTCATTCATTAGTTCACTTAAAGCCCACTTACATATTTGTAACTTGTTGATGGGATAAAAAAAGTATCAAATTGGTTCCTTTGTTTCTTTCCATTGGTCATGCCATTTTTGCGTTAGTGTTGTGTATCTGTCACTTCATCAACCAATTTTGAATAGTTAAGAAATATGACAGTAGATTGACAAATGGCTTATCTGATTTGTTCATAAAGATATCCAGAATTATAGTGTGTACAATTTTATTTTTATTTTTATTTTTTTGAGGCAGAGTTTCGCTCTTGTCGCCTAGGCTGGAGTGCAGTGGTGCAATCTCGGCTCACTGCAATCTCTGCCTCCTGGGTTCAAGTGATTCTCCTGCCTCAGCCTCCCAAGTAGCTGGAATTACAGGTGCTGATCACCATGCCCAGCTAATTTTTGTATTTTTTAGTAGAGACGGGGTTTCACCATGTTGGCCAGGCTGGTCTTGAACTCCTGACCTCGGGTGATCCACTGGCCTTGGCCTCCCAAAGCTCTGGGATTACAGGCATGAGCCACCATGCTCAGCCCAGTATGTACAATTTCAGATTCTAGGTCCTTAGAGATCAAAGGCAATGTTGATTTAATTCTCTGCATTTGGCATTTTATCCTATTCCATAATATATGAAGGTGAGACTCTATATATTGTTTTTGATGATGCTGGTGAAGAAACTTCTAAATAGATCAGAAGGCATTCAGGGAACAGTTAAGTTCACTGTACTGAAAATGGTTCAGAGAATATAGTTGCTTGACATAATGTCTTTTGATTGATACTGAAATGACAAGAATTAACTTGGTGAATGCCTCAGTGTTTTTATTATTTTTATTAAAGGGTCAGTATCTTTCGGACTATGAACATTCTTACATACCCCTATCAAATCCCTTTACTGACAAAAGAGCTGACAAAATTATTAGTCATTCTCTTGTATTTGAAGGTCAAGTGATGATCTCTATTTAATATTCCTGTCCACAACTGTTTTTTGCTTCCTGTTTAGTAATTAAAAGCATTGTCTTCTAAGCTACTTTCTTTTCTAGTACATATTAACTAAGATTTCTTCATTACACCTCTGTAGAGATGGCAGGAAGCAGGCCACTGATATAATTATTTCTGGTGTTAGACTAAAAATCTATTATATCAAAGGTCACACAGTGATATTTGCATTTTCCAGTATTGAAACATAGCTTTTTACTATTCTGTTTGTTCTTTTTGTATTTAATTTTTAACCCATAATATTTAGAAGGAAATGAATTTGTACCTAAAGAAAACTCTCAAATTCAGCTAAGATGGAGAAGATAGAACTGTGCAAGACTGAACTGGCAGATGTCAAATTTGCATCTCATTTAAAGTTTATGTATTTTCCTATAGGCATTTTTGGGTACCGTATAAATAAACTGTTGAGATGTTAACGTTGAGAGGAAAAGGGGAGGAAGGTGGGACATTAAGTAACCATGAAATTTCAGGCTTCCTGGCTGAGTTAATTGTAATACCTTATCATTGTATTATATTAACACTTTTAAAAATCAATTTTTTGCCACTTAAATCAAATCATAGGATGTGCTTAATTCAAGAGACACCTTTAGGAAAGGATCTTCTGTATTTCTTTTCATATTTTAAAAATTAAAGGAGGATATAACGGATTGTCTTTGAGACTTACTACAGGTTGGGCCATTAGCAGCTACTGTTAGGAATTACAGGAGTATGTGTGGATTGGGTGAGGTGGAGTGGGAGTGTAGTATATGGTTGTTTCTGAGGCTTGTTGAGTCAGCAGTATCAGCTGTAGAAATAGAAATTTGACTTCTTTTGCCCCATCCACTTTTGACATTTATTGTTTTATTCAAGAAGTGTTTATCGAATTTCAATTATAAGCCAGGCACTCTGCTTAGGTGCTGGGTTACAGTGAACAAGACATAATTTCTGCCCTTTCAAGACATATAGCCTTCTTAAATTTCTTTATTATTTTCCCTAGCCTCAGAATACCAGAGAGTGGGTCAAGAAAAGGGTATTGTGGATTAGAAGGAATGGAGAAAGGTTGAAAGTTGTAAGCTTCTTTAAAATCCTGAAATCCCAATTTAGATGTTAGTCATCTATTGTGGCAGAGGAGACCATGCTATTCACTAAGCTCTTAGGCAGAACTAAGATTTTAGGCAGAGTATAAAATAGATCAAGCATGGCCTGCTCTATATCCCTGCTTCTCTTTGCCTAACCAGGAGCCCTTTGACCTCTGCGAGCATCTAGCTTGAGCTTGAGCTTGTTGTTTATCCAAGTGCCTCAAGCTTAGATATCACCAAGTTAACCCTTGCACAAGATAAAATCTTTAAATGGTAGCTGGGATTGGTAGCTCACGCCTGTAATCCCAACACTTTGGGAGGCTGAGGCGGGTGGATCTCTTGAGGTCAGGAGTTTGAGACCAGTCTGGCCAACATGGTGAAACCCCTTCTCTAATAAAAATACAAAAATTAGCTGGGTGTGGTGGTGTGCACCTGGAATCCCGGCTACTCAGAAGGCTGAGGCAAGAGAATCACTGGAACCCAGGAGGCAGAGGTTTCAGTGAGCTGAGATTGTGCCACTGCACTCCAGCCTGGACCACGGAGCGAGACTCAGTCTCAAAAAAAAAAAAAACTTTAAATGGTATCTATGATGGCCATATTAAAAATCAGGACATGCAGCTTTACAAATATGTGCATAAGGGGGATTATAAGGAATATTTTAAGAATCATAAATTATAGTGTTACATATTTCATTTAACACACACTATGTAATACTTATTATATGCCAGTCTCCATTCAAAGTTCATTTCACCCTTATAAAAGCCCTATAATATAGATTATTATTTTTACCTCCATTTCACAGATAAGGAAACTGAGCTACAGAAGGGTTAAACAACTTAAGTTCACACAACTGGTAGACTTAGCATTCAAACTGAGGCATTCTGGCTTCAGAGCCTATGCTCTTGACACTAACTACACTAGATTGCCTCATATCCCTATGTACTATATGCGGGACACCTGATGTCTATGCCCTAGTAGGAAGTGTGAGTCAGAAATTCAAAGGAAAGCCCTGGGCTGAAAACAAATCAGAATCATGCGCACCTAGTAATTTTAAGCCATCAGAGTAGAAGAGTACAAATAGAAAAGGAAAGGAGATTCTCAAGGATAGGGCCCTGGGATCTAGCAACACTTAAGTGACTGGTGACAAACACACATCAGAAATGTAGACTGAGAGTGAACAGATTCAGGAAAACGCTGTCTCGTAAGCCAAGGAAAGACAGAATATCAAAAAGAGTTTAACTTTACATGTGCCCCTGAGTGGTTAAAAGAATGCAAACTAGAAAAGCCACTCTATCTGGCAGTTAAGAGATCATTGCTGCCTTTTTCTAGAATTGGATATTTATAATAAAGAAGATAGAATGAGCTGCCACAAAGACACATTTTAAGAAAACAGAAGTACATGCTTAGACTTTTTATTTACACATATTTTTACTCATTTTGTGAAACAAATTTAGTTGATTTCAAGGCCTTTTTTTCTGTAAACTTATTCTTTAGACCACACCTCAGCTAAGTTTAGTTTCATATTATTTTACCTTGTAGGCACTTACATATTTTTTTAATGAAGAAATTTCAAAAATTTGTGAGCCCCAGGAAAACAATAATTTAAATTTCCTTAGGTGGTACATGGTCATAAGAATTAGCCACTAATCCCTAAGCAGGATTATCTTCTAGAAGATTATCATACCAAAATACTAGCTGCAAATGATAATTCAGAACAGCTAGAATTGTATGTTGATATTGTATGTTTGTAAGTGAATGCAAGCTAAAGTTGAGTATTTTTCCTCAGTACAATATTTGAGCCAAGTAATAGCATCAGTATTAATTTATAAACATAAATGTTTATAAATTTATAAGTGATGTAACTAAAACTTGATTTATCATACCATGCTTTATTGCCCAAGTTAAAATCTTGTACATCTTTTGTTATGCATCAGTTTTAAATATATTTTAGATTAAATATTAGATTTAATATTAGATTTTATATAGTTTTATAAGGTTTTATAAGGTTTATAAGATTTTATATAATTATATAATATTAAATATTAGATTTATATATTTAAATCAAATTCTTACTCTTTCTTTGCCTTTCTAATTCTGTCAGTACTTTCAGGTGGCCACAGGCTCTCCTCTTAAGATATGCTGCTGTACCTGATATTTAAATCTAATATTTAAATATTAGATTTAAATATCTTTTAGATTAAAAGATTTTCAGGATATACAATCAAATGTTAGATAAATTTGATTAAACACTCCCTTTGCTGTAATTGTTTGGCAGAATACATTTTATTAAACTCAGGGTAGAACATCCCCTAAACTGGGTATTTGCTTCAGTAAGAATAAAAATTCAAGTTGTTTGAATTAAGTTTTCAATATCACTACTGCTATCAGTCTAGGTGACCTAACATTTCTCCACCTGTAAAATATTATTGGTCATTTTGGCAACTCCATATCTATTTAAAGAATTTAGTTATTTAATAGCAATATAAAATTCTTTTCAAATACATAATTTTTGGAAACTTTGGTTTAATTTTTTAATCACGGAAATAATTATGTAGTGTAGTGACCAGACCCTTTTTTTTGAGACAGAGTTTTGCTCTTGTCACCCAGGCTGCAGTGCAGTGGCGCAGTCTCGGCTCACTGCAACCTCTGTCTGCCTCCCGGCTTCAAGTGATTCTCCTGCCTCAGCGTCCTGAGTAGCTGGGATTACAGGCATGTGCCACCACGCCCAGCTAATTTTTGTATTTTTAGTAGAGACGGGTTTCACTATGTTGGCCAGGCTGGCCTTGAACTCCTGAGCTCAGGTGATCCACCCGCCTCGGCCTCCCAAAGTGCTGGGATTACAGGTGTGAACCACCCTGCACAGTCCAGACCCTTTTATAGATGGGTCTGCGTGTATGGAGTTGGGCTAATGTGCTGCTGAAATGCAGTGGTAGCCAATTAAAGGCATAGGAAGATGAGAAGATATTTCTTAGGTAAAATTTGCATACGATTAAGGGAGGAATAGAGATGCTGGAATTACTTCTTGAGTTTCATATTTTTGTGAACTTTTGATTAATGCAGTAAAACTGGACGGTTTTTGTTGTGATGCTTTTTTAAAAAACCACTACCATGTTAATACTTTATTATATGGACTAACATGCAAGCAGGGAATACAAAGGGGGGAGAGCTCACTGACCTGAATTAATGAGAATTTTTTTGAATTGCGCTATCTATACTTGATGCTAAATTTAGTTTTTTATTTTCCAGGTGGTATCTACCTACTCATAAGCTTTACCAAACATGGCATCTGAGCATATCTTCCTTAAAGTGTCATAAGTGTAATATTTATGTTAGTTTAACGGTTAATAGAGATTTGCTTCTGTTTAGAAACGTATATTCTGTTTTTATTAAAAATAAACTAGATGTTTTGAACATGTTTTTGACTCCCTAAATAGACCACACTATATTTTTTACGCCAGTTGTCATTTGAATAACTGAGTTTTAATAAATACATTCTGAAACTTAAGCTTTTAAATTTGAGATTTTATGTTTTCCAAAATTAAAATCAAAATACATGTTTTGAATTGATGGTCGGAACAGATGCAGTGAACTCATATGTGAAAAATGATGAAAGATATGAGATCAGGCTATCTTTATACCTCCAAAGCAGACCATTCTATTCTATACATTTTGCTTATCAAAGTTTGAAATAGAAGTTATGTACAAAAAGAAGTGACCCCTGTTCCCCAAAGTTTGAAGTCTGAGATGTAAGAGAAAAAAAAAATTCCCTGAATTCCAAGGCTTAGAAATATATTTCTATCACCTTATTTATATTAGGTCACAAGTAGAAACCTTGATTTTGATTAATGAGTTATCGTCCCCAAGTTTGATTACTTGTACTTTGAGAGAATTTCCAATATTCAATTCCCTGGATTTTAAAATCTGTTTTCTACTAATAACTTGATTTATAAAGATTATCCCCTTTAATTTTTAACTATGCTTCATTTCAACTCATGTCAGATAAAAAATTGGCTTGAAAAATATTGAAAATGGTACTCTTCTCCATAGATTATTTAACATATGAAACAATATACTCCCTTTTCTATTTGTTATATTTCCACTGGGTGCTAGAAGTTGTATAGTTTTATGCCCAAGGGTCTGTTTTACTGAACAAACCAGAACTCCTCTTCACCTCTTTACATTTTAGTTAGATGCTGGTGCCTAGATTATTGTGACCGCTCAGTGCATACCGTTCAGGATCATAGTTGATTTTAGTGAGTTTGCTAACCTAGTTCAGGGTCTTTGAACCTAGTTGGCTTTAGCAGGTTTGAAAAGAGGACAACTTTTACTGCTTCCTCTCCTCTTTCAGGTATTACTGGTCATTGATGAGGACAGGATCCTCAACAGTAACTGAGTAGGCAGTGCTGTGGGCTTACTCCTTTTCCACTGTGCTTCCAATTAACTAGCCACCAACGTATTGCTTTTCCTTTCATTTTTACCACCCCCAAATTGTGAATAATTGCATTTAGATTTTATAAAAATAAAAATCAGTGTATTCTTACTCTCTTTCTTTGCCTTTTAAATTCTGTCAGTACTTTTAGGTGGCCACAGGCTCTCCTCTTAAGTTAGGATATGCTGCTGTACCTACTATTGATTATGAGAAAATATTTTAACTTCAAATTAAGGTTCTTCATTGTAACATTTGCTAGTTATGGTGCGGTCAATATTTTACTATAATAGTATCTATCAATCACACACTGGCCTATGGGACAGAGTTTTTCTGTGATGGATAGATTATTTAGACACAGATAGGATGAGAACTTTAAGATATCCCCACAACTTTTTTACCTCTTAACAAAATACAGTACATTTAAAACTGTCATCTACAAACAGATATGTGAACTTTACCATCTCTTCATCTTACTTTTGCTATTTTCTGCACATAGTTTCTCCCTTTTCATTATGCCTTTTATTAGAAGCAATTGTACATACTTAATTACTGTAAATTGTTCTATTAAAGTTTGCTTTATGTTCAGTGTTAACAAGGCCAATATCTATTATGCAAATCTCAATATGTAAGATAAGCTAGAAAGTAAATGCTTGAATAATAACTACCTTCTTTGAAGCAAAGACAACTGAATTTATTTATATTGTGAATGTCATTTCACAGTTCAGTCAGTTACCTTGCTGGGCAATAAAAGACCCTGAAATTAAAATGACCCCTTTTCACAAAATATAGCTGGATGATTCATTTACTACAAAGAAGCTTGGCTTGAGAGTACTCCTTCTGAAATATAAAATGATATCCTACTAATGCATCTGAAGTGTGCTTTAAACCTATCCAAGGAGACTCATGAAATTAATGACTGTATTACATGTTGTGATTCTCTTATATTATGTTTACTTTTCCACTGTTTCTCCTCTGATTTTATATCTTATCGGTTGCATTCCCAATCTTTGGAAACCTCCACTTGAGAAATTTTATATGTTTACAGCTGCCTTGAAAACCTTTAGACCTCTACAAATTTGAAAATATAAATCTTAAGATTAATGTTCCATACTATGTATATGTTAGTTTGGTTTAAGAATCTTAGCATTTTAAGTATTGAAGCACCTGCCACCTTGTTGAAGAAAATCAGTTATAGCACAACAGTGTAATGATGACAAAATGTTAAATTTTTCCTTGTAAAAAATTTCATTTTCAGCCTGAGTGATCCTATACAGCAGTGTTACTAGCTAAGAGGGAGGGATCTGCTCAGCAGTTCTGACTGCTCATTATTGGTCCTTGACATTTCATTCATATGCTTATTTTTTCTGTTGCAAAACATTATATCACTTGAAAACATTAATAAACAAAAATATTTCTTTTTAATTGCAAAACCCACATGGTGATTTCTTATATCATGAATAAATGTATAATCTTAATGGATTCATTAGAAAAATAAGTGACCCCAGTTTTGAACATGTTAAGCCACTTATTTACCTATCCAAAACTCAGAAACTATAAAGTTATCTGGTTTGTAAAAATACACTTTTACAAGAATATATGATAGAATTCAACAGCTTTTTAATCAAGTAATAGTATTTTAAAAAGAGATGTGTAACATCAATAAAATTCCAGTTTGCTTCTAGAAGCACTGATGGCTTTATTAATACTTTAGTTTTGAGACTTTTTTTTGGCTAAACTATCTAACTTCTGAATGAAAGAGAACAAAGATCCTGCCCTAGAGGATCCTGATGCTTATAATCTAGTTAAGTGTCTAGAGATAAATTCTGAAGTGTCAAAAAGCCAAATTTATAATGTCATATTAATACATTAAAGAACCTGAAGGATTTATTGAATCAGAATATTAGGACTCAAAGGGACCTTAATAATCCTCAAATGCGAACACTTTTATTTTAAGAATGAGAAAGCTGAGGCCCCAAAGGGGAGATGACTTACCTGGGGCTTTCTGGGAGGCCTAGATAGAGCTGGGACCAGAATTTTATTCACAGTGTGTCTCTTGTCATTAAGGGGCCCAGTTTATAGAGGAAGGTTTCGGAGGAAAGGTAAGTCTTGCACTTAAAGGAAACAGTATTATAAGAAGCAGTAAACTAGATCTAGAGATTTGTGTTTCTTATGTTAGTTCTAAGTTTTTACTAGTTCTAAAATGCCATATTTATTGATGTAGTTTGGTAGCAAAGAAGGAATAATGTGAGCAATAATAATAAAAAAATAGTAATAATAATGACTAAAAGTTATAGAACTTCCTATGTGCTAGGCTCTGTTTTAAGCACATTGCATTCATTAGCTCATCTAATCCTCACAATAACTTTGTGAGGTAAGTACTGTTGTCATTCCTATTTTACAGATGAGGAAACTGAGGCACAGGGAGGTAACTTGCCCAAGTTCAAATGTGGAATGTTATACAGTGTATAGATGGAATGACCAGGCCAGTCCATATCAGATGATTCCATTTAGGAAAGGGGTTACTTTGTTGAAGAATATAGATAGTTAAGAAGGACTCCTCCAATGATAATTTTTTAAAAATAAATAATCTAGTAATTTCTTATTGTTATCTAACGTGATGTGCAACATTTCTGGAACTTTCTTCTTATTCACAGGAGGAAATTGTCAATAATTTGAAAGTATCTAGCCATAGCTTGTGTCCATAATTCTCAAAGATATTATTGCTAGTGTTGGTATATGTCAGCATGTATACAATGTTGCAGAAATTATGGCTGCACAATCACCTGTGTGTTTGACCCTTTTCACTTGTAGTTGATCACATATGTAGAAGCAATCACTATTTATTGCAGTATTTATTCTTTGGTTCAAGGTCTCATTCCAACCAAGTAACCTCATCTCTGAAAGCATGTGTACTTAACTACTAGGTTTTGTTGTCCATATTTGTGTTTAGAGTTATCTTCTATTTCTTGCTTGCTTTAGAAAATGTTATTTTGCTTTTCTACTTCAGTTACCCAAACATCAGTTTATGTGGAAAGGTGTAAACAGGGTTAATAGATGATACCTTTTTATTTCTGTCATTGTCTTTACACGTTGGCCATTTACCAGTGTTATTGGTCAAAGTTTTGTAGAAAATGCAGAATGAAGTAGTAATAGTAAGTCTAAATAAAACTACCCACTTTTGTAAGCTTGGAGAAGCAGTTTCAGTTTTGAAGCAGGGCTTTATTTGATCCTGTCTCAAAGCAGTATTGGATTCTTTAATATTCTGTTTTCTTTTAACATCCTATTATTGACTCGATTGAGAAAATGATTTAAAAAACTGTAACCGTACAGGGTCTGTAATGGAAGTACAGTTTGGTTATATGTGGAGTTTTCCTCTGTGAAGTTTAATAAAGTTGAATTAACAATCTGTCTGTTTTGGTTTTATTCAACAATGTTTACTCAGCTCTTACTAAGTATTAAGTATTGTTGTAGGTGCTCGAACGAGTGTCTGGTGCTGTTATGGTCATTAGCCTGTTTTAGCTCTAGGCTACCCTTTGAAGTAGATAAGTTTCTGAGAGGATCACATTTAAGTTTTTGCTGCTAAGGTAAAGTAAATATGCAGTTCTATACAGCATAAATTTATTCTAACTGCTGTGCAGAAATTATTAGACATAAAATACAAAATAACAAATTCTTATGGTACAAACTTAATCCCTAGATATTGCTATATACCGCAATATAGAATTTTCTCTACAGCCCTTCCTTTCCCTAGGCATAGATGGGTGGATAGATAGGTGGAGGGAAGGACAGATCAATGGATGAATAGATAAATATAGAGGAAAATAACTATGAAATATACCTTATGATTGGTTAGGAAACGTCACTTGCTGAAATTCTAATCACCTCTTAAGACGCAACTCATTCGTAATTCTTTGCAAGGTTTCTCTGAATCTTGTATAATTAATGCCTTTCCCCTATGCCTATAAAATTCTGTTTATAACTCCATTATTATACTTACCATAGTTATATTATACTGATTGTGTACATGTCTGTCTTTTTTTACTAGACTGTAAATTCACTGCAGGGTAAGAATTTTATCTTAATTCATCTTTGTACTTCAACTCCTTTATACAACCTTGTGTCAAGGAAGAATTGAATACGTGATTGCTGCATTCCCCCTCCTCATTTTGTAACTACTTTATTTTTAATCATCATTATTGAAATATAATTTACCTACAGTGAAATTCATTAATTTTATGTGTACATTTCAATATATTATAACAAATTCAACATAAAAAGCATTCCCGTCACTTCCCATACTCCTTCTCTTCCTTTTTGCAGTTATTCTTCTCCCATCACACCTACCACCTGGCAACTACTGATGTGCTTTATGTCACTATAGTTTATTCTCAGTGATCTATTTTATTTTATAGCTGAGCAATGTTCCATAATATGGATATTACCACTATTTATTTATCTGTTAATCTGTTGATGGGCCTTTGGATTATTTATAGTTTGGGGCTATTGTAAATAACACTGCTATGAATATT
The DNA here is from genome assembly GCF_029289425.2 of Pan paniscus. Classification (NCBI taxonomy): domain Eukaryota; kingdom Metazoa; phylum Chordata; class Mammalia; order Primates; family Hominidae; genus Pan; species Pan paniscus. The sequence goes on along the minus strand of NC_073255.2, from coordinate 147,880,396 downwards.
AACTACAAGTTTTTGTATTGATATGTTTTCATGTCTCATGCGTAAATATCAGAATGTCATATAGTTGGAATTACATAGTATGTAGCTTCCTCAGATTGCCATATTTCACTAAGCAATATACATTAATGGTTCTTCCATGATTTTTCATGACTTAATAGCTTACTTCTTTTTATTGCTGAGTAATATTCTGTTGTATGGATGTATCACAGTTTGTTTACTATTGAAGGATATCTTAGTTGTTTACAAGTTTTGGCAATTATGAATAAAGCTGCTATAAACAGTCCTGTGAGGGCTGTTGTATGGACATAAATTTTTAACTTATTTGAATAAATAACAAGGAGCACAATTGATGGATCATATGATGAGAGTCTATTTAGTTTTGTTAGAAACTGCCAAACTCTCTTTCAAAGTGGCTGTGCCACTTTGCATTCCCACCAGCAATGAGTGAGAGTTCCTATTGTTCCACATCTTTGTCAGCATTTGGTGTAGTCAGTGTTTTGGGTTTTAGTCACGGTTGAATGTGTAATAGTATCTAATTGTTTTAATTAGCAATTATCAAATGACATATGATATTGAACATTTCATATACTTGTCATATGTATTCATTTTAGATAGGGCGTCCATATCTTTTGCCCATTCTTATTTTTATTTATCTATTTACTTATTTTAATTTATTTATTATTTGAGATGGAGTTTCGCTCTGTCACCCAGGCTGGAGTGCAGTGGCACGATCTCAACTCACTGCAGCCTCTGCCTCCCAGGTTCAAGCGATTCTCATGACTCAGCCTCCTGAGTAGCAGGGATTATAGGCACATGCCACCATGCCCAGCTAATTTTTGTATTTGTGGTAGAGACGGCGTTTCACCATGTTGGCTAGGCTAGTCTCGAACTCCGGACCTCAGGTGATCTGCCCACCTCTGCTTCCCAAAGTGCTGGAATTACAGGCATGAGCCACCACACCCGGCCTATTTATTTATTTTTTGAAATGGAGTCTTGCTGTGTCACCCAGGCTTGAATGCAGTGGAGCAATCTTGGCTCACTGCAGCCTCCACCTCCTGGATTCAAGCAATTCTCCTGCCTCAGCCTCCTGAGTAGCTAGGATTACAGGCATCCACCACTATGCCTGGCTAATTTTTGTATTTTTAGTAGGGAGGGGGTTTCGCCATACTGGCGAGGTTGATGTCAAAGTCCTGACTTCAAGTGATCTGCCCACCTTGACCACCCAAAGTGCTGGGATTACAGGTGTAAGCCACTGGACTCTGCCCTGTTTTGCCCATTTTTTAACTGGATTGTTTCCTTATTGTTAAATTTTAACAGCTCTTTTTATATTTTAGATATAAGTCATTTATCAGATGTGTGCTTTGAAAATATTTTCTCCCAGGCTGTGGCTTCGTTTTTCATTTTCTTAACAGTGCTTTTCATAGAGCAGAAGTTTTTAGTTTTAATGAAGTCATTTGTCAAGGATCAGTTTATCATATTTATGTAGGTCTACACATAATTCTAGGCTCTCCATTCTATTCTATTGATCTGCTTTTCCATTCTTTTGCCAGTACTAATGGTCCAGGTCAGATGCGGTGGCTCATGCCTGTAATCCCAGCACTGTGGGAGGCCAAGATAGGCGGATACCTTAAGCCCAGAAGTTTGAGATCTGCCTAGGCAACATAGCGAAACCTTGTCTCTACTAAAAATACAAAAAAATTAGCCAGGCATGGTCATGCCCACTTGTCGTTCCAGCTATTTGGGTGGCTGAGGTGGGATGACTGCTTCAGCCCAGGAGGCGGAGGTTGCAGTGAGCTGAAGTCGTACCACTGCGCTCCAGCCTCGGTGACAGAGTGAGACCCTGTCTCAAAAAAAAAAAAAAAAAAAATCTCTGGTGTTTTTCATGGTCATAGCGGCATTATAGGTTTTTTTCTGGAGTAAGACCACAGAGGTAAAGTGCCTTTTCATTACGTATCAAGGGTACATATTGTCAACATGATTTATCACCTTGATCACCTGGCTGAAATAATGTTTGCCAGGTTTCTGCACTGTAAAGTTATTATTTTTCTCTTCTTTCTATACTATAATTTTCAGAAGATAGTCACTATAAGCAGCCCACACTCAAGGAGTGGAGAGGTATTCTCTTCCTCTTTGAGGGCAGAGTATAGGCATAAATCATTTGGATTTCCTCCGTTGGATATACTTGCCTCTTTATCTTCATTCATTTATGTATTCAGTCATTTATTTATATCTGTGTAGGCTTGTGGATATTTATTTTACACTTTTTGTTATAATCCAATATGTTTTTAAAATTTTGGTCATTAAATTATTTCAGCTTTGGCCATTGGGAGCTGTTTTAGTTGGCTTTGGTGTCCCTTTGACATATCCACATCAATATAGGATTTCTCTTTCTCTCTTACACACACACACACCCCTATACCCCTTATTTTCTAGCACTACAAAATGTTCCAGGCTCACTTTTTATATTTCCTGTTCTTGTCCTAGAAGCATCTCTTTTCTCGAGGAGCACGGATGCCTTTTACTGGGGAGTGATATTAGAAACCAAGTTCTGGGCACTAGGTTTGCTCATTGCTACTGATATGTGATTGCTTCTAGGCCCTCTCAGCTGACAGAACGAAGATATACAAGCATAGATTACTAACCTGTGTGTATACATATAACTATAAACATTACTATATGTAATTATCTGTATCTATATTAAGCTAAACATGTGTTCATACTGTGTCTCCTACCATAATTCATCACCATATGGATGATTCTAATCACTCTCCCTTGCTTACCTCTAACCTCCCACTCTAACAGTGAGAAATCTGGTTCCCATCCTATGGCATCCATTTACTTGTCTAATTCTCGTGTATATATATTATATATATATATATAATATATATACACACACACACATACACACACATATGTATATACACACACATACATATATACACAGACACATATACACACATATATATGTACACACATATACACATATATATACTTTTGCTTTTATTTATTGTTCCTACTGTATGCATTTTTGCTCTAAAGTATAGTAAATACAGTGGGTAACTATGTAGTTAATCCTGTTTTACTAATATAAATAAAGTGAATACATTTGTATTAACCTCTCATAGTTGAGAACTTCATAGCTCACCTCTACTACAAAGGAACCTCTGGAGTCTTGGGGATAGCAACTCAGTGCAATTTCTTTAGGGACTACATAGCTAAATCTTTAATCACAGTCAAATTGGCATCTTCTCTGACTTCCTCATGTTTGTTGTGTAGATCTTTTAACTGTACAGATCCCATGTGAAGGAAGAGAAAGGAATAAAAAATACTTCATAATAATAAAACTAAGTATATCATCTATTGGCATTCATTATGAGATCATATGTTTTCACATTAAATGGGGAAATAAGGAAAGAAGAGTTTGTTCAATGAAAGGAAAACTTTTTTTTTTAAGTAGCATCAGTTTTTAGCACATATTATAGGCTTTTTTTTTCACATTTTAAAAAAATTTTAGATGATGGAGGAAGTGTAGGAAGTGACTAATATTTAAAACAATTGCCTCAGTGGTCTGATTTTCTGCTAGTGATTAGATGCAATAGGTTCAATCCTGAACTCTGCACATCTTTGTCATTGTGATTTGGCTCTTGAGATTGAGTCTCTCCTGGGGCAGAATCCAATATTCCTTTTGTGGTAATGAGCTGGAATGAGCTACAGTCTGGCTTTCTGGAAAGAATCAGGAACTTGGGAGAAGGAACAGTTGTGACCACTGGGTTTTGGGATTCTATGATTTGTGATTCTGTCACTGTCTCATTTAAGTGACTGCCTTTTTGTTCCCTTTTTACATTGCCCAAGAAGCATGATCTGGAATCCTGCCAGAAGCCACTTATGCTGTCAGTGTTTTTAAAGCTGTTCTTCCGTTTGACTAGCAATAATTTTCTTAAAAATCAGTAAGATGAGGTTGACTCCTTCAGTAGTTTCAGAAATGTGTTGCTGGATTGAAGTGGCTGAAATTATAGCTGGTATGGAAAATGATGAGCAATACATTGAAATACCCAAATACCTTGTTTTCTAACTATAACAGTCATTTCATTTTCTTCTAACTTGGTAGGCTTACTATTTTTAGATTCATGACAAAAAAGCCAGAAGACATTTGACCATCACTAATGGACTGTAGACATTGATAGGGTAATTTAGGTAGTCTGCATGACTTCAATGAAAACCTTTGGATCTTAGGTTAAAACAAATCTTTGAAAGTTGATTCCTGTCTGGTCAGAGCCACCTGATGCAAAGAAATAGCTACCTGTATCTCTTCAGCGGCTTACTAATAGTTTGATCTAAATATGTCACTTGACCTTTTTATGTTTCCATTTTTTCACCTCCAATATAGAGAGAGTACTTCCCTAGAGGGCCCAACCACCCACAAGAGCACTTTGAAAAGTGTGAAGATATTGCCAGCTCTCATCTCTGTTGCTCCCAGTGAGCTGAAACCAGATCTTTCCCTGATGTAATTCTCTGTTTGACCATCCTTGAACTATGTCCCATGAAAGTTGTTAAACTCTGTGTTGTACCTAGGTTATGCAGTGGTTTATGGAAATTGGATCAATGTCCATGACTTTTAAATCTATTGAGAACTCAAGCAATAAGTGACTATTTTATCATGACAGCTGATTTATAACTACTTAGAAGAATCATATTTGTTCCCATTAGTCATGTCTGGATAGTTTCTGCAATATTTTTAAAACAGTGTTTTTTTTAGAAGGCTAATAGATATTTTATGTAAGTATAATTTTAATTGATGCACTATGTATTCTAATCCATTAGATGTATTTCTGATTTTCTTAAAAGGGAGGTTCAGAGTCCAGTGACATTTGAAGAAAATCTTATTTTGCAGCTTAGTTTTCACAGTCTTGCTCATAAGATTTCTTCCTTATGTCAAATCCAATCATTTTATATGCAGATGTATGTCATTTATTCTTTTAAAATACATAACCTTTTCTTTAGCAACATAGTGTGATATTAAGAGAAAAGAAAGAATGCAAGGAAAACCATGGAATACTAACTAAAAGTTTGGTATGTTAGCATCATCTAGAAACTGTTAGGGAAATGACTTCTTAAATAATGAGGCCCATCTTGAAATTCAACATAGTTTATTTTTTTAGAGAATCTCCTTTTGATGGTGTATTTAATAACCTGTTATGCAGACAGTCGTACCATCTTCATTAGAAATAAACTACATAGCTTTTTCTTTGCATAAACATTTCCTCAGAGCTGTTTGCTGTTATCTTTGTTTAGAAAGAAGATGATTATTAAGTATATTCAGCAGTAATGAGATTTCCCTATGCTGATTGCAAGATCTAATTTGTATAATATGTAGACTGAAGAGTGGAAGAGAGAGAATGTGGGAGAGTCCAAGGGAAAAGTTTCATGCCAAACAATATACAGTATTTGCTGTTTATCACTGACCCTGTGCTCAGTATGAGTGTGCTTAATCTCATAAAATATGACAGACTTACCAAGTTAATGGTTATTAGACTTGTCAATGTAAGTCTACTTTACCAAGCTTTGGCTAACATTGAAAAAATCTCATTTAAATTGTTTAATTTGTGTAGGAAGGTTGATTAACAATTGTTACACTATTATTCTTTCGTTTAAATTTATTTCTTCCATTTGTTTTTGAACTTCTTAAACTTTTAACCATATGAACGTTGAAACTATACACTTCAAGAAAATTTATCTTAAAATGAGTTTTAAGGTAAAATATATGACTTATTTTTAACCCATGAATTTAAATTTCCTTATTAAATGTTTCATTTGCTTTTGCCTTTCATTTTTCAGGAATCATTTCTCCTAGTCTGTCTTTCTAAGTTGTCAAGCTTTTGTGATTATAAACAATAATACCGCTTTAGTCTGTGAATTTAGATTTCATCCTATTCTGAGTCTTCTGCCCCATGAAATGTAAAGTTGAGATTTCTTTGTTCTTCATTTAGATATATCAAGATATGTGCCTGAATATTGTGTAACACATAGAGAAACAGTATTAGACTTCCCTGTACATAGTAGATACTCAATAATCTCTACCATTTATCAGTCGAAAATGAAACTTGCATAGTAGTCATTTTTGCAAGCACTTCACTGTGTCTGTAGACCAAGAGCATTTCTACCCTGTGTACCTCCAGTATCCCCTCCAAGAAGAAACCAGGAAGTTCCCACTAAATGACTTTAGCCGTCCCAGTGACAGAAAATGGTCTGCAGTTTCATTCACAGAAAATTAGTGTTTCTTTTTCTCTCTGCCTCCTTCCCGCAACCACATCATTATTGAGTCATTCTAGTCATTTTAGATTGTGCCATTTTATCTGTGAAATTCAGTGAACTAAATATTTTTAGATATTCAAAGAACAAATAATTGTGATGTATTTTGTAAAATATATAACATCACTAATATTATTACAATACATAAGCAACACAACATCAGCCTTCTTTTCTCTTGTATCTGTCTAGACCCTCAAGCGAATTCAGCAAATGAGAACTCAGCCCTTACCAGTGATATACAATATTGTTTGTGCTCTACCATACTGAGTTGTTTGTTTATACCATGTATCAAATCCGTTTGAGAAACTGCAGTGGGCGTTGAAGTGGCTCTTTATAAGCAATAGATCAATAAACAGAGTGGTTAATCTGTGGTGAGTTAGCAGTTAGAGACTGCTAATGAAGTTACACTCATTCTAAGATGTCTTTCAGTGGGAGAGAATGTGACAAGGACAGAAAACTTAAACTGGATTATCCAGAGAGATAAAAGCAAGTTATGTTGAAAAAGTGTATCTGGTTTTATTTACGTCTTTTGTAAGGCCCCAGGTAGCTCAAGAGGCATCTCTGACTTACACAGAAAAAAAGAGGAAATAAAAAACCAGCACTATCTACCCCCACATTACACTACAACTGTATACAACTACTTAATCCTTTCTTCCCCTGCAAAAGAAACTAACAGCATGCCAAAAGAAATCTTGACGGGTTTAAGAGCAGTGTGGGGATAATTTCAATAATTTAAAAAGATGTTGCTTTCTGTAATAAAAATTGATTCCATTTCTTTTATTTACTTGAATGAGTGCTTGTTGTAAACACCTTAAATTGAAATGCATCTAATTTATGTTTTTCTGAACTACTTGATTCAGTGTTTTCAAGTACATTGGTGTTGGAATTTCCGAGCTATTTATATGTAAATGGAAAGTCGCCCGTAATTGGCACAGGGAGAGGCTGCTAGAAGCCCAATAATCTAATCTAAGTTGCACATTTTCCCCTCTCTGTTATACACTCATAATGGCATTTGAGGGCAAATAGTTTGATCCTTATGTCAACATCACTCTCCTCTACAATAAGGGGAAGAAAAGGGAAACTTTGTTTTAAGGATTAAATGGCAAAATTTTTCTGTGACACGCCATCTTAGATAGAGCTGCCAGGTTTTATAGGGAGCAAAAAGATATCATTAACTTCTAACTACTTGGATTAGGAATTGAAATTATTTGCTTCAGGTAGTAGAAGGAAAGTAAAATTACACAATGTAGTAGAATGAAGGTAAAATTACACAATGGTTGTGACTGTTATAGACTTAGTTTTACCAAATTCTATTTTATTTTTAAAAATGTGTCCTACTTGAGAGTTTGATAACAATGACACTAAAACAATTCTTCTGTTTTCACATTTTTCCTAATTTGTGTGTGTGTGTGTGTGTGTTTAATATTAGCAAAAGGATCTATCAGATAGAGAAGAACATTTAATGATGTTAAACACCCGGGGAACTTGTTATATGCCTATTATAAATCATGGACTGCTCAAACTTCAAGTAATCTGAGAAAAAGCCACCTGAATTCCAAACTCCATTCCTGAGGAAACAATGTTAAAACAGATTTAAAACAATGTTAAAACAGAATTAGTTAAAATGAGATTCGTTATTCATACCATTCATTCCATGTATCTAGCCATCTATCCATTCATATATTTCTTCAATAAATATCATGCCCAACTAGGCTTAAGCACTGGGCTGGATGCAGGGAGTACAGTAATAAGCAGGAAACTCATATCACCCTCCCAGAGAGGACTGTCTTGTAATTAGAGGTGTAAGCCAGGTTACATGGTGGAATGAAAACTACATTACAATTTTACCTATTTTTTATTTTCAGGGGCTTCATTGCTCTGCCTTTTCTAGATGTTTAAGAATTAACCATTTAGGTGCAACCTGTTTTATTTAGATGGAAATATTTCTAATATATGACCTCTAAATAGAAATATTGGATGTAATCTTTATGCTTTCAGGATCATGGTTTTGGATATTACAATAGCTTGTTTGATTCTGATAATTCTTATTGGTAAAAATGACTTTTATTGGTGTAAAACTCTAGGATTTACCAAGATTAAACTTTTTCTCATTTAATCTTCACAACAACTCTAGGAAGTAGATGACATGGCTAACCACATCTTATGGATAATGAAACTGAATCTCAGAGAGATTAAGTGGTGAGCCACTTTACTTGTTTACATCACCTGCCTGGTGCGTATAGGCCCCTGAGTTTCTGGTTTGTTCAAAGTTCAAAGTGCTGTGTTGGAAGCTAAGAAGTCGTATGACTGACATATTTCAGATGATATGGGGGATGAGTATGGTGGGAGGAGGGAGTAGGTGAAGGAAGGAATGAAAGAGATAGATGAACCATTTCCATTCCTATTTGGAGAATCTGATAATTTGGTAATGGTTATTTGTAGGTAACCAAAATTTCAGAAGTTTTTCTCTAAAATATGCTGATTTCAATACTCCCTTAATTAAGCCTCTTATTTTCTTTTTGACAAAAAATAATCATAAACCCTGAAAATGTCTGATATGATTAAGGAAAATTTGAAAGACAAGTAAAAATATGCAAGTTAAAGTCAGGGGTATCTTCTCTCTGCTATTTTTCTTTCTGCACAGGTAAATGGTGCTAAAGTTGTTTATGGATTATATGTTCTAGTTATTTGGTCAGTATTAAAGAGTAAAAGGACTTCTAGATGTGTGATAGTTATTGAAAGGATAAAAGCCAGGGAGGAGTAACAGGGTCAGGATTTACCCTTCTACAAAAGCAACAACAACAATAAAAAAGAGCAAAATATAGGAAACAAGACTCTGGGCATCAGGCACTTTATCAATATGTTCCCTGGGAGATGGGAAACAAGGTGAGCCTTACCATTGTCCCAGCTTACTTTCAAGATGCAGCATAGAAAGGAGGAACCAGACAGAGCACAGAGGACTACCTGGGTTGAGGTGATGGAGCTGAGAATCTGGGAAGACCAAGGCATTTGGAGTTCCTAGGATAAAGTAGGAGAGAGAATAGAGGAAAGGGCTGCCCAGAGAGCCTCCTCTAGAGATCTACCCCTTCAAGTAGTCACCTGAGTCCTGATCAGCTGATGTGCCTGAGGAAACTACTCGACTCTGGAAGGAAAGAACAGGTGTTTACATAAGTCAAAACTTATCCAGTTGTACACTTTAAATATATGCTATTTATTTCATATTATAGCTTAATAAAGCTATATTTTTGAAGGGTAAAAGATGCATTGCTAAAATTTTGCCCCAAGAATTTTACCTATCTTTGCTTCAACCTGCATTCTCTATTTCAGTTTCTTCATATGATAAATTCTTGACTCAGTTGAATGGTGGAATTCACACGGCCAATATTTCAGATCTATTCATTTGTGGGTTTAATATGGTCATCTACAAATTACTGATAATAGTTTGCTTTTTCTTACTTGTGTCATGAGATTACAGTTGAATATGTACTGGACTATTCACCTAGTTCTCTAAATTAGTGATTCTTAACCTTTCTGAAGTTATTTCACCTCTTGAAAATTTGATGAGAGTCATGGACTCCTCATCCATAGCAATGCATATGTGATTCTAAATGGTTTCATAACTCTCTAAAGCCCATACATTAACCACTATATCCCCGTCATTCATGAAGTTTAAGAATCCATAATTAGAATAAACTTACAATTTTTGTTTTGTTTTGTTTTGTTTTAAGATGGAGTTTTGCTCTGGTTGCCCAGGCTGGAGTGCAATGGCATGATCTCGGCTCACTGCAACCTCTGCCTCCCAGGTTCAAGTGATTCTCTTGCTTCAGCCTCCTCAGCTAGGATTACAGTTGCCTGCTACCACACCTGGCTAATTTTTTTTTTGTATTTTTAGTAGACAGGGTTTCACGATTTGGCCAGGCTGGTCTTGAACTCCTGACCTCAGGTGATCCACCCACCTTGGCCTCCCAAAGTGCTGGGACTGCAGGCATGAGCCACCGCTCCCAGCCCATAAACTTATAAATTTATATTTGTTTGAAAGGAGCATTTTGAGCCACACTAGTCTAGATGATTTGTTTATGTGTTTACCAAGATCATGAACAATTGAATATCTAAGTATTATTTAACAAGGAAATGATGGCATTTTGTGAGTGCATGTGTGTTTAGCTGATACAGAAAATGTGTGAAATAGAAAGCTTACTTTCAATAATCCCTTACATTACTGCAGATGTTAAGCAAGTACCAGAACTTGCCTTCAGGACACTGTTAAGAGAAATGCGAAATCTCATTAGGCCCTGCTTCACACATCACATCCTCATGTCCACAGCAGCAAATTCGTGGGGTCTTCTGTGACCATGGAATGCTGTCAACAGTTTTACTGCTACATTATGTATGACTTTTTTTCTACTGAGGGCATGAGCAGTTGGTATAGAGCTGCAAAGGTGAATTTGTATTGTGTCCGGTTCATGGCTCAGAAATGAGTTGCATCTGCTCTGTGTATTTGCTGTCTTTCTCATTCAATTTCACAACATTTTCCCATAAAAAAAAGAAAGGTTAGCATTAATAATGAATGAAACTTATTTCTGATCAGAGTTCTAGGATTTTTTTAAGGCCGTGTAACGTCTGTTATGCAGTGGGTTGGTGAAAGGATCAGCAGATTGGTGACGGAGCAATTGGATGTTATGACATGAATTAGTGACCTCTCTGCTTCTGTTTTTAGTCCTGAAGCTATAGGATATAGATCATCCTTGAGAAGAGCCAAAATTTTTTGTGAGGGTAGATCAGTGTTTCTCATTTTTGTTTTTATTCCAACATTTGCAAAGGGGTATTACACATGTCCATCATAACCACAGCTACTCACTAAGATTCTTGAGGGAGCAGTGTATCTCGGAACATCTGAGGGGGAGTAGAGTTTCAAAAGTCTTCTCCTTTCCTAACACTTCTTGGGGTCTTGTTTATTTTCTTGCCCCCAGGCTGAAAACACACTTGTAAAGACTGACTTGTAGCACTGAGTCTGTAGGAAAATCATGGCAACTTAAAGCAAACATTAAGCTGGGGTTTTGTTTCCTTTGTTAGATTGATGGGGGCACTTCATTCTAAGGATGTCACTGATTCTGAAATTATGATGGCAGAGCTACATTTCTGCTATGCCCAGCCTGCATTCACTCATACCACCCTAGTCTTAGGAATTCTTATAGCTAAGCCCATGACTCCCCCATACTTAGGCAGGAAATATGAGATTTAGAAAATGGCTCTGGCTTCAGACTAGGATTTGTTGGCAGAACAGGGCCAGATTTGGTTCACTTGGAAGAAGGGTGTCATAATGCTCAGCATAGGTGATTCTACTTAAGAAATGTTGATTGATTAGGGTGAGTGATATGGTTTGGCTGTGTCTCCACACAAATCTCATGTTAAATTGTAGCACCCATAATTCCCACATGTCATGGGAGGGACCCAGTGGGAGGTAATTGAATCATGGGGGCGGGTCTTTCCCTTGCTGTCTCAGGAGATCTGATGCTTTGTTTGTTTGTTTGTTTGTTTTGATATGGAGTCTCACTCTGTCACCCAGACTGGAGTGCAGTGGTGAGATCTTGGCTCACTGCAACCTCTGCCTTCTGGGTTCAAGCAATTCTCCTGCCTCAGCCTCCTGAGTAGCTGGGATTACAGGTGCCTGCCACCACCCCCAGCTAATTTTTGTATTTTTAGTAGAGATGGTGTTTCACCATGTTGGCCTGGCTGGCCTCGAACTCATGACCTCAGGTGATCCTCCCACCTTGGCCTCCAAAAGTGCTGGGATTACTGGCGTCAGCCACTGTGCCCAGATGATCTGATGGTTTTATAAAGAGGTGTTCCCCTGCACAAGCTCTCTTGCCTGCTGCCATGTAAGATGTGACTTTGCTACTCCTTCATCTTCTGCCATAATTGTGAGGCCTCCCCAGGCATGTAGAACTGTGAGTCCATTAAACTTCTTTCCTTTATAAATTACCCAGTCTCGGATATGCCTTTATTAGCAGCGTGAGAACAGACTAATACAGTGAGTAAGGAATCAAATTACAAAGAATGTTTTATACCTGCTTTCAATTTATACCTGCTTTCAGATAGGATTTTCTGAGGCGTATGAGAAAATAAATATTTGCTAAATATAAGAGAAAAGGAGTGAGAAGAGGGAGAAAGGGCAGAAAGATGAGCTGGATAATGGAAACTGTTTTGTCTCCCATGAGGAAATAGCTAAACTATAACTCAAGTCTCTTTTTTAGGAGTTTCCTGTTATAAGGAATAGTGTATTGTTCACCCACTCTCTATATTGAGCAGTGTTATTCTGAATAGTATGGTTACTATTTACTAATTTATTAATTATGTTGTAGCTTTCATCACTACACATTATTTTTTGGCAAATTAAAGTCAAATGAGGAAGTACTTGATCTATTTTACTTTTACTAATTGTTATATTTTGTTAAAAATGAGCAGGAATTTAAGAAATACCTCATGACACACTTTTTTTAGATCCCTTTGAAAACAATTTGAATATATGAGTCACTGAAATATTTGAAACAAAAACTGACAGAAATGAAGGGAGAAACAGACAATTCAACAGTAATAGTTGGAGACTTCAATAACTCACTTTCTTTTTCTTTCTTTCTTTTTTCTTTTTCTTTTTCTTTTGAGACAGGGTCTTATTCTGTTGCCCAGGCTGGTGTGCATTAGTGCCATCTCAGCTCACTACAACCTTGCCCTTCTGGGCTCAAGTGATCCTCCCACCTCAGCCTCCTGAGTAGCTGGAACTACAGGCACATGCCACCACACCCTGCTAAATTTTGTGTTTTTGGTGGAGACAGTGTTTTACCATTTTGCCCAGGCTAGTCTTGAACTCCTATGCTCAAGCAATCCACCTGTCTCAGCATCCCAAAGTGCTGGGATTACAGGCGTGAGCCACCCTGCCCGGCCAACAACTCCAATTTAATGTGCAATATACTATAGTAGAATGTAAGTTCCCTAAATGTAGGAATTTGCATCTTGGTTTTTTCGTTTTCTTGTTTGTTTGAGATGGAGTCCCTCTCTGTCACTCAGGCTGGAGTGCAATGGTGCGATCTCAGCTCACTGCAACCTTCGCCTCCTGGGTTCAAGCAATTCTTCTGTCTCAGCCTCCCGAGTAGCTGGGATTACAGGCATGAGCCACCACGCCTGGCTAATTTTTGTATTTGTAGTAGCGGCAAGGTTTCACTATGTTGTCCAGGCTGGTCTTGAACTCCTGACTTCAGATGATCCACCCGCCTCAGCCTCCCAAAGTGCTGGGATTACAGGTGTGAGCCACTGTGCTAGGCCTTTTCTTTTTTTAATTGTTGTATCCCTAGTGTCTAGAAAGATACCTAGCACATAGCAGACATGCAATACGTGTCTGTTGAGTAAGTGAATATACTATACAAGTGACATCTAAGAGCTATGTAGAGAAAGTATCCTTCTGGTGATCCGGAAATGCTTCATGGAAGAGATGGCATTTTGGCTTGACATGGAGATGTTACTGTATTCCAGAAAAATGGAAAGGTATGAATATGGAAAGCAGAAGGAAGGAGGGTCATTGAGTTGCCTTTCAATTTATGCCCTTACTTCCAATAATTTTTTTTCTGGGGATAATAAACAGTGTCACCAGGCCAGGCTCCAGAACCCCTGGTAGTGGGTCCTTTCCAAAGGCACTGGCATTAGCTGCTGATTTATACTGGCTCTTCCAACATGTTTTTAACTCTCTAGGCAGGAGTCTGACTTTCTTTTGTGTTCCTTTTCAACCTTGTCTTTTCTTTTCTAAAGTCATTTTCAAAGGAAGACAGAAGACCTTGTGTAAGAGGAGGCTAAATCCTTTTTTCTTTCAGTATGACTTCTTGATTCTTTGAAAAGTAGGTGGAGGCCCCCTTACTGGCTGCCTCCCCCTCTGTCTGCTTCCTGGGCACCTCACTCCTGCCAGTGCTCCCAGGAGGGTGGGGTTGTGACTCTCAGCCACTGCAGTTTCCCTGCTGCGGGGCTGCTCTGATTTCTGACTTCCCACTTTGCTCTCCCTGCCCCTTGCCCTGCTGCCTGAACTCTGTTCAAGCACAGCAAGGATACAGATCCTGGAGCTTTGCAAAAGGTAAGGAAGCCCTGGAACACTGGAGCAAAGGCAGCAAAGAGCTCACAGTCACCTTTAGTTCCCCATCCTCCTCCCTCGTCAATTTTTTTCCCTCTCAATGCCAACAGATATTTCCTTCATGTAGTGTGATTTATTTACCCTCCATCCTCATTCAACACATTTATTGACTGTTTACACTATGCTAGGTGCTCAGAATATAAAGATAGTAATCTCTGCTTTCAAGGAGCAGAATTATCTGCACAGAATCTAGGTATGGAATAACTAGTCATTACAGTGGATCCTCTATTTAGAAGTTATCTACACGCCTAGCTAGCTTGAATATGTTCACTAACTCAGTCGACAATTTGTCTTAATTAACTGATTTAGTTTATTAGAAAGATTGAACCATTGCAAATCTAGGTGTAGCATTTTTTTAAATCAATGCCATTGTGAAATGAGTATTCATAAAAAATACTGATGCTTGTAATAAAAATAATAATAATAATAAAAAGACACACAATTTCCATTGGTTAAAGGTATGGACTCTAGCCAAAGTATGTCATCCAAATTTTGGTTTATCCTTTTACTACCTATTTGGTATTGGGCAAATCATTTAACTCTGAGCCTCAGTTTCTTTATACGAGAAATGGGAACAATTCTGTTAGCTGTCTGTTGGCATTGTAGGGGTTGAGTATTAAATGAGTTTATGCAAAATACTTAGAACAGTGGCTGCTACACACAAAGCACCACATGTGTTAGTTACTGTTGAAACATTTCTACGTTTTAGATCTTAACCACAGAACAACTGAGAGCTAAATTCTAGTTTGAACAAGGAAAATGTTTCTTTTCTTTAGAAACTGTCCTGTGTTTTAGGGCATTACTTTTCATCCACCATTTCATGCTATTTGTAAGTGAAGGATCCAGAGGTTCCTATGTATATCATCAAGCACAATTTGCAATCAGTATTAACACTTGCGCCACAGAGCCATTAACACTTGTCCCATTAATACTGAGTTCTATTAACACTGTGTCCCACCATGCTGCCAGGTGATTTTAATGAACACCTGGGGTGGCTCTGCCTCACTGAAACTTGTCTTGCTACCCTTCAGAACAATATATGTATAGGAAATTATTACATTCCTCCTCCTTCTGAAAAATAACCTGGGTTCAAATAATAGTAGAATAATGATGCTGCCTTACAACTGAAAAATAGAAAAGCAAACACAGTTTAAGAAGAGCTGTAACTTGCAAGTGATTGATAATGTATATTAGAGCCCAAATGCACTAAAGATATCCATTGCTTTCATTTTCCAAGATGACTAACAGTTTGTCCAAAAAGTATTGTTAAGTAGGTTTGTTGCTTTGGGAAAGTAAGCCTATGTATATAATTCAAAATGATTTATTTTTATAAGGTTAGGAGTCTTTCTTTCTGCTGAATGGGTATTTTCTCTGACATTGTCTCTGTAGTTTCTCTTCTTCTGATGGCTTCTTCTGATGGCTGCTACCACGGTCATCTGTCTTTTAGGAGACTTGTCTGGATATATAATATATAATATTCTATATAATATTATATATAATATATATAATATATATAATATATAATATTATATAGAATATTATACATAATATATAATATATAATATTATATAGAATATTATATATAATATATAGAATATTATATAGAATATTTAATATTATATAGAATATTATATATAATATATAATATATATAATATTATATATATAATATATATAATATATAATATATATAATATTATATATATAATATATATAATATTCTATATAATATTATATATATAATATATAATATTCTATATAATATTATATATAATATTCTATATAATATTATATATATTATATATGATATATAATATATACAATATTATATATTATATTATATTATATATAATATATAATATATATTGTATAATTATATATGATATATATAATTATATAATATATATTTTTATATATTATAAATATATATAAATTTTATATATTATATATATATAAAATATAGAAATATATAAATATATAGTAATTATATATAATTATATATTATAAATATATATAAATTTTATATATTATAAATATATATAAATTATATTATATATAAAATATATGTATATATAATATAAAATATATAAAATATATATAAAATATTATATATAAAATTATATATAATATAAATTATATATAAAATATATATTATATATTATATATGTTTAATATATATACACATATATATGCATTGTATATACGTATATATTATATATAATATATAGTACATATATACATATATGTATATGTATGTATTATATATTATATATTATATATACTATATATTATAATATATAATATATAAAAATATATATTATATAAAATATAATATAAAATATATTATAAAATATATATAGTATAAAATACATAAATATATATATTTATTATATATAATTATCTGAAATATAATATAAAATATATATTATATAAAATATAAATATATAAATATATATTTATTATATAAAAATATAAGTATATAAATTTATATATAAATTATATATATAATTACTGGACTTTTTTTTCAAGTTTGACAGGGGAGGAAGACAATATTCAAGTAACATCCATGTAGCTAATCTTCATTCTATATTCTTATCAGAGTTTAACCTAGATGAAACACAAGGCTTTTAGTGCAAATTGAAGATGTAGTTTTAATTTTAGATGTTGAGATAAGATGTCAAAACATCTTACTCAAGCTGGCTGATACATATAGTTGTTTTTTGCAATGCACACTAAATCTCAGGCAAGAGAATTTCATATTTTTATCCTTGAAATTTTCTGGCATTATGCCATTGTTCTTAGCATAACATTATTAGTGCTACATTTTAGTTTGTTGTCTGAGGATTCCTAGGGAGTTGAATGCATTGGATCTAAGAAAATAGTTGTTGAGATATCTGAAGGAACTACTTTATAATATTTCTTAAGAGTGTTTGAAGTGGGGAATTGCTTAAGAGTCTTTGGTGTTTGAGAGAGGCTATATAAAAGGTAACACAAGTGTGTCAATCACTAGCATCGAAAGGTTTTTTTTTTTAATCATTCAATTCAGTGGTCTTAATACATTCACAGAGTTCTGGGACTGTCCGCAATATTTAATACAAGAATATTTTTATTACCCCCTAAAGAAACCCTCTACCTATTAGCATTCACTCTCCATTTACCGCCAGTTTCCTCAACCCTAAGCAACTGCCAATCTACTTTCTGTCTCTACTGATTTGCCTGTCTTGGACATTTCATGTAGATAGACTCAAACAATAAGTGGCCCTTTTTTCTATTGTGGTGAAAAACACAGCAAAATTTACCCTCTTAACCGTTTGCAAGTATACTTTTTAGTAGTGTTAAGTATATTCACATTGTTGTAAAACAGGTCTGCAGAACTTTTTCATTTTGCAAATCTAAAACTCTATGCCCATTTTAAAAAAGCTCCCTCTTTCCTCCTGTCTCTTGCCACTGGTAACCACCATTCTACTTGCTGTATCTATGATATTAACTAGTTTAGATACCTCATTTAAATGGAATCATACAGTATTTGTCTTCTTGTGACTGACTTATTTCACTCAGCAGAACGTTTTCAAAGTTCATCTAATGTTTTATTACATGATAGGCTATCCTTCCTTTTTAAAGCTGAATAAGATTTCATTGTATGTACATATCACATTTGTTTGTCCATTCTTCTGGTAATGGACATTTGGGTTGCTTCTATCTCTTGGCTATTGTGACTA
Source organism: Pan paniscus (assembly GCF_029289425.2). NCBI lineage: Eukaryota > Metazoa > Chordata > Mammalia > Primates > Hominidae > Pan > Pan paniscus. The sequence continues at coordinate 147,862,196 of NC_073255.2, read as the reverse complement.
TTGCTGCTGTGAACATGGGTGTGAAAATATCTCTTTAAGACTTTGGTTTTCATTCCTTTGTGTATATACCCAGAGATGGCATTGCTGAATCATATGGTAATTTTAATCTTAATTTTTTGAGGAACCTCCTTACTGTATTCCATAGAGGATGCACCATTTTACAGTGCCACCAACAGGGCACCAGGGCTCCAATTCTCCACATCTTTGACACACGTATTATTTTTGTGTTTTCTTTTGTTTGATAGGTGTGATCCTAATGGGTGGGTGTGGGATGATATCTCACTGTGGTTTTGATTTGCATTTTCATAAGCTTGTTGGCCATTTGCATGTCATATTTGCAGAAATATCTATTCAAGTCCTTTGCCAATTTTTAGATGGCTTATTTGATTTTTTGTTGTTGTTGCATATAAGAGGTTTTTGAATATTCTTTATATTAGCCCCTTATCAAATATATGATTTTTTTCCCCATTCCATAGATTACCTTTCACTCTGTTGACTGTGCCCTTTGATGCACAAAAGTTTTAAAGTTTGGTGTAGTTCCATTTGTCTATTTTTGCTTTTGTTGTCTGTGCTTTTCATTTCATATCCAAGAAATCATTCCAAAAGCCTTTTAAATAGTCAACTTATGATAAAAACAGAGTTTAGTGATTCAAAGATTAATCCAGGAGTCATTTATATTTGCATTTAGAATGTAATTTGTACATACATAAGTGTGTGTGTGTGTATGTGTGTGTATATATATATATAATACACAATTTTTTTTTCTTTTGACACGGAGTCTCACTCTCCTGACAAAGCTGGAGTGCAATGATGCAATCTCGGCTCACTGCAACCTCTGCCTCCCAGGTTCAAGCAATTTTCGTGCCTCAGCCTCCTGAGTAGCTGTGATTACAGGCATGCGCCACAATGCCTGGCTAATTTTTGTATTTTTGGGGTTTTGCCATGTTGTCCAGACTGGTCTCAAACTCCCAGCCTCAAGTGATCTGCCTCCCTCGGCCTCCCAAAGTGTTGGGATTATAGGCGTGAGGCACCACACCTGGCCTGTTTGTACTTATATTTGATTATGGATATGCCTACTTTTCTGAAAAGTAATTGCCAGCAAAATAATGAAGTTTTGCTGTGAATATATGACTCGAGAAGCTGGAAATATGTCCAGTTTTCCTGACTTGACCCCTAGGTCAAGACCTCCTTGATATGAGGGAACTTTTTACATGTTTGTCTTTCAAAGAATTTTCTTGGTAAGATGAAAGCTATATGAGGTGGTAAACCAGACTTGTTTTTTAAAAAAGAAAAAAAAATAAGCAGTCTACTTAATGTTTAATCAAGATATACCACAGATAAACTAAATGAATGAAAGATATACATAATTAAGATTTTACTCTATAATATTGCGTAAGTTACAGGGAATCATTCTACTTCACTGTAAAATGAATGATTTTTTTCCACTTGTAGGCAAGGGGCATATATGGGAGTTTGTATGTGGGAGGAGTTAGTTTGGAGTGATGCCTGTGAACATAACCTGCTTGCACTCAAATCCTCCTCTTCTCCTCCTTCTGTGTTCCTTTTTATGTTGAATGGCTTCCTGTTCACCCACTTACTAAAACAGAAACTTGCACACCCTCCTTCCGTTTTCATCTCCCTCACACCTCCCATCCAGGCAGTCACCCAATTCTTTCAGTCTTACCTCGAAAAGTAAGCCTGTTTCTTTCTGTCCTTATTGCTACTTTCCTTGTGCAAGACTTCATGTTCTGCCTTAAAGTGTTGTAGAAGCCTTTTCATTGGCCAGCCTGCCTGCCTTGACTTGCCTCCTTCAGTCAGAAACATATTTATAAAATATGATTTGCTCATGTCTACCTCTTACATAAAACTCTTAAGTGGTTCTCAATTGCTCTTAGTACTAATACTGAAGTTATTATTGTGGCTTATAAGGTCTTTTGCAGTCTCACACATGTTTACCACAACAGCCTCATCTGTCCTTAGGTACTTTTCCCTGTATAATCTTTATCTAGGGGTCTTCTAAGGCCCTCTCTCCTTGTTTGTTTCTCTCAGTGGATTGTGGGGTTCATGAATTTAGGAATCATACCAATCTAGCTCACTGCTATAGTTCTTGTACCTAGTGCAATGTATAATACGTCAGGTATGCAGTACAATTGTGCTGAATGAATGAAAGCTGCAGTGCACATAAGCTATATGGAAGCCCTTCCTCTTCCTAATTGCAAATTTTCTTACAATAATTTAGGATGTTCGTTATTTTCTACCTCCCAACAAGCTTGAACAAGTTCTGAAAAAATAAGATACAGTGAACCCTCTCAGCTTTCATTTCCTCATTGGCAAGGTAGGGGCTAAAGCCTTTACTAATAAATCTGTAAGCTAAAGTGATTGGACCCATTCATCTCTGAAATTTCTGTTCTGTGATCCTATAAACATGTGTCCACCCTAACTTACCTAAAACTCCAGAATAGCTGCCACATATGTAATGTATAAATAGTCGCTCTAAATCTATATTTATTGGCCTTCTAAAACATAATTTCTGTTAAGGTTGGTTTAAATTTTTTTAAAAGTCAGGATTGTGTCTTTATCAACTATGTTTCATTTGCCCCTATGTTAATATCTATATAAATATTACTATATGTGAATTATTTCATTGTAAATTGAAAAAGTATAATGTAGAGGAAATGAATGCATTCATGTTTATTTGCCTAGGTGAAATTTATATTTGTTTTTATTTTATTGGCTGCATTATTATGAAATACTGTTCGCACTATAGTGAGGCATTTCTGAAAGTAATTGCAACATTGTATGAGGTACTCAAACTCCTTAAAGGAAGAATAACAATATAAATTCAAAATGATAATGGAAATAATTGCATTGTTACTCTGAAAACTCGTGCTTGGACATCTCATCAGAAATGGTGCATATGAAAATTAGCTATATCAAATTTTACCTGAAATAGCCATAGAAATTTATTTTATCCCTGTACCTTTGATCTGCTTTACATTTCAGCTCCTCAACTAATAGAATTCTCTCTCCCTGTACCTTTTTTCCCACTCGAACTCAATAAATATCTGTTACTCAATATAGACAGGGGGATGAAAATGGACATACTTACCTTCTCTTGCCTTCCACACATGAGTAGAAATGGTTCTGGAAAAGTGGGCTTCAGTAATATGCTGCCCAGCTGTGAAGTCCCAGAGAGAAATACAGGATGGCAGGAAATGGCAATGTCATAAGAATTTTGTGCTCGCTCTCCTACCAGAGCCATAGCAATTTCTAGCTTATGGCATACCCTTCCCCACCCAAGGCACATTTTCTTCCTGGTGAGAATTGATTCATAGCCTATCAAAATCACACAAGTAAATGAGTGATTTATTTGTTTTCATTTGTTTATTCACTCATATAGAGAAAACACTCACTGACACTCTTGTCAGTTGTTGCCGTCTTCAGTGCAGCATGGTTTCAGAATTCATTCCTTGCCCAGTAGCAAAGCTGCAAACTCTCACATCATATTGGCTAAGGGTATGATTACTCAGCTGTAAGAAATGATCCTGGTCCAGAAAAGAAGGCCACAGGCTTTCCATTTATTGCCTCCCTCCCCCTTAGACTTCATTTCAGAGTAATGACATAGTAAGGGGACTCTTTTCTTCAGAAAATTGTTGTTCAAATGCACTGCATTCCTGAAGGAAACTATCTGTTGTGTGTGCATTTTTGGGTACTTTTTTCTTTAATAATAACACAGCTACCTGTCCAGTTTGGGTGCATGTGGCTTTAGAATGATATGAGCAATATTTCTCTAGGTATATAGTCTGACCACTTAGTTATAAGCGTTACTGAATCAGATACTAATGAATACTGCTCTCAGCAAATGGCAGTCTGTCTGAAATTTAGTCTTCATAATTCAACATGATTAATCTAGCACAGGATTTTCTCTCTTTCCACTGGCAACTAGAACCATATATTTTAAAATTTAGTGGGTACTTTTTTTCTTTCCATAATCATTGCCTGTTATCACATCTCTACCCGCTCGTCAGTGCCACTCACTTCTACAGCCCTTTGCCAAGGATTACTCTCATCTACTGATCTCAGGAGTACTCCCTTGGTTTCCACAGTGATAATGGACCTGACTCATCTCATGCTGGGGACACTTTCAACACCTGGGTCTGTATCTTGACCTTTTTTTTTTGTCCAGCTCTGATGGCCTCATTAAGCAGTAAACTTTGAGGCTATACCTCAAACTTGTCTTCAGTTGAAACTTTGCCACGTTTGTAGTCTTGAGACCATGAATGTCCTTTCTCCGGCCAAAACATGGCCTATGATTGTAACTCTGTGCTTCCTTTATGCCCACTGAGCTTACCTTTCACACTAGCATGAGCTTCAGTTATCTGATTTCTTCCCGAGTACCTGGATGGAGGACCTAGCTTGTTCTTTGACCTTCAGAATCTCATCAAATGTCCACAAACCCCAGTTTCTTTCTGTGCAAAATAGTTGTTTGGCCTGGATCTATACATTCCCTGTAGCTCAACAATTTCGTAAACTGTGATCAGTAGTAAGAGGCTTTTTGAGAAAAGCATGCTAATGAGTCAAATTATAAAATCTCCATAGTTTTAATGGAAACTATCCATGTTTGCCCGCTTATACCTGTTAGGATGTACTGCTTGATTACCTGTCTTTATCTAGTCTGAAGGCATCCAAATGAATATACTAATCTGTGAATGACGAAAACCATTAAAATGATTAAACATGATGTTAAGATCTATCTCCATGAAAATAATTGTTAAACCAAATTTTGAGTTACATTACTAAAGATGTAAGACTCTGTGACTTCTCTAAAACCTCTTATTTGGTTTCTTAACATTTGTTAATGAAAGCATTTATATTTTAAATAGCAAGTCTTTGAAAATATGTATTAGAAATGAGATATAACTAAGAAAGGAAGCAGAATGATATGCCAAGTAGTCTACAAAATGTTACCTGCTCTAGGTTTCTCTTTACTTTTTACTTTGCCTGTGAAATCTATGGGAAATGCTTGGAATATTTATCTAAGGAACTTGCAGATATGCTGATATAGTTGAAACCATAACTGTTCAATTAGGACTCAATTGTAAATCAGCCGATGGCTAGGTTGTTTAGTAGCAGGGACACTGACGGAGAGTTTGTTTCTTAATTTCCTGTGTAAATGAGGGCATACATTTAAAAATAAAAATGTTGCCTTGAAGCAGTGTTACAGAACACAAACAAGGTTCAGAGCCTTTGTTGAATTTCTCTTCAGTGCTTTTGTTCTATTCTCAAAACCACAGCATTTATTTTTCAGCTTCTACTCAGAGAACCCAAAATCCATTTTCCAAAGTAGAATATGAAAATAAGTGGGAGTGGCTTTGTGAGCCTTTAGACTGTGCTTATGGTGTTGCCAAAGATTAACTTTCTTTTTTTATCCATTTTGTTGAAGACAGACTGAAAACAAAAACAAAAAATAAATGATTAAAGCCATATATAACATGTACATTTTCAATATGTCAAAATTTAAAATTTTCTCATATTAACAACTTAAAATGGGAATATTTCAACTGCAAGGTGTTCTTGTATACCTGTGCTTCATGCCATGGGTCATCATTATTGGAATTTTTTTATGTGCCTGTTATGTATGAGGGGCTATGATAGGTGACCTGAGCAATACAATTTCTGCCCTCACAGAATTTATGGTCTTAGAGAAATTGTTAAGATCAAAGCTAAAATAAAAAATACACTCAGAAAAAAATGCATATATGTTCTGAACAGAATCTACAATTAATTTGGCTTACTAATATAGTGTTGAGTGAAATCATTGCAATTATAGCTTTTACCAAATAATAGGGACATTTTGGCTTAACTGAAGAAATGGTTGCAACAGTGAAGTTAGACGTGGGCAAAATCTTTTCTAGAACAATCTGATAAGGCCAGAAAACCAAGTTTTTAAATCGCTTTTAGAGAGAAGATAATACCAGCATATCGTTATGGCAGCACATAGTAGAAAAACAATAAATACATACTGATTGTATTAATAGAACAGCCCCCAAAATTGTAAAATGATATGAAGCAAATACTAACTGTGACCTGTGGACCATATATGACACAAAATTTAAATATGAAAACAATCAATGTAAGTTAGTCAGGGGATGTCTTCATGAATAACTGACACTGAGATGACTCAAAGTGGCACAGAATCCGTGCATATTCCTGCTTTTGTTTAGAATTTCCTATTCAATTTCTGGAAATACCTAATTCATTCTTTATAACTCAAGACTAGCCCATATTGTATCTTTCCATTGTAACTTTGCTGAACCTTCTCACACAATTACTTCCCCCTCACTACTCATACAACAAATAGTTTTGAGTGTCGACTATGTGCCACATAGTATTCTAGGCACTGAGGATACAGCAGTGAATCCATTTGACTAAGGTTCCTGTCAGCATGAAAATTACAGATTTTTTTTTAATAGGGGGCAGGTAAGAGAGGAGCCAGAAGAATAAACAATAGCAGCAACATTGTGTGTGTGTGTGTGCACGTGTGTGGCCATATATATAAGTATCATGGAGAAAGATAAGGTTAAGAGGGATAGGAGGTGGCTAGGAGCCTAGGAACAGTTTCTTTTATATAATTGTCAGGGAAGCTTTTTCTAATACAACATTTGACTAGAGACTTGAAGGTAATGAGGGAGGGAACCATGAAGATATCTGGGGGAAGAGCAATCTTAGGCAGAGCAATCTTAGTACAGAGTCCCTGAGACAGTAGCATTCTTGGTATGCTCAAAGAATAGCAAGGCAGTCAGTGTGATCAAGAGTAGAGCAGTTGAGGTTGATGGTAGGACTTTACCTCATAGAAGTATTGGGGGAGTCATAGTATGTAGGGTCTTACATCCCTTGGTGGATGTGAGCAAAGGAATATAACAATTTGGCATGGCAGAGGGCTCACATTGGCATCATGTTGAAAATAGAGAATGGGGAGGGGCAAGAGATAAAATAGGAAAAAGCATTTGGAGGCTATTGTAGTAGTAGAAGATACATGGTTATAGCTCAGACCAGTAGTGGTGGAAATGGTGAGAAGTAGTTGGATTCTAGATATATTTTGAAGGAAGAACTAACAAGACTTGATAAATTAGATGTGGGTAAGAGACAAAGAGAGGAGTCAATAATGTTTTTAACCCGGAAGGATGGAGATACTATTAATTGCATTTGGGAAGAGTTAGAAGACGAGAAATGGTAGAAAGTCGGGGAATCAGGCTTTTGGTTTGGGACGTTGTTTTAGATGCTTATGACACAGCCAAGTGGAGATAACAGGTAGGCAGTAGGATGTCAGTTTGAAATTTAGAGAAGTTTGGATTGAATGCACACACACATACACACACACACACGCATATATATAAGTATGTATGCACAGACATACATGCATATCTATATGTGTACATACATGTCTGTATGCGTACATACGTACACGTCAATGGTATTCAAACACATGAGAATGGAAGAGATTTACTAGGGAGTGAGTGTACATGAAAAAAAGTGTGAGGTCTGAGCCCTGGGGAATTTGAACATTTAGATGTTCGAGAGAGGCAGAAAAATCAGTAAAGGAGACTGAGAAGGTACAGCTGATGAGGCAAGAGAATTAAGAAAGTTTTTGTATTTCCAAAGTCCGGTGACATGCACATATCAAGGAGAGAGTGATCAGCTGTGTCAAATGGTGCTGACCCTAGCAATTCTGATGGAATGGTAGGAGCAAAAACCAAAGTGGAATAGTTTAGGTCTGTGTCCCCACCCAAATTTCATCTTGAATTGTAATCCTGACATGTCCAGGAAGGAAGGTGTTTGGATAATGAGGGTGATTTCCCCCATGCTGTTCTCATGATAATGAGTGAGTTCTCACAAGTTCTAATGGTTTTATAAGTGTTTGGAAGTTTCTCCTTCCCTCTTCTCTCTCCTGCCACCATGTGAAGAAGGTGTGTGCTTCCCTTTCTGCCATGATTGTAAGCTTCCTGAGGCCTCCCCAGCCATGTGGAACTGTGATTCAATTAAACCCCTTTCCTTGATAAATTACTCAGTCTCAGGGAAGTTCTTTATAGCAGAGTGAAAACTGACTAATACAAGTAGGTTCAAGAGAAAATGGGAGGAGGGAAAGTGGGGAAGTCAGAAATATGATAGAAATGCTCTCAAGCGAGCATATTTGTGTGCTGATATATCCAGCAGATATATGAATATATGTGAATGATTCAGCAGAGGGAAAGAAACTGATGAAGTCAGTGATGGAAAGGGAATTCTTAGAGTGGTTTGCTTGGCTAGGTAAAAGAAGGGGGACCATCAAGTGCTTACATGATTATAATGGAATTTTAGAAAGAGAGAGAAAAGTAGACGCACAAAGTGAGAGCCTGTTAGCAGTGGTTCAGAGAAGGAGGCAGCTGAAACAATCAGATACTGAGATCCTAGAAGCAACTGGCAACAGCAGCTTGATGTTAGCAAGGACTATGGAATTTGGGACATTAGATAAAATTGTTGCTCTTGAAAGAAATAGGAAAGCAGGGAAATATGCTTTTCCTAGTATAGTGTCTATCAAAAGATTTGAGCTTAATAGATGCCTCATGAGTGAATGAATGTTAAAATAAATAGCTATTATGGGAAAATGCTTTTGCTTCAAGGGATTAAACTAGTTGTTTCCTGGAATCACTTTTAGTGTTAAAAGTCTATGCGTCTATGAAAATAAAGCCCAATAATGCATTATAAAATACAGAGGCCAAATAATATGATATAAATGTCATCCTTTTCCCTCTCCTATATCCTTGCCAGTTAGTGCACATCAATCACCTTACACTTTTTCACATTGAGTCAAGAGTTGTCTTCAGAATCTTTTCTGAGTCAGTCAGTCACTATCTTTGGATTGGCTTTGGCATTTAAGATCATATCTATGTATCATCACTGATATATATTTATAAGATGACAGTGACAATTAAGTCTTTCCTAAACTGCATGGGAGATGTAAGCATAATTTACCCTAAAATGTGAAAATGCCTTCTAGGCTCAGACTCGGATGAGCCCCTTGAGAATTGGCAGGAGGTTAGGTCTGTGTGGGGGGACTAGGGTAGCTGGTTACTCTTGACCAAGGGGCCCATGGCTTAAAAAAAAAAACCTGGCCTTTCTGAAATTAGTTTCTGCTCTTTGCCTCATATTCCTTTGTTCACCAGTGTTCCAGCCACTAATTCTGTTTCCATGCATTCTGAAGCTAGAAAGAATGATTGATTATGGAGAGCAATCTTCAGCATTTAGTCTGAATTGAAGAACCGTTTAGAACGGAAGATCCTCTTTTCAAAGAATAAACTTGCATTCTTTACTCTCTCCTGAAGGGGTAATTGTCATCAAAATCAAACCCTCATAAAAGGAATCAGATTCTTTCAGTAACTGTTCAATTATAGGGGACTAGACTTCCCCAGAATAGAAACTAATCTTGGTCGTTTATGATTGTGACACCCTTACAGGAACACAGTAAGTGACAAACTATGTAGATTTATTATCTGCTTAATTGAGGCAGTTGCAAATTCTGATTGCATGGGATCAACAGATGTTGGACTAGTTGTTACATAGATTAGTGATATATATGCTAGATTTAAGTAGTTTCCCAAACTGGCATCCTTGCAAGGTATGCTTGTGTTTGTTCTCTCTGTGTAGTTAATTTGGACCTTAAGTTTACATATAGGTCAACACAAACTCCTTAATAATTTCCAAGAGCTACTTTATGTAACAATAGGAGATGTATGATTGCTAATAACAAACACTGTATATGGTTTTCTTCTATTATTTTCTCCTATAGGAAAGATAGCATAAGGATGAAACAATTCTTCCTGGGTGTGTGTCAGACAGCCATTCTGGGTGGATCAATTTGCAGACCTGTAATAAGGCAGGGGGGAATCTTAATGGAACCACCATCTCGGAAACCAACAGAGTGAACCACTGAAGTGATGGCCTCCAAAATAGGAATATAGGCACAAGCTCTTTGAATCTGGAGCAGTAAATTCACATACTCCAATCCTTCTGATGATAAAAGTGACTGCCTTTTGGGTGGGCTCCTGAGTAGTTCATAACTTACTAGCTGTAACATATATTGGATCTTATAGCAACCTGGGACAGTTTGAATTAGATTTAGCTACATTTATTTAATAGCTTTGATCTGATAAGTGAGAGTAGTTTTGTTTTTCTTTGTACATCTACCCTGAGATTTCAAAATCTACCTTTTATTTTTATTCCCAAATGCTAAGTTATTTTATTAGTGAATTTATTTCTAAAAGTTAAATAAATAAACCGTCCACATAGCGTACAGTAACAGAAAAATCATGCGCAGTTAGGGTCAGCCACTGCGTACACAACCAGAAGCACATGCCTCATATAGAAATTGGACAGCTTTGCCTTCCTTGAAGGGGGTTGGGTGACTGAAGACGCTATTTTATTCAGCTGTGGTCAAATTTTTTGGGCCATGATATTGCTTTCATTCTAGGGATAATGCTGAGTTTCTCAGAAGATCTATTTTGCAATGAGGTGAGAGTGGAAACTTTGGACCATAGCAATCATTGACTGACATTTATCCAGTCATTACTCAGTGATAGGCAATGACCTAAGTGCTTTATGAGAATTAAACAGGCGAGGTGTGTTGTTTCATGCCTTTAATCACAGCACTTTGCAAGGCCAAGACAGAAGGATCATTTGAGTCCAGGAGTTTCAGACCAGCCTGGGAAACACAGAAAAACCGTATTTCTACAAAAATATAAAAAATAAAAATTAGCCAGGCATGATGGTACATCAGGAGGCTGAGGGGGGAGGATCACTTGAGCCCAGGAATTCAAGGCTGCAGTGAGCTATGATTATGCCACTGCACTCCAAAAGAGAATTAAATAATTCTCATGGCAACCCTATGAAGTTAGGATATTATTTTCTCTTTTATAGAAGCTTATGTGACCTGTATAAGATCACTAAGATAATACATAGTGAAACCAAGCATTCACATCTAGACAGTGTGCCTCTAGTCTCCACTGAGCTATATTGGGATGCATCATTCTCTCTGTTTCTTGCCCTTTCATTCACAGAATCCATGATCTTTGGCAATGATTCATTGCTTTCTTTATAAAACTTATCAATATGTACTAGGTGAGAATATACAAAGTGGTATATCTGTCTGTTAAATTACTTTTTTAAAAAATTTGTTTTAAGTGAAATATCCTATGATAAAATTAGATATACATTCAATGGGGTGGAGAAAGAACACTGGATTTGGAATTAATGACGTTAAATCAGCCAGGTAGAGTGTCTCATGTCTGTAATTCCAGCACTTTGGGAGGCCAAGGTAGGAGGATTACTTGAGCCCAGGAGTTCTAGAGCAGCCTGGGCAGCATAGTGAGACCCCATTTCTACAAAAAATTTAAAAATTAGATGGGTGTGATGACACCCAACTGTAGTCCCAGCTACTCAGGAGGCTGAGGTGGGAAGGTCTTGTGAGCCCAGGAGATCGAGGCTGCAGCAAGCTGTGATCACACCACTGCACTCCAGCCTGGGCAACAGAGTGAGACCCTATCTCAAAAAAAAACAAAATCTATCTGAAATTTATAATATTAAGAACACTAAAATTTTAATGGCAATTACAATTTTTATTCTTGTAGTACTTTGTAGTTTAGATAATCAAAAGATTTTTGTATGACTCCTGGCTTTATGTAGCAGGGATATTTTGATGATATTTTGATTACATAAATAAATATGTAAATAAGTCATAAACAGATAGCTTTATAATTTATATACTATTTGATAAGAAATACATTATTTGACCATTGTATGGCAAAAATCTCTAAAATTGAGAGGATATTGGTAAATATTATCTCCACTTAACAGTTAAGAAAAGTCATGCCAAGCAAATTATTAGTAATAACAGTTTTAGAGCCAGAACACAACCAAGTTATTTTGATTAAGTGAACAATGAACTAAATGCTAACATAAACTAAGAACAGTAACAATAATAACAATAATGCTAGCAGAAAAATCCTCTCAAATGGTATTTATGGCTTGAGGGTTCTAGTGACAATATCTATGTCAACAAGAGGATGTTCTGGATCCTCAGAGAACATATAAGGAAGCATTACCTGCATGGCAGCATTACCATGGTCCCAGGATGTACAGTTTGAGAATTTGGTTTTACCCACATTCCCCAAGGTATTCAGTCTCATGGACACTGGCTCATCCCCACCAGACTCACAAGAGCCAATTAAAACAAAACAGAGTACAAGTGTGGTAATTCCAAAAGAAATCTTGCTTTCGAGTGACTTAAATGCTTAAGACTGTTCATCAGGATGATTTCCAGAGTCAGGATGCAGTGGAAACTGACTTAGTATCTGGAACATGTGTGGTGAACCTGTGATCAGGGTGGTGGAAACATTTCAATAAGTCGGTAAATTTTCCATTTTAAAAATGACCCTTGATTAAGTATATAACAAATGAAAGCAAAACTACTCTAGTCTCTTCATATCCCATCCCATAACTCCCCTTCTCATTACAGCCTCTGACAGGCCTTCAAGAACTCAAAGCTTAAGATTTGAAGCACTCGTCTAAGCTCTAGAGAATTCTGAAGAACCTCTGCCTTAAAACAGACAGATCTTTAGTGAAAGGTGAAAGGTACCAAACTCTCCCAAATTCCTCATCTCTTTATTTGAGGAATTTGTTGGATAAAACTCTGGGAAACTTGGTCAGTCTGATTGTTTTCTTCGCTCTTTTTTCTGATCATCCTCATCAGTTAACACATTCGTTCTCCTGGGATCTTTACACCTTTGATTGGGTAATAGGCAGGCTTACTTATCCCTCTGGGCTGGAGAGGCTTTCTATTACCTTAGGGTAATTTTTACCTATACCTTGTGTCTTCTACTCTGTACTGATTTTATTAAACTTATTTTCAGAATTCTGCTGGTACCTCAGAGGGTCTCTTCATTTGTACTCCCTGCACTTGACTCTCATAGTATCAGGAAGTTCAGTTAATCTTGTCAAATGAGGAAAAAGGCTATAGTTATTATAGTATTATTGATGTGTTGTGTCTCAGTGGGTGCCGAAGTTTAATTTTAGTTTGCTCAGTTTCCTTGTAATTTCTTGACCACATGCCTAGATGGTATTTGCATGTTGGAGGAATTTGAATGTGATCAATTTTGCAGCCTTTAACTACCTAGCTGTAGGGAGTTCTCTGTCTCTAATTGTTTCTTCCATCTCACAAACATTGCAGTGGATTGTATGTCTATTTTTCTTGATGACTGCTTTTGAGAATGATATCAGATGAAATATTTTGATAAGAGTCCCAGCTCATTACAAATTGCAAATTATAGTTTGACCTTAGTGTATCACTAATGCTCACAATTAACTTTGTGTTTGAACTTTGCCTGACATTTAAATATCATATTAATCATGTGTTAGCAGTGAAGGATTTTGACAGATTAATAGTGAGATTCTAGTAAATATTTCTTTAATTGCTTCATGTAAGGTGTAATTAACTGTTTTCCAAATTTCATAATATTCATCATTCAAATACTTAGTTGAAATGAAACCATATCTCTTTTGATATAAAAACAGCTGATTTTAACTTGCCCTCTCAAAGTTTTAAAAATATCTTTAAAACTAATCTGTTCAAACGTTATGTGTGAACATATTATATTTATTTAATAATTTTGTGTTTTTGTCACACTTTCATACATGATTGAATACAATAATGTAAGATATTAAAACATGTAAGTTGAAGTTATGCTTGAATGGATTTTATTTATATTGGGACCCTCATAGAAGATTGGCTTAAAGAAAGATGTTTGTAATAATTAAACATTACATTATTTTACGAGTAAAATAATGTTTTAAAAGTACAATAACAACAGACAGATGTTTTAGCACCTGTATAGGAGATTTAAAAATGATGTTTTCTCAAATCCTGTGTGACATTAGAGTCCTTACACTAGGATTCTACATGCAGAGGTTTACCTGTGTTCCATTGATAATGCTGTGTCTACACATTACCAACAACTTGACACAAGTGGATGAAATGGCCAATCAATATCATTGTTTGCATAGATCATCTATATGCAGTTTTGGTTCAGTGCTCTTGCTGCTAACTTTGGCTTTTCTAGCTCTTTTATTATCATTCTGGTACATTTGCAAAACAAACAAGAATGTCAAAATATTGGTGAGAATTTCCATATTTCCGGCCTACCACAGGGAATCATCCATCTGTTTTTTTTTTTTTTTTTAAGACAGAGGAGTCTGGCTCTGTTGCCCAGGCTGGAGTGCAGTGGCACTATCTCAGCTCACTGCAAACTCCACCTCCCAGGTTCAAGCGATTCTTCTTCCTTAGCCTCCTGTGTAGCTGGGATTACAGGCATCCACCACCACGCCAGAATACTTTTTGTAGTTTTAATAGAGATGACTTTTCACCATGTTGGCCAGGCTGGTCTCGAACTCTTGACCTCAAGTGATCTGCCTGCCTTGGTCTCCCAAAGCACTGGGATTACAGGCGTGAGCCACTGCGCCCCATCCATCCATCTGTTGTTTTTAATGTGCAAAATGAAAAATAAGTTATAAATGCTATATGAGAAAAGGTATTTTCAAAATGAAGTCCCCCCTGTCACCCAAATATATTATCACCTTATTGTCATTTCTATTACATCACATTATCTTCTGATGATCCTTTGACATTTGTAGCTCTGAAAGCAAGGGGTGTTATCATGTCTAAGTTGAGGGTAAATATAGAAGATTATCAAGAACTTTTAGTTAGAGATAGTATACTTGGAATATGTGCTTACCTTCCATCCCTTGTGAGATATTTTAAATGGATAAATCCTTAACAGAGGAGAGAAATTCTGGGCTGATAGTCAGCAAGGTCCATAGAGGTATGAGTAAGAAATGTGGATGTAAACAGGGATTAATTGAGATTGCCTCCATTCCTCTCCCCAATTTCTGTTCCCAGAATAGAATTATCTGGCAGGTGCCTAGGAAAACAACCACAACAAACAGCAACAACCACAACAACAAAATGGCTCTTCCATACAAAATCAGAATGGATCCACTTGGGAAAACTAAGGCTTTTAGTGTGGATATTGATATTCCAGAGAAAAGGGAGTAGAGCTCTTCTTACTCTGCCAATTGAGGGAGTTTCTCACTCTCTCATCTTAACCTGTAAAGTTTCATCCTTTACCTTTGATTCCCTCCACCATGCTTTAGTACTCCACACAAATACCCCAGTCAAAATTCCCACTCAAGGAAAAGACTCGGTGAGGAATAAGTCCTTCTTTCTCAGCAGCAGAGGAAGCCCACAACAACAACCCCACCCTCCTTTTGTAACTATGAATGGACCGCCAGTGATTGCCAGGCTTATGGGGAGACCCAGTAACAAGAAAGTTAAAAGATCAAATAAACAAAGAAGAAACCTGATCCCAGCAGAAAGAGTAACTATTCAGAGAACATACGTATCTTGTTTTTTTTTTTTTTAATTCATCGAAAATATTTAGAAGTGTTTGAGAACATATTGTATCCATAAAACAAGAATTAGGAAAACTATGATGAAGGAACCATTAGTGAGCTAGAGAGTACTACTAGAGAATACAAATATGATTGTTGAAATTAAATCAATAACACTAGAAGACAACATTGAGAAAATCTTGCAGAAAATAGAGCAAGAAGACAAACAGAAAAAAATATGGGGAGAAAAGCTATAAAGCATAGATGCCAATAAAAGAGGTACAATCCAGAATCTCAAAAAAAAAAACCATGGAAAATGAAAGAAAAAAAAAGAAAACAAATTAACAAGAAAATAGTAGCAGACCATTTCCAGACATGAAGAAGGATATTTGTCATTTGATGGTTCCCATACAATAATCTAAACTCAGATACATATTTAATTTTTAGAACACCAAGGATAAAGATGAGATTATAAAAGCTTCAAGAGAAGAAAAAAATGCCTTAACAAAGGATCACAGATCTGATTTACGTGGGGGCAGTGCAGGACACCAAAAGATGGAGCATTGTTTTTGAGATTATGAGAGAAAAATCTATTTTCCAACTTAAAATGGTATCTGCGCCTCCATTATGGTATATGCACCTCCAAAAAATGGCAGACTGAAGAGGTTTTCAGATATGGAAGAACTCAGAATATTTCTCTCCTAATCCACCACCAAATTGTATGGTGGAATGAAGATTGCTGTAAGTTTGTTAACATTCCTCCCATTGAGAGCTGTGATCCTATATATCCTCTCCCCTTGAATCTGAGGGGGCTGTACAACTGCTTTCACCAGTTGTGTACAGTGGAATTACACTGTGCCCGTTTTCTAGCCCAGGCTTTAAGAAACTATCATCATTTATTTCCTATCACTTGGAACATTCCTTCCTTGAATTGGCCCCATTTGGCACTCTAGTTGACAATCCCAGTTGAGTCCAACTTTCCAGTCATTCCCTCCAAGGGGATGTGAGGGATGCCATGTTTGAATCCAGAAGATTTTCCTAAGAAACAATTTAACCATACAAAATTCAAAAGAGCAGGGTACATATTGCCAACTTAGCAAACTTTGATTTACTTAGATAAAATGTTTACTAATTTGCAGTGATTAATTGATAGTTGCTAGAATGAGAGAGGCATTCAATTTCATAGCAAGAGAATCATGTGCCTTGTGCTAGAAAACTCTATCTTCTCTTCATTCTAATAACAACCCCAACCTAGGAGAACAAGTATGGTCCTCATTACAGGGAAACACAAGCCTTTTTGGAGGCATATTGTAGGGTATAATGACTATGATAGAAATTTTAGAACAAAGAAAGTAAGAATTGAAAGGCCATTGGATTACCCTGTCGTAACCCTAAATTCCTAGGTTGTAAAATTCATGCTTTTTGTAGGCATTCAGAACAACTGGGTTTGAGAAGTAGAAGGAAAGAACCCTTTCAGGTCATACTGGAAGAGGGCAAAAGCCTGGTGATCTGGGAACCATCCAGCCAGATATCCTGAGAAAGGATAGTTTGGGTATGAGATATATAGTCAACTGTATTGATTCTCTATTAAGAATAATGATACATTATGGAAGGAAAGAGTCCACATAAACCGTATGCAGATATGGGAGGGGAAAGCAAAGGTTTGAGTACAATGAAGCTTCCATGTTCTATTTCTGTAGCATCTCAGAAACTAGTTTTATTCACACCATCCGGTATTAGAAGAACTTGGCAAGTTCTGAATCTTCCACATGTATATATTTTTTATTTCCTGAATTCTTCATACTGATCATTATTTATAATCACTAATAAGACAAGCTGCAGACTGGGAGAAAGTATTTGCAAACCGCATATCTGAGGAAGAATTTGTGTCTAGAATATATAAAGAACTCTCAAAACTCAGCAGTAAAGAAGCAAACAGTTAGAAAATGGGCAAAAGACACGAACAGAAAAAAAATCACTGAAAAGTATATGCAGATGGCAAATAAGCACATGAAAAGATATTAAACATCATTAGTCATTAAGGAAATGCAAATTAAAAACACAATGAGATATCACTACACAGCTATTAGAATTACTAAAATAAATAATAGTGACAACACCAAATGCTTGAGAGGATTTAGAGACTGGATTATTCCTGCATTGCTGGTGGGGATGTAAATGGTACTGCTGCTCTGGAAAACAATTTGACCATATGACCCAGCAATTGTCACTTGGACATTTATCCCCGAGAAATGGAAACTTACATTGATACAAACATCTGAATATTGATGTCTACAGCATCTTTATGTGTAATAGCCTAAAACTGGAAACAATCCAAATATCCTTCAACAGGTGAGTGGTTAAACAAATTCTGATACATCCATACCATGAAATACAACTCAGCAATAAAAAGGAATGAACTATTGATACATGCAACAAACTGGATGGCTCTTAAAGGGATCCTGCTGAGTAAATTTTTTTTATGTACATTCCATATGATATCACATTCTTGAAATGACAACATTATAGAGATAGAGAACAGATTAGTGGTTGCCAAGGTTAATGGAGGTGGGGGAGAGGGAAGGAGGTGGGTGTGGCTATTAAAGAGTACCATGAATGCCCTTTGTGATTGACTATGATGGCACATGAATCTACATGTGTAATAAAATTGCACATTGGTGGTACATGAATCTACACGTGTAATAAAATTGCAGAGAACTCAGCATGCACACCAACGCATACATACACACACACACACAACTAACTGCATGTAAACCTGTTGTAATCTGAATAAGTTCGGTGGATCTTATCAATGTCAGTATTCTGGGTGTGATGTTGTACTACAGCTAGGCAAGATGTCACCATTGGGGGAAACTGAGTGAAGGTTATAGAGAATCTCTGTATCATTTCTTATGATTGCATGTGAATTTACAGTCTTAAAATAAAAAAGTTGAAAAAAAATAAGAAAAGGGCCTATATATTTTTGTAGCTCACTCAGAAAAAAAAAGAGGATTTTAAATATCCTATTCTGTCAGGAGAGATTGCTAATCTGGTTCTCTCTCATATGGTCCCTGAGTCAGTGATCACAAGGCAGGGTCTACCCAGCCCAGATGTTATTTCTTAACAGTGACAATAAAGCAAGCTAACATTTCTTAAGCCTTGCTGCTTGTCATCCTACAACTTCTTCATTGGAATGATGGCTTGTGCTGTTCTGTATTGTCTGACATAAGCATATACCTACAGCTTCCTTTTATGCCAACCCCCCTCTCGTTCTCTCTGCTCCCGCCACAGTTGCCTTCTTTCATCTCCTGAAATGTGTTGTAGTTTTTCCCTCCACAGGCCACTTTCCCATTTGCCTACGGCACTCTTTGCTGTTTAAGCCTTCTTACTCTTCATATCTTAGCTATAATATCATTTCTTCAGAGAAGACTTCCCTGATTTTCCGAACTAGGTCAGATGCCCTGTAACACACTCCAATGGTATTTTGACTTGTCATAGCACTTATAGGTGCAATTGCATACTTGTCTATGTTGTCATTTGATCTTAATTTTGTAGTAGAATAAACTGAAGCTTAGAGAGATGTTTTATAGGTTGCCCAAAGGTAAAGTGGTAAAGCTGGGATTTAACCCAGGTCTGTTTGGCACTAAGTCTCATGCATTTATTGGTATTTCCCCAGGCATCTTATGTGTATTACATGGTGTTATTTCTTACATCAGGATATTATGAATGCCATAAAAGGATTTGTTGATGATGTCCTAACCTGTAGAATTATATTTCTTTACTATTCTAGTGTCCCAGGTGGATTACAGATAGATAGAAACTATATACATGCAACTTGTGATTCTTTTGGCCAAGGATACAGAGACTAGCAGAAACTAGGGGAGAGATGTAGCATACCTTAGCCTGATTTTCCCTGGTCCAGGGTTCCTAATGGGTTTCATGGCTACTTATGATGCTGCCTGTGTTTGTAAGGTCCTGCCAGATCTTGGAAACCGCCTGATTCTCACAAGCTTGTACCAGAAAGAACTGAAATACAAAGTCTGTGTACCAAACATTTTAACAACTGTTTATGGATGTTGAAGCCTCCTTCTCATTAAATCTCCTGTCATTGAACCAAACTCCATAAAAATAATGTACTTCTTATCTCCTGGAAGAAACAGAACAATTCTACTGTGTCTCTCATCACTTCGATAGCCTCTTGCTGATTAGCATCTGAGGAAAACAGTTTTCTTACAACTACTCTTAAATATAAACACAAATATGATCAATAAATAACTATAAATATGCTTTAGTGGGGCTCAGGTATTAATTCAAGTTTTCTCCTTACTGCAGAAATCATTATAACTTTTAGCCTAAGTTCTAGCACGTGGTCTGATCCATTGTAAGTTCCCTTCTTATGTTCTTCCAATTCTATTTCTTCACTTTAACGGAGCCCGTAAGGTTCTTACTTCATGCCAGTCTGCATTGGGATTATAGCTTCTGTTTTTCCTGATCCTTATGTCCAGTTCTTGGTCTTGGTATGAACAAATGACTAATATTCATGTTAGTTGTACTTCTATGGTGCTCTTCAGATGTCTCTTTTTCTTTCTAACAGAAATGGAGATTGCAGCAGCTCTCTAATTTTCAACGTGCCTTGAATGTACTATATAGCTGTGGGCCTTTTCTGGGAAGATTTATTTTCTTACTAGGTCCAGAACTCAAAATATGTTTCTTTATTTCTTGCTACCATGTTCCTTTCTGTGTAATATCAATTGAACCTTTCTTCTATCATTAGAAGCTCAGAAGTGTTAAAGCTTAACTCCTTCTTGCTGTACAATATCCTGTGAGTCACACCTTATCACTGTCAGCCAGTAAGAGAGGTGCTGAAGAGATTGTGCCTCTCTATTATTTAGATGGTTGCATTGGTTACTTTAACACAAGCCAAAATAACAAAGGCTTAGACAAGGTAAAAATGTATTTCTCTCACACACAGACATCTAAGCTATAAGTGGTTGTAGGAGGGGACATGGGGGAGAATGCGCTGTTCCAAAAGGTTGTTCAGAAACCAGTTTCCTTTTTGGTGCTCCCCATCCCATTGGGTGTTTCTGGCATCAGTATGGTCAAAGAGAGAAAGTGAGAAAGAAGCGGAGGGCATACTTCTTTTAAAGGCATACTCTAGAAGTGCTACGTGTGGGTTCTGCTTATAGCCCATTGGCCAAAATATAATCATATGGTCATACTTCGCAGTAAGGGAAGCTAAAATATGTAGTTGTTAGCTGGGGGCTAATTTTTTTATATTGCTAAAAAGAACACGAGAGCAGACACTCAGGAACAACATCTGATTTTGTATCCAGGCTTGAAGGGGAGTAAAGAACCCCAGGAACAGTTCAGAGTAGGCCAAGTTGTTATGGCTTGTGTGAAATCAAGAGAAAGCAAAGGAAGCAGGTTTGGGCCTAAGCAGAGATCAACCGGGGTTTGTCAATAGAAAGCCAAGTGTGTGGTTTCTCTAGCAAAAAAAGAAAAAAAAAAGAGATAGAGAGAGTAATGAATACTTAAGGAATCAGTGAATGATCAAAGCTATTTCCCAACACATTAACTTGATGCTGGCATTAGAGATGGCACAGAGAGAGACAAATAGAGCCTTTTTTTTTTTTCCAAGTAAGAGAAGATACGATCTAACATGGAAGTGTGGAGAGAACAAAGGGCAGAGACAAGACAGGCATGAGAGACACTGGAGAGGCAGACTCCTTCAGATGGGCAGAGGGGACCTGGAAGAAGTGAACCTCACTCTGCAGTGTCTAGCATGTTTCCCTAGGAGAGTGTGTTCATCAAGAGCGATGGGGAAGTCAGGAGGGGCTGATTTTGTTTTGTGGCCTGTCTTGTTTGGTTGTTTGGGGGTTTTGGCAGTAGGGGAGCAGGGAGAGAGGTGAATTATTTGGTTTTTGACCATTCGACTTTGAGATATCAATGCAATATCCAGTTGGACATTGACAGAAAGTCAGACTGTCGGAGGGCACATAAGGAGAGTTTTAGAACTTTAAATAATAGAGGTTTGAGGTCTGTGTTTTTTTCATGAAATCTAATAGGTAAAGGCATGAGAATGTCATAGCAAAGAGAGAGAAGGATTGGCTTTGGGGATGACTTCTGTTTATTGAGGGATAGCAAGAAGAGCTAGAAAAGCAACTACATAGAAGAAATCCTCGTTGGTGTTGATAAGAATTTCAAGGAAAGGAGCAGCCATCAGGGTAACCTTTCTAGAAAAAACAAGAACAAGGAAAGAAGCCCAGTTGATCTGTTCATTGGACAATCAATGTAACTTCTGTGAGACCTGTTTAGAGCAAAGACATAGGAACCATGATTGTACAGTTAACTTATGTACTAAGAGGGCAGCAAGGAGGAAGGAGAGGCAGGTGTGGTGATGTTACTTCTTCCTTTTCATTTCAATCATTCAAACAGCATATGTCTGTCTGTTCTTGTGGGCTGTGAGGAGCTGGCATAGGTTGAAAGGCAGGAAAGCCTTAGGGAAACCTGGCCTGTTTAAAAAAAAAAATTGATGTAGTACTACCTCTTTCTCAATTAGTTGTTTTAGTCTCCTGTGATTTTAAAATAAGTGCAATATACATTTTGTTTTCATATAACAAGATTAGGTTGAGAGTTCAGGAAGTTTAAGTAGGTTATTATCTTTTACATTATGTACCTCTTTTGATGCAATGAATTCTTACTAAAAAAATGATCTTTTTCCCCACTAAGTGATTTGTACTTGGAGTCAAGCCAAGTTATTTTATCTCCAGGGACTGAATACAAGTGGCCTACAAGGACAAGATGAATTTATTCGCCATGAAGCTGGCAATTTGAATAAGCATTAATTATAGCATTATTTCTGAATATATTCTTAATTATAGTTGTATTGATATTGGCTAAGAGTTTTGATACATTTGGATGAACTTTCCATATCAACAAATGCTTGAGTGATCTGATTAAGCTTCCTAATGAATGTTTTGTATATTATGACTTATATCATAATATAAATATCTTATATTTATATAAATATTTTGCCAAGACATTTAGGAACTCAGTTAAGGTATTTTTAAAGAAAGTAATACATCTTTATTTGAATTTCAAATATGGCTTAAATTTTGTTCAGAAAACAAAATTAGATTGTGATTATGATTTATCTTATTTTTAAGGACCGATAGCATTATTGATGCATTATTATTATACCTATTTCTTTGTTAATATTTATGAACTACATACTTTATGCCTAGTATGCTTGAAATTGGTATCAAATCTAGTTATGTTATGCAAAGCTAGTTATCTAGCATGTTATTTAATGTTAAATAAATAGTTTGGTATTTAAGTTACTGAAACCATAGGAAATATTTACTTTAGTAAGCATGTTGCCAAAATCTGTAGCTATTGCAATTTCTAATTAATAAATATTTATTAAATGTTTGTTATATATAATGCATTACGCTGGGGGGCACAGAAAATGTAGAGCACTACAAGATTTTTTATACCTTCAACGGACTTATAATCTCTCAGAGAAGTAAAGAAATGTACATATAATTGTAGCATGTATTATAATTGATGCAATGAAAAACATGAAATACGGTCAAGGTTTAAATAAAAATACAACTGTCAGGTACAAGCAGTTTCTTTTTAAAGAGAGGATGCTTAAGAAAAGTCTTGGCCAATGGATATGATATGATTGGCAGAAATGTGTAGCCTTTTCCAGGCAGAGGAAACATCCTAAGTGAAAGCAAAGAGGAGAGCATGATCTAAATTTGGAGTCGAGTAGGTCAACCAGGTGCAGAAGGTAAGCCTGAAGAGTAATATTGTCAGGGGTGGACGGTTATTGTGGAAACCATGTGTGCCAGAAGAAGGTGTTTTTAAGTATTTTGATTCATAGATAATAGGAAGTCATTGTAGTAGTAGTAATAGTAACCACCGCGGGGTTACTACTATTATGGTTGTGAGAGCTGTATATTTCCTAAGCAATTAGCAGAGTCTACTAGTAGTGTGTCTTTCAAAAAGTAGATTAGTTAGTTGGTCTGGGTCTGGAGACAATTGCTATACCCTTCAGAAGGAGGGCCAGCATGGCCCTGTGGAACTAGGTTTCCCATTTAGAAAAGGCCTAAAATGAGGGTTTTTAATGTTACCATGGAGTGACAAAGACACACTGACCAGATTTTAAAAATGATGGCGTTTTGCTCCTATTACTAGACCACACCACCGTTAGTAAATTGTAAAATATTCATTACGATGATAATAAATTCTAATTATTTTATGAATGGTGGAATTATATTGCATTGCATTTTTTCAGTGTTGAACATGTTAATCGGTTAAATATAAACATTTAGAGTAAGCCACGCTATATGTAGTCCCGTTTTGACCTTCTTCATTTTTTAACATGGTGGGAGCCTCAAGAAACGAAGTGACATGGGCCATTTTTGACCTCAGAGATGCTTTGTCAAGGCTATAACATTTTCTTGTATGTACAGAGCATTATCATTTATTAATCTTCTGTAGACTTTGCATTGATCATCCTAAATGATGTGGTTTGAAATACCAGTACTATGTAAACAGCTCATAGGATTTGTGCTAATCCAGTGTAACTCATGAAATTTACTTTTAATTATGAAACACACATTTTCATATTATTGCATGAAAATTAGAAAAGTTTTCTTTCCAAGAGAGGACAAAGAAAGGGCATTAAAATGTGCTATTAATAAAAGGTGCCAATGTGAATATGAGGTTTATTCTTGGCCAGCAACACTTCAGATTTTGCCATTGTTGAGAGTGTATAGCCCAGGACAGTACAGTTAGGTCTAATGGGTCTAACTTTCTGTATCACACAATTGGAAAACCAAGATAGATTTTTAAGTAAGAAATGGTGTTCCCAGGTTTGTGTTTTAAAAGCCAATCCTGGTGTAAGTTAACTTAAAGTAGATTGGCACTGGCATTAGGGAGACTGGTTAGGAGGCTTATGCAGCAACCCAGCTACCAGATAATGAAGGGTTGGATTTGGAAAGTGACAAAGAAAAGGAGAGTTTCTGAGGCAAAAATCAAAACCAGTCAGTCTGACCCCAGTGCCTATGATATTTCTACAATTTCAGCTTCCTCATGAAAAAGAAGTATGGCAAGGGCTCTATCCTCTTGGTACTTATAATCTGGTTAGGGTATAACTAAAATAATTAAGATTAAATATTTAGAAGAATGGTGCTATCTCTGAGTACAGCAGGGGTGATAAATGTTGGTATAAAAATGTGTCCTTCTGTGATCTAAAATGTGGCCCATTTAGATTTCCTATAAATCTATTAGAATATTTAAGTTTGAATCTTTGGCTAGGATTATTTGTGAAGGCAACAGCCATGCATTTTAAGATATTCTTAAATTCACAAAGATAGTTATTTAAATGATACTTAATGTTTTCATGCTATTGGGAGGAAATTATAAATTTATTTATAGTTACAAAGCATTAAGGATATTGTCACAGTATGTATATAATTAAATTCCTTATTTGTGTGGCTATGTAGTCATATATATTTATTTGAATCACTGATTTATACATCCTTATTTGCTGTTGCTGCTTTGTGCTTTTATTCTGATCCATACACAGAAAATAATGTATGGGCTTTTATTGAGCAAATCTCTTGATGGAAAGTAATTCCTGATGCATCAATCAACAGAGAATTGGTGGGACAAAATAGCATCGGTTTTTGTTTACATAGCTTAATAGTAAATACTCAGAATTTTTTTCTTTATTGAAATTATTAAATAAAAAATATATTCCAATAAAAGTAGATGTTATTAACTTTTTCCCTGCCAACATTTCTTTTAAAAGTTTTTTTCTAATGTTTTAAAAAACATTTGCCCATCAGATATGTGAGAGAAAGAGATAAAGTACATATTTTTCATTTTGTTTTTATCTTTTATTATAAAACAGCTTTAAAATTTTATCATTGGTGTATATTTAGTTATATATTAATATTTTTATTTAGAAATATTTTATTATAAGTACAATAAATATTTATTTTCAAAAACGAGAATTGCCCATAAAAATAGAAAATTAACCTATACTACCAATACTCAAATATAGCCACCAGAATAACTTTTTTTTTTTTTTTTTTTTTTTTTTGGAGACAGAGTCTTCCTCTGTTGCCCAGGCTGGAGTGCTCACTACATCCTTGACCTCCTAGGCTCAACTGATCCTCCCACCTCAGCCTCCCGAGTTGCTGGGACCACCAGTGTATGCCACTGCACCCAGCTAATTTTCATTTTTTAAAAATTTTTTTGTAGAAGTGGGATCTTGCCATGTTGCCCAGGCTGGTCTCATACTTCTGGGCTTAAGGGATCCTCCCACTTCGGTCTCCTAAAATGTTGAGATTATAGGCATGAGTCACCACAGCTGGCCAGAAATAACATCTTTTTTTTTTGAGACAGTTTCACTCTTGTTGCCCAGGCTGGAGTGCAATGGCACGATCTCGGCTCACCGCAATCTCTGCCTCCCAGTTTCAAGCGATTCTCCTGTCTCAACCTCTCGAGTAGCTGGGATTACAGGCATGCGCCACGACACCCGGCTAATTTTGTATTTTTAGCAGAGATGAGGTTTCTCCATGTTGGTCAGGCTGGTGTCAAACTCCCAGCCTCAGGTGATCTGCCGCCTCGGCCCCCCAAAGTGCTGGCATTACAGACGTGAGCCATCGCACCTGGCAAAAGAACATATTAATGTCTATCTTTCCAGACTTTTTCTCCCAAAGGATCATTTTTATAGTTTTTATAAAAATGAGATTATATTGAACATACTATATTTATGTGTCTTAAATATAATATGATAATCCTTCCAAATTATCAGACATTATTCTACAACATCATGTTTTTTGAATACATACTATTCCTTTTTAGGAATACAATAATTCACTTAACTCCTCCCTTATTTGTGATGTTTGGATTATTTTTAATCTTTTCAAAAATAGTTCCTTTTATTTTTTAATGGCACACGCAAATAGAATCTGGGCATGTATATAGACCAGGTTTTTTTTGCTGCCTTACTGTGCTTTGTGACATACTGCTATGACCTCATTTTTACCTCTTTTTCCCTGTACACATGTAGCAAAGGTTGCTATCCATTTACTAGAGTCAGTGCTTTCCTTTTCTTCCTGTGCATCAACTAGACCACATTTCACAGCTTCTCTTGCAGTTACTGTGGCCACATCACAATATTCTAGCCAAAGAAATGTGACTAGAAGTCATATGCACCAATTATCGATCTGTCTCCAAGATATTTCCCATGCTTGAACCTCTACTATCTGTTTCTTTCCTACTGACTGGGATGGAGGCAACTCCTAGGCTAACCTTGGAAGCTGTGTGTTGATGATGGAAGAGCCATTGACAACCCAGCTCCTGCATAATAGAGTAAAGCTGCCTTGCCCCTATGGCTGCTACCAAACTGAAGCACTTTGGACTGTTATTTGAGCTATAAGTGAACTTTGATTGGATTTGAGCTGTTGTGCATTTTTAGTGCACTTTGTTAGAGCAGTTAGTTTAGGCTGCTTTATCATATAACCTTAAATCTTACCTCCTTAATCCTCTAAATACTGAGAATTAAGGCTCTACTTTGTTCTCCATAGTCAGCTTCCCATACTATTTAGTTACCTTTTTCCTTTCTCCATTTGTTTTTCTAACATTCTCTCTTTCACTGATCTAGAACTAAGCTGTTAAAAATTGATAACGGGATAATGAGCCATCCCTCAAGGGTATTTTTATTTTAGTAGAATATTTGGGGGAGATTCAAGACCTTAAGCTGAGACAGTAACAAATGCAATTTTAATTAATATTTTTAAATGAATGTAATGGTTCTTAACTAAATGATAGAGCCATGTTGCCCATACCATCTATGGTATGTTAACAGGTTTTAGGCCAAAAAGATATTCTGTTCTTAAAGACATTTTGGACACCTGCACACTGTACCCATCTGTTGGCAGTGTACAGTTCATATGAGCATATGAAAGGCTGTGAGAAACCTTGCAGTAAATAAACCCATCTCCTTTCTCTATCCTAGTGTTTCCAAAGTTTAATTTCCCATAGAAGCCTTCTTAAGGTTCTACCATTAACATCTTGGAAAACTAGCATTCCTAAAACTAGTGTTCCCTGGAACGCAGTTTGGGAAATGCTATCCCAGAATATTAGAATCCAAGGAAACTTTGACATACTTGACTGAGAAAAACAAATGAGAAGGACCATTTTAAATTTTGCCTGTAGTTCAAAAGAGATAAGTGGTTCTGATGCAAATAAAGTTGTCATTGCATTTTCAGAAACAGGTTTACTGAGTGGAATGCAGTGCCTTGCCAATAGCTGTCAACTCTGATTACCCTTTCCCCTGTCAAGAGTTTAAAAATAACAAGAACACTTGCTTTTGTGAGAATTCAACTATTATTTTCTTCCTTGACATCTTTATAAGTATTATATATTATTTAATTCAGTCAGGTAATTAGTTCAACCTGCTTCTTTCTTGAATTTTAAGTTAGTACCTGTCCATATACTATAGGTAAATAGAAAAGTGATGAATGCTTGAAATTGGCATTTATTCTAAGTTTATCCTGTCTATCCACTAGATTGATATATATTTTTCCTACTCTACTATTGTCCATCAGTAAAGAATTTTTTACTATTTCGGTGAGAGTTAACTGGATATTCTAATCATAACATTATATAGGACTTTATCTTACCTCAGGAAAATAGGTGACCCAAGAAGAAAAATATTTAAAAGATAAAATATGTGGAGCCCTATAGCCAATGTTTGGGGTGTTTGGGTGTTTTCTTGAAGTAGAGATTTTTTTTTTTTTACTAACTAAGAAGATATATTTCAATCCACCCTAGTGATAGTGTCACAACACTGGAGTGGTGTTAAAAATCTTGTTTTACAAATAAGCCAGCTGAGGCCAAGAGAAGCTATGAGATTTGACCAACAATCAAAACTAAATTTCCCAACTCTGGAGTTTGTATTCTCTCCTCCATTTTATGCTGTTTCTCATTTATCTTTTAAAAATTCTGTTAGCTGGAAGAAGCTTCACACCAGGGATAATAGGTGACAAGCTCTAAGGCAAGATTCGTAAGAGACCTGGGAAGCCTCAAAACTGAGATTATTTTCCCCACAACCTGTCCTGTTTGATACAGTAGAGATAGACTCCTTCATATCTTAAAGATTTTTCCATTTTTAATGGCCTCTTTAAAAAATGTAAATATGCCTGGAGGAATCTCTCCTAAACTCAAGCTGAGTTAAAATTTTATCTCAGATTAGCTGATCAAATTGGTTTCTAACCACGAGAGCTGAGAACAACACCCTAGGTGAGGAGGGGGCATCATGGGCCAGGGGTAGGAAGTTGGTGTAACAGGGTCCTAGAACTTTGCCTAACCAAGTGTAACCAGGAAAAGCTCAAACTTTGTTTTTTTTTTAAGCTCGGCATATTTTAAATGAAATTAATTCTGAGCAGATAGATGGAATCATTGATACTGTATGACAGAAGTTAGAGCCAGGTGGCAACAACTTGGATTTGCCAACGCACATCTATGTTGAAAGCTTAAATTTCCCTCAAAGAGTTAATAAACTAATAAGCTAATTTTATCTGATATTGCCTTTCACTTAGTATGATAGCTGGTTATACTTGGAATAATTTTCTTTTATTTTGTATTCCTAGTGAGCTTCCTATGTTTGCTCAAGTTTGTAAGCTGTATTCTTATTAAATTATCATTAGGTTGCTAAATGTGATTAGTTGCTTTTTGTTTTCACTTTTAAAACTTGCATTCTAATGTAATTCTTCTCCTTTGGAGATAGTATTGTTTTCATTTTTATTAATGACATTCAATTTCTGTCAATGGATATCAAATAAAATACAACTTTGTCGGCTTTGAGAAAAAGTACTTTCTGATTTTGATGCTCTAACTCAGTTGAGGGGGAAAAACTGAAGAACTTCAGTATTTTCATGTTGCAAATGTTTTATTATTTCATTCTTAACAAATATGGAGTTTATTTCTATAAAAATTAAAACATTCACACACTTTTAAAAGTAGTTTTAAACTTGACTAACATACTTTATTTATATTGTCATGGTAATATCATCAACTATAACTATGTTAAACAAAGAAAACTTGAATAGTGAAACTCTGCATCTTTGTTCCTGATTTGTGACACCAACTTACTATTTTTTAAGAACTTTTCAAATAATGTTTCTTAAATTTCATAGCAATAATCCTCATGATTTCTTGTAATATAGATTCTTGATCCTTAGAGGTCTGAGGAAGGGCCAAAGAGTCTGCATTTTTAACAAGCAAGTTACAGAAAACAATTTGAGAAGACTGGCCTATATTAGTTTTCCATTGCTGCTGTAATAAATTACTACAGACTTAGTGACTTAAAACAACAAATGTTTATTATGTTATAGTTCTGTAGTTCAAAGGTCCAACAAAGGTCTCAGTGGGCTAAATTAAAGTGTCAGTAAGGTTGAGTTCCTTTCTGGAGGCTCTAGGGGAGAATTTGTTTTCTAGCCTTTTCTAACTCCTTGCCTGCTTTTTGTAGTTCATGGTCTCCCTCTTCCATCTTCAAAGTTGGCAACGAAACATCTCTCTAACACTGTGTTGCCATCTCATCTTTTTCTCTGACTCTTTTTTTCTGCCACCTCTTTCCCCTTTTAAAGACCCTGTGATTACATTGAGCCCACCTGAATAATTGAATTATCTCTCTATTTTAAAATAGGGACCCAAAGGTCCATTGATTAGCAAACTTAATTTCCCTTTGCTATGAAAGCTCACATATTTACAGGTTCTGGGGATTTGGATGTGGCCGTCTTTGAAGGGCCATTATTTTGCCTGCCATACTAGCTTTACAAATTTAAGATGCAAGATCATACCTGAAAATACTATTGATTTTTGTTTCCTAAGTGTTTTTACTAAAATTAGGTTAAGCCCAGACTAAGAAGAAAATATTAGAAGTCTTTTATCAACAAAATATTTTTATTAAAATAAGCCTAAACATTGACTATTACCACGAATTTTTGACAAGATAAAATATCACTAGTAAAAGATTTAAAGAAATATGAATACCTAAGTCAAATTATTACTATGTTTTTCAAATTTAGTCCCTATTACAACTCTGCTTAGTACTGGTTTTACCTCTTATGCAACGTAAATTATTAGCTCTTGTGTAGTATATTCACACTTCTAGTGTTTTGAGACTGAATCTAAAGCACTGTATTTAAAATATTCATGTATTTTGTTTGATAATACTAAATATTTTCGTGAATTTGATCTAGAAACTGTGGGAGTCTGCTTTTACAGATTTCCTGTCTCCTTTAAAAATCTAGGTGGTTTTTTTTTTTTTTGGTGAGAAGTAACATACCACTCAACTAGCTTAAGCAAAAAGTGAATATTTAAAATTAATCTGATATCTGATGTGACCCATTTTTGTCTCTGTTTCTTTCTAAACCAGATTTCATTGTGTCAGAGTATATGGGACCATACATGACTAACCCATGTGTCTGCATTTACATGTTCTCCGTTAAACAGTAAGAGATTAAATCATATCTGAGTCCTCTGTCAACCTAAGAGATTGAATCATATCCAAATCCCTTTGGGAGAGAATCTGCTTGGTCTGGTTTTTATCAGGCTTTTGACCTTTACTCAGACATGTAATGACTGGCTGAGATAGGGCTATAGACTATAAATGTGGCATCTGGAACCCATACATGTGCTATTTTGGGGGAGATAGTGGGTGATCATGAACTAGGAAGATGAAAATCTACAGAGCTTAAAAACTAAAATCTTAATGACTAAATAAATAGCAATGGAGGAATAGCCCTTTTTCCCATTCTCTTCCCTTGATACTACCGAATGTATGTGGACAGAGGAGGGTCCTTAGAAGGGCTAGTATTCAGCCTCAATACCGAGACAGTCATTTCTAGCCCACTTTTCTTCTAATTGGACAGTGCTTCATCATAACACTTGTTAAATACTTTGAATTTCACATCCTAGTACTTTCTTCAATTTTAGCAAAACAGGTAGAATCCAATAAATATTTAAGGATCATATAGGCATGTAGGAACTAAGAGTGATTGCAATGATATATATTAAAAGCATTTTTTATGTGACTCCTGGTGATGGTGTTACAATTTTAGATTCTGGCAACTAAATTTCTATATGATGACGAGAAGGGAAGAATATGAGAAGGCAGTGATTTCTCAAGTGAACTTTGAGAAGATTTCTGTTTTATAAAAGTGACATTACAGAAGCCATGTTTATTATCAATCTGTCAAGTTACAGCATTAAGTCTATATGAAGTATTACTTTTAGAAAAGAGGAAAAATATTTTGTTTTATTTATATCCATGTTACCTTGAAAATTATGTTATTAGGCTTCTTTGAAGTCTAGGATCTAATAATTTACTTACTTTAATTATTCTCAGTATTTTGTTAGTTTTTGTTTGTTTTATAGATAATAATAGCCAATAACTTCTTTTTAATAACAGAACTCTTCAATGTATTTATATTTCTTTGTAAAAATTATTTACATGGAATCCATCCAATGTTTTCATTTCAAGATTTATCTGTTGATAATTGCATGACTATAAATAGAATAAAAATTGTAAGTGGGATATTTAATGATGATAAGCATTTGGCCCTTAGTTGAGGGAAGGTGTGATATTAAGGGGGTTATAATTAATGATCTTTAATCTATGACTTTCTGTTTTGGGAAACTAAGAGATATAGTTAATGGTTCTATCATGTGATTATTCAAAATTAGATGAGAAGAAGTATGTGACTTAAGGAAATTTACAAGCTACCATTTCCACACTAGACTTGAATTGCAAAGATCCTACTTACAAAAAATACCTTTATCCATTTGTTGTAGTTGAAAGTAGATTATTTAGTTTCTGATAATCAAGAAAACCTTAAGTTATAAGAAAAAATATGTGGTTGATATATACTGTTGATATCTTTTCAAATATACATTAGTGGTCATGAAGTATACTTGTACAGTCACAGTGGAGTCTTTTTAGATAGTTCATGAACCCCGTTGTGTTAGCTCCTTCATAATGCCTACCAATTTGCTTCATTTTTGACCTAGTATGACCACCTCCAGGGATCAGAGAGTTGTTAGGTCTTCATGCCTATTCAATACCAGGATTTTCTACAGAGACTGCCAACAAAGGTGCAAATTTTGATGTTCTCTATGTCTTTTTCCCCTTAATATGAGCACTTATGCAACGTGGACTCAGCTAAAACTACTTGACTTTGAGTAACTAGTGATATAGCTAAGGTCAAACTGTTGCCTTAAATAGAGAGTTCTGAATCAATGGAAGCCTCTTCCTGGAGGTGTGTACTTGGATATGTGACCTGATTCAGTTTTATATCTTTGGCTGAATGACGCAGCAGGGTCTAGCTTTTGGAGGACAGCAGCTCAAAGGTATCTATGTTGTTTTTGAAAACATGAGAATTATACAGGGAAAATCACTGTGTTACCTCAGGTTTTCTAATAGAACCTGAAATCAGATGCATATATTAATAAATTTGCACAGTTAATACCTAACCAATTCTCATTGGAACATTTAAAAAGTCTTTGAAAAAGATCTTGCAATGTATGCTTCACCTTAAATGTCCTAATAAAATGCCCTACTATCAGTTTTGTAATTAATCCCTTTACATTTAGTTTCTTATTCCTCTTTCCAAGAAATGGCAGAATGAAGGATAAGAGAAGGTACTTATAATTCCAGGTGTTTGAAGACACTTGTCTTGACTCTTCGAAATGAGAAAGTGGCAAGTGTTGTTTTTTTGTGTTGGGCATGTCTCTGTGGAGCAAAAATAAGGAAGGCAGCAGAAGTGGAAGAGGACCAGATTTAGAGAAAGAGGTTCCATTCCCATTGCAAGAGCTTGAATAACTTAGAAAAGGTTTCTGCTTAGGTGGGCTGAAAAGGTAGATATATTTCCTCAGTCCTGGAAATGTAATTGAATCAGCACTCTAATGAATACATTTTTGAGATATTTCAAAATCTTAAAAAGGAGTCACTTCAACTCTCAAACACTACTTATCACTTCAATCTTTTTTTTTTTTTTCAAATAAAAAGTACTAGGTCTTTTTTTCTTTAAGTGAAAAGTTAGTGCTAACCACTCAACACAGAAATTTTATTTTAAACATTTTTTCATGCTCCAGGAGTATAGTTATAATTGTTAATTTCAGCAGGCCCATTCTTACTATAAAGGTTTTTTTTTTTTTTTTTTTTTTTTTGAGACGGAGTCTCGCTCTGTCGCCCAGGCTGGAGTGCAGTGGCGCGATCTCGGCTCACTGCAAGCTCCGCCTCCCGGGTTCACGCCATTCTCCTGCCTCAGCCTCCCGAGTAGCTGGGACTACAGGCGCCCGCTACCACGCCCGGCTAATTTTTTTTTGTATTTTTAGTAGAGACGGGGTTTCACCGTGTTAGCCAGGATGGTCTCGATCTCCTGACCTCGTGATCCGCCCGCCTCGGCCTCCCAAAGTGCTGGGATTACAGGCGTGAGCCACCGCGCCCGGCCCTTACTATAAAGTTTTAGCACGGTTTCCTATGAGCTGTATAAGGCATGACCAAATTTGTGTTATTTGCCCAGTATAAACCTAACTGTAGGCAAGAATTGTTAATTACGCAAATAATATTAACAGTGTGACTATTGCTACACCCAATAATTTTCTTTTTTCTTTTTTTATTAGTTTTCAGATAATTGTCTTTTATATTTAAAGAAAAAAAGAAAAAGCAGTTGATTACATTTATACACAACTTTCTTCTTTGTCTAAAAATTTCACCTTGTCAAACACACAGTATGGAAAGTTATAGATATGGCAATAAGGCTTGTATAATTTTCTATTTTTTAAGAATTTGCAAACTCAATAATTGCAAGAAAACAGTAGCCTAAACTCTCAAAGCAGATTTAATAGTAGTGTACTTTACTGAGGTCTCTTTTTGGAAGATTTTATTGCTTAAAAACAATGTAGTTCAGGACAACTACTAGAATACTAAAAACTTGATTATTTACAATTAAGTAACACTGGTTCAAATATTTTATTTCTTTTCATTTTGGATTATTTTCATCATGTTTAATAGCAACATCAGTGAAGCTGCCATGGCATAATACACAATTTATTTTGGAATAGCATAGAAGCTCATCTGTATAACAAGGGTTAATATGGTGTTTCAAACTCTACAAAGTTTACAATTTTATTATGCCAAAAATTAACATCAAATCTTTGTCAAATTTAGGGAAATTTATATTGGTGGAATGAAAGTTTTAAAAAATGGTTGATTTCTCTGCTTAATTCCATACAATGTATACTAAATATAAATAATTTCATGTATCTAGTCATGTAAAAACTCACTGAATCCACATCATGTACAAGACAGTTTCATGTCTTTCCTCAACTGGATCACATTTCTAGGAAAGGTGAAAAGATGAAGCACAAATAGGCCGGGCGCAGTGGCTCACGCTTGTAATCCCAGCACTTTGGGAGGCCGAGGCGGGCGGATCACGAGGTCAGGAGATCGAGACCACGGTGAAACCCCGTCTCTACTAAAAATACAAAAAATTAGCCAGGCTTGGTGGTGGGCGCCTGTAGTCCCAGCTACTCGGAGAGGCTGAGGCAGGAGAATGGCGTGAACCCGGGAGGCGGAGCTTGCAGTGAGCCAAGATTGCGCCACTGCACTCCAGCCTGGGCGACAGAGCGAGACTCCGTCTCAAAAAAAAAAAAAAAAAAGATGAAGCACAAATACTGTCATATAA
The DNA here is from genome assembly GCF_029289425.2 of Pan paniscus. NCBI lineage: Eukaryota > Metazoa > Chordata > Mammalia > Primates > Hominidae > Pan > Pan paniscus. The sequence continues at coordinate 147,826,944 of NC_073255.2, read as the reverse complement.
GCCAGTTAATGGTATTAGAGTTCAAAGCAGGGAGTGGTCACTTTTAAATCAGCAAAGGACGGTTTCATGAAGACAGTGCTAGAGGTATAGAACCACAAATTTCCGAAATGAAAGGGTTTTTCATTGTACAGATGAGACCAAGGCCAGAAAGTATAAAAACTTGCCTGAAGTCATGTTATAAAAATATGATAGCACTTGATTAGTTAGAATCCAGGTTCCATGACTTTTTGTCTAATGGATCTTTTAAAATAGTGGCTTTACTGAAGTGTAATTCACATACCATAAATTTACACTTTTAAAGTGTAAAATTAAACATTTTTTAGTATATTTATAAAGCTGTGTGACTATTAACATTATCTAACTTGAGAACTCCAAAAAGAAACTCTGTACCCTTAAGCACACTTTCCATCCTTTCCACCTTGAGGTGTCTGTTAGGGCATTTGTCCCATTTTGCAAGTGGTTGGTTTGTTTTCTTACTATTGAGGTTTTTTTTTTTTTTTTTTTTTTAAAGTTTAAACCCTGCCTTTCTGTCGCCCTTTCTTTCATTATACTTTAAGTTCTAGGGTACATGTGCACAACGTGCAGGTTGGTTACATATGTATACATGTGCCATGTTGGTCACACCCAATAATACTGATAGAATTCTTTAGATAATTGCGATAAGTTGTCACTTCTGATTTGCATTGGTCCTACCTGGAAGTTCTCGTTCTATTGGGAGTTAAGAATAGGAAAAACTAGTAATGATAGACTATTAATTTAAAAAAATGACAAAACATCATCTGTAATTCTATTGTTTAAAAATGTGTAGAGTTAGAAAACAATGAGAAAAGATAAATACTAAAATGCCACTAACCATTATAAATGAATCAAGGGGGATTTGAGAAAAAATTTAGACATAAATAGTAAGAAAATAAAAGTACTAGGAATGTCTTCAGACAAATTTGTAGCGATAGCCAGACAACATGGTACACTCTTCCCCAGAGAAAATTAGCATATACTGTATAAATTCATGTGGATATTCATGTTGTACATATACTCCAGAAAAGTTATATGTAAAATATATGAAGTTCAAGAAGAACACTTTACTGGAACATGGTTGGTCCAAATCATGATCATCTCTAACTGTAATACCAAGTGTCAACCTTAAAATGTTAATGATTGACCTCAAACTCCTTAATTTTCTATATAGTCCATCCCATAAATAATATAAATTTCTAATAAGAATTACTAAAAAGTATATTTATATGTTTCTAATGTTTTAAAAGTCACACAAAACAAAATGATTTGAATTGAGCAGGATTGTAGCTTTTTCCATTTTTATTAAACAGGGCTTCGTGTTTTTGGTATACAACTTTGAATGGTTTATGAAAGAATTTTAGAGATCAAAGGGTTAGAAAATTAACTGGAGGTTCTATAGGGATTTCGTGTTAATCATCAATGTATTCAAATGGGTTAAATACTTTTTTCTTTCTCAGATAAAAATTCAGAATGTTTAGTGTAGATGATAAACTTATTTTAAACAGGATTTTTTTAAAGCAATTAATAGTTTGATCTTTTTATCTCATTTTAAAATTTATTGTGGACACACAGCCTTTATAAAGTGAAAATAATTTTAGAATGTCACCATCAATTTTTCTTTACTGTTACTTACCTGTTTCTTTGTATTGATTTTTTTTTTAAGTGAAACCACATTGCAAATAGTAATGGGCACCACAAGGAATTACAATGTATTTTTGTGATTAATAGATGGATAGATTCCCAATCATAGTCCTGGTCTCAGTTCCAACAATCCAATTTGTGCCTTTTTGGGAAATATTCATTTGTTTATGGCATACCTTTCTTATTGTAAAATATAGGCAAAATTGTTTCACTCTTTTAAAATATTAACATAATTAAGTCAGAGTATTTTAAAGTACTTGGAATAAAAGCCTACAAATATACTAACAAGTGGCACAGTCCATCATCCTAAAAAGAAAACACTGAAACAGTGAATATGAGACTAAGTAGTGGACTAATATTGTTATTTTTCAACTTTCTAGTGGCTTATTCTGAATACCTGTTATGCCTCAGACTTTTTAAATTGTGCTTTCTTTCAAGGATGTTCTATGAATTATTTGCTGAATTTCTTGGGCATTTTAAATAAAATATTATTGCTTTCATTTTGTTACCTAGTTTTTCGTGAGGAACAATTAATTAAAATACACAACAGATGAAACAATTAGATTTCCTTTACTTTCCACACAAAATTGGTTTACGGAACTTCGGCATTTTACTGGAGCAATTAAATTTCCCAGTATGAATACATTTAGCTACAAATTTAACAGCTCATAAACTAATGCAAAAAATTGTCAAATTACTGGGCCTAAAAGTGGCTTAATCTATCTGTACTATCTTTAATTATTTCAAAGGTCTTATGAAGAAGGTTCTAAGGAGAAGAAAGGTAGAAGGAAAAAGAAAGGAAAGAAGGGAAAGAGGAAAAGAGAGAGAGAGAGAAAGGAAGGAAAGGAGGGAGGGAGAGAAGGAAAGAGAGAAGTCATTTGGCATTTATTTGAAAGAGTCAAGCTTGCTATTTGGTGGCAGAATTGCTAACTGGGTGTAATAAACCACAACACAGACTTCACAGAAATGTTATGTAGTCATCTTAGAAGCAAGAAGTTCATTTTGTGGTTTTAGTTTGAGATTATAGCTGCTTTCCTACTTAAAGTAGGAATTAGACCCATGGAACTCTCCATTATAATTTATTATCTCATTCTGAGACTCATTCTATCTAAAGCAGATGCTCGGCCACTTATGTTTAGTAGTTCATGGGGCCTCTACAGTAATATTTGGGGATCAGCAGTAACATTTGCTGTCATCCTTTTATACTCATGAAAAAATAGATGTTAAGATAGCTAAATGACTTGCTCAAGGTGATATAGCTAGTATTTGGGCCTGAACCCTAAAAAACATGCATGCCATTGATTGTAATAAGATGTGTTTTGTAAGCTAGTACCATACAGAGTACCTGGCACCTGCTTGTCATTCAGCATATATTTGCTGAATGAATTAATGACCGTAAGAAATAAATTCTTCTGTACCCTAACACCACAGCCTTTTTGTTAAATCACAGTTTGTCTGTCATTTTGCCTGATCTGAGGAGGTTTTTATATTCTTTAAAAAACTTTGGAAATGGGATGTCTTACTCTTTCTTATTTGAGTTATGATGCTTCATACTAGTTGTAGATTCAATTCCAGGTTTATATTAAATATGGAATTAGAATATTGAGTTTTTTCCCTGATAGGAAATTTTAGATTTTTGTACATGTTTTAAAATCAGTATTGTCATGGTCATTTTAGAAATATATTATGGCTTTTCTTTAAGGCTGGGTCTTTATTGAACATGTAGGGAGCCAGTATGTTCAATTTCATAGAATTTTCATGTGAGCATTTCCAACTGTGCCTATCAAAGGTGGACTAGACTTCCTGCATCAGAATCACCTAGGTGCTTGTTCAAATTCAGATTCTAGATTTCCAGGGCCTAACCTTCTAGACTTTAAATTAGTTTCAGGACCACTGATCTATAAACTAAGATCTGAGGACTATAGACACATTTATTTTCATGTTTGTATAAATATTCTTGAAAAGAAATGAGGAGTTATAAAATTTTTAAAAATCTCAGTTGCCATTTTTATTAGATTATAAGAAACTCATACTGGAATGATAAATCAGTTTGGATATTCATAAAATAATGACAAGTGTAAGTCATGAAAATGGTAACTGGGGAATGAAACTTTGATACATGCTACAACATGGGTGAGTCTTGAAGACATTATGCTAAATGAAATAAGCCAGGCACAAAAGGACAAATATTGTATTATTTCACTTTTATGAAATACTGAATAGCAATATCTTCGTATATGTATTATGATCTAATCATCATCAAATACTTGTTTTTTTATAAGTGCAGGTAACTGACTTGGGACTGAATATAATGAGAAGGGTAACACTACCTTCATATCATCTTATGGTCTACTTATAGAATCAGAATTAATATATAGATAAGCAAATATGTAGCAAATGAGAATTTTTAAAATGTTACGTATTATCAGGGCTGAAGAAATTCAAAAGATATGAGAAAATCTTTGATGAATTTCAGACTCTGTTTTGGTGTTGTGGTTAGTTTTTCACATTTAGATAATCATTGTTATCAGTTCTACTGTGCCCATATGTTAAAAAAAATCCATTTTCACATTTATTTCAAAGCTGTTTGTTACTTCTAGTTTAATGATCCAATATTTGAATATGAAATTATATTACGAGTTTAATGTGACTAAAAGTAAGTAGGAAAAACTGATACACTGTTAGTTTACATACTTTTAATTAATACTGAAAACATTCATTTTTGTGTGGTAAGATTTCTAAACTGTTACTATGACACTATAACCCATTGCAGTGCTAGTGTGTCTCTTGACTCATATGAAGGGAATAGCTTAGCACCAAAGCCACCATTCAGAACAAAGAGACTGTCTTGGAAGGTGATATGACACTAGGTCAATATGTTACTTCAGCTCTCTCTAGCACTAAAACATCTAGAAGCTGTGGTCCTGAAAATGAACTTTCTGGATCAAGATAGTTTATTAGTTGGCAGTTAAGAAATTCTGCATGCATTCTCCAAAGCTAAGGTTAAGGTAATAAAGCAATTGAGCTTTTCAGCACTTAAAGAAAGGTGGAGGTGAAATGAAATAGCCATTCAAAACAGCAAATAATTAATTGAGTCTCTTTGTTAACAGGCAGGAGGTCAAGTACACATAGCCACAGCCATGATACAGTCTGCATTCTAAACAGCTGAGTCTTTGACTTGAAAGTGACTAGATTGGATTTTTGGGAACTATTTCAAATGAGATATTAATTTAGAAGGGTAGTTATACAGCTTGAAAGTTACTGTAAGAGATTCAAATGATCATTTACCATACATTTTGTCTTCTTATTTCTATAGAGTTATAATTTTGACTTTCCTTTCTTTTCCTTTTATTTTTTAAACTCATGTTATATATCTGTTTTTAACCTATAACTAAGAATTCTACAGTAGGATAATGATCATGTGATTAGATCAGTGTAACTATGAATAGATAGGCTTGTATATATTAAAAGTTAACAAAAATGAAATAAGATGCTCCAGGAAACATTTGAATTAACTACATATTTATCATAGGACTCCTCTGAACATTGCATTTATATTTTTAAAGACTGGAATTATAAGGACTTAAGGAATTATAATTGTAAAAGATGAGATGTTTACAAAATTTTTCTCCTATGTATAACACAAAACAAGATAGCAGTAAATAATTGTGTTTAAAATAGAGGGCCAAAAGCAAACTTGCATATTTTCTAATTGACAAATAATATCTGAAAATAAGTGTCCAAAATACACAGAGGGTGGTGCTGAAGAAAATCTTTGGGAGGAAGAATAGGAAAAGACCTGGAACATTTCTTGGATGGGGATGTAAAGAATTAGAGGAAGACATCTGAGTGCCAGTGAACAGCCTGGAGGGATGGGCATTGTGCTGGAAAAAGCAAGGCAAACAGATGGCAGCGGTGAGAAAGAACTGATAAAGGGTGGGAGAGACATGGTATGCATCAGTAAGGCTTTGGGGCTCTATATTTTAAAGCGAAACTGAATCAGGATTTTGTGAGAAGTATTTACTTGATTTCATATCTTTTTCAGAAAGGCATTTTATTTTAGGTAATACGGTTAGACTATTCAAAAGTTTTAAATAGAGTTTAACACTGGTATGTAAATCAAAATATCTATCCATGTGGTCATTCCAAAGCATGGTGCCATTGCCTACAAACCCACTCTAATGTGGATTAGATCCCACATATTTCATACTGGAGATCTTTCTTAATCACTGATGTTTGTGCCCATGTCTCTTGGCAAAGCTCCCATGTTAGAGTGAAACGAAATCCCCAAGTTTCTGCCATTCAGATGAAGAATGGTGGGTGGTGAGCATATGTTTCTGAGAAGTTGCTTTTATTTAAATCAAAGCCTCCTTCTTACATTTAACCCACAGGCATTTAAGACCAGTTAAAGATTATTTCCATTAATTCTTTTTGGCCTTATTTTTACTCAATTGTAGAGGTATTTGAGGACTATTAATGGTTCTTATACCTGTGTCTGGGAGAGACTTATTAAGCTTCAGCTGTGGGAACCACATAGCTATCAGGACCCATGCAAATTTCGTCCACACATGAAGATGACGGTTTGGTCCCATTTTGACTTAATAATCTCCCACTCTTTCTTTAAAGAAAGCTGTTGGTCATGTTTGAGCTATGGAATGATGGTTTCAGAGTCTGTGAAATGTACAACTCACAAAGAGCATCAACATGACAGCTGTAGAGATTAGAGTCCATTTTGTGTGTGTACAGAATTAGGGGACCGATGCTCTGAAAAGCAGGCAAGCCTTCTCACATTAATCAATGTCTTTCAACCTAGAATCAAAGCAGCTTCCTGCAAGGAACAACACTTGTGGGCGAGCACACATGGTCTGTTTCCATTTTAAATGGGTACCTAATTATTCGGAATAAGATTTTATGAACTAGAAAAAAAGTGGCTATAGGATGTGTGTACTAAAGAATAATAGAAAAAGGTAAATCTTCGGAGAAATTATAGCCTCAACATACTCACTGTTTTTATGAAAAACACATGCCTCAATAAATTTTATAGTTATTGCTGACTGTGTACAGTCAACTAAAAATAGCAGGTCAGAATCTTTAGCTTCTTGAAAGGATGCATCACAGGTTGAGATATGGTTGTGATTTTTGGAAAGGGATTTCTTTGGTGTTCTATGTGTAGAACACTGGCAACTAGGAATTTTTCCCCAGATTTATTAAGGTATGACCGACAACTAAAAATTATATGTTTTTACAGTATAAAATGTGATGATTTGACATATGCACACATTGTGAGATGATTAACTCTAGCTAACATAGCCATTTCCTCATATATTTATCTTTTTGTGTGTATATGGTGAGAACATTGAAGATCTACTTTCTTAGCAATTTTCAGGTATATAATACATTATTATTGACTAGAGTCACCACACTGTACAATAGATCTATGCTTTGACCAGCCACTCCCCATTTCTGCCCCCAACCTCCACCAACAATCTCTGGCAACCATCATTCTGTTCTATTGACTGGGAATATTTTGACCTCTGCATTTTCTTACAAACAATAGAAGTTTTTCAGGCTAACCTAATAAGGGAAAGGACAAACATAGGAAGAGTGAGTAACAGCATGATAACCAAACTTTCCCTCATTCTGAGGTGCCTGTTAAATGAGTAGAACCCTAACATAGCAACTTTGAAGATCTGTCTTCTCCAAGTCAGTGCTTCTGTGTTCTCTTTGTGGAATCCATAGGCAGCACTCTCTCTTCTTAGTCACCTGGCTGTGTTTTTCTGTCTACTCACTGCTCTGTACCTCTCTGGCTTGGTTTACCCTAGTGAGATAACTTCTGTTCGTCCTTGGAAGTAAATCTCCCCTGTTTTTCTTCTGTTGTTGCCAAAGTTCCCTTATGATCTTTCACAGTCTTTTTTAACCCCTGACCTAAATTTTGCCATTCTTAACTTACCTCCATTCTCCAAAAGATATTTATTCTCAGGTGCCAAAAATCCTTTCCAAATTAAGCCTTTTCTCTAGCTCTTTCCCCCCTCTCTATAGCTCCATGTAATTTATCCAGCAGAAAGGAAAAAGGTAATACTGGAAGACTTAGAAACATATGCATAACATTAAGAATAGGAGATATTTAACTTAATTTTAGTATTATTTAGGTTAAAGCATTGACAAACTATCATAGTACAAGTTATTGCAATATAAATAGCAGAAAATTAAATATATAGAAAAACTTTCTGATAATGTAGCAACTGGAGCTAGCTGAATGACTGGCTGTCAAGCTGAGCAAATAAATGGTAATGCTGTTTTTAGAGGTGATCAGTTGAGTTGATTTTTTAAAATCCCAAGCATCATGTATTTTTTTTTTTTCTGGAAACAATTTGCTAATACTATTCCAGTCTACAATTGGGGGCATAAAGTTGACCTTTTCAAAGGAGTAAATTGTGTGTAGTTACTGGTGCCTGAGAGCTCTTTTGCAAAACAATAGCATTGTATTTCAAAAATTAATAAGTTCAACAGGGTTGGAACAGAAATGTGTCAGGATACTTCATATTCTACTTATGTTCTAACCTCCACACTGTCAGCATTCTCCAGGAGAGTGAGCATTTTTGAGAAATTACAATAGTATCATTGATTATGCGGCATCTCACCTCTCCCCACACATACACCTAACTCAGTTTTACTAGGAAATTTTGAATCCAGTAGCACAGTTTAAACATTAGTAATGCATATCTCGATTGTCACTAGAAAGCATATTAATCAAAAGAGATATGCAATAAAGACAATGGAATGGATACAAATTTTCAGGCCATAAATATCAGGTATGCAAAAATATATAACTTTATTTTGCTGTTGCTGATTTTAAGTGTCCTATTGCAAGCAAGACTTAAGTGTCCTATTGCAAACAATGCTTTTCAATTCAGGATAAATGTAAGAGCTTTCTGAGGCAACTCAAAACAAATTAAGTCTGTTTATAGTTCTTTATCTTGTCAGAACAACATCTAAGCTCCAGAAGTTTATTGTGTGATGGCATCAGGGGAGGGACCCTGCACCTTGATGGACACCTTTCCTTGCTGGCATCCATGGGATGGCATGTTGGCCTGTCTGATTCTCAGTTGTAAAGGTTCCTTTACTAACAATCCCCAATGCTGGCAACCACTGAAGTGTCTCCGTTCCCATCTGTGTCTTTCCTGACCCTGAAAAAATATCATATGGTAACCATAAAATGCTGAAGGTAAAATGCTCAAGACTAGCCTTATGCTTACTTTCTTCATTTTTACCAAGATGCTTTCTACCCTAAGCTTGGCATCTCATACCCTACAATATCACTGATATCATGGCAAACTGGCAAGTAAGCTGTGTTGGGCACAAGCTGACTGCTGTGCCATTCTTCAATAACATTCTCCAGGTGGCTACAGGTATTTCTAATATTTTGCATGGACATTGACTTAAAGGTCCCAACCTCAGTTCTTGTATACTAGTATTCATTCTGCAATTCGGTTGGTTTGCCTTCTCTGTGCCATATAGATGGCAATGGATACGGTTTGATATAGAAAATACAAATAGCTTGCTCTTTCAGGGTGTTTTTGGTATGAATATCCTTCAAACCTACCAAAAATATGTGGTACTATTTCCCAACCTGACTGAAACCAAATATCTAAAGCTGGTTAGCTTAACTGAAGTGTTACGGTTATGAGGCTAGATTGATGGATTTATTCCTTGGAAGAGCAGTTAATTTTGTTTTATTCCATGATGTTAAGTGGTATTCCATGCAAAGCCATACTCAGTGAGGTAGTTTGGATGAGGGGTTGAAACCTAGCTTGACTAAGGGGAAAGAATGCTTCTGAGTGCATGTCCATCTTTGGGAACAGAGCGGTGGTGCTTCTATATGAAGGTCTGCACTTGGGAATCTGTACTGAAAGAGTAGTCAGTATGTAAATTTATGTTAGCATTCACGTCCTTCATTTCCACAGATATGTTCAACTTTAAGCATATTCAATATATTAAAATCAAGGTTTACAAAATAAATTAGGGAATATAATTTTCACAACCAGAAGTTTCTTTATAGATCCTTTTTAAAGTTCCTTTAAAAGCCATAACTCCATGTTACATGGTAGAATACATGTGCACACACACACACATTTTACATATGTGCTGTATATTGTTTCTGTGCTGTATATATTCATTTACATACAAATTATTCTAGATGGTGAGGTAAATTGTAATTATATTAAATACTTGAAGATTGCACTATTCTGTGTTTTGAAATGCTTGAGTTAACAAACATTGTTGGAAATTAATTTATTGTTATGATTATACTAAATTCCTTAAGTTTTTCATAGTTAAATGAAGACATTTGTTTTTCAGGATCAAAAATACTCAATTACACAGCTCTTTTCAATTATAGAAGTTAGAGTCATAAATACAAATTTAATTGATTTTACATAATCCAGGCTGATTCACTAATAAGACCAGTTGTCACTATTTGCTTATTAAATTTTTCCTAATCACATTTGGTGAAAGTGAAATAACTCCTACATTTAACCAAGAACATTTTTTATCAATAAACAACAGTTCAATTCTTTAAAGTTCATTCTTTTGTTGTTTCATCAGTACTGTTAAAATACATTTTCCTGTGTAAGGAATTGTAGAAGATAAATCTGAAACATAAAGGTGATATTTCTGCTGCTGCCCTCTTAGGTCTCTAGAAACCTGACTGGAATCTCTCCAGTGTCCTGAAAGATTCTATTTCTGCTTAGTAGCCTGATTCAGGTAGGGTATGCTCTGAGAGAATGGCCAATGTAGATAAACCATACCTTTCTTATTCCATCCCCACCCCACAAAATGAGACTGTGTAAGTCACATTGCTTGAAATTTGACTCTATTTTCATTAAAGTTTTCTATACACTTAAAAATCTTCAGCCCCTGCCTGAGGTTTCCTTTCCCATGATCTTTCCTTCCCCTTCTAGAAAATAAGACAAATTTGAAACATTAACATGGGTTCTTGCCACTTCATCTGTACGTCATTTTGCCAGTAATGAGGCTCTTGGTTGGGAGCATTCTCGGGGATATCAGGACAAAAGTGATTGTTAGGCATTGTATATACATATATCATTTTCTGAAACCACATCTGAAGTTATAAGCTCCGTGCTTGAGAGGATTTATGAATGAACCCCCAAAACAACTAAAGTCTATAGTTTATTTTGTTTAATTTTGAAAGATTTACATGATACAAAGAGAAGTCAGCAAGGGGAAAAAGGTAGCTGAAATACTACTGACCTACATAAAAATTTTGAGAGTGCTAATTAATGAAACGGTATTGAATTTTATAAATGAATCATTAAAAATGAGGCAGTATGTACAAAGTTCACACTACTGATAGTGAAGCAAGTGTACAGAATCCAAAACTAAAAATTATTCGTTTTTATCTTGATTTTACAGATAATACCTACCTAATTTAAAATAAACCTGTGCTTTTCAATATGGATTCAGTTATATTTAGTTTTGCTGTTTCTTTAGCTAATTGTGTAATAAAAGTTGACCAAACCTTTACAATGCTTTTCTTGTTCTCCCATGAAAGAGAACCTGAAAATTCTTTTATTAGAGGGCTTAAATATAGTCTATCCATGTAAGTCTTAAAAAAGGATTGTAACTCTTGTATTAGGCCCAGTTAATTGATCTCCTTTATGAATTTATTATAGAAAGGGGTGTCTAAAATTTACTGAGTACCTATGATGTGATAGAATTCCTGCTAGACCTTTTATGCGTTTTCTCTCACTAGTTACATGATGCTCTAGGTAGGAACATTTTTCAAGATTTCTAGACTCATATGCCCTCAGGTACTAGACGTTTGTGAAACAAGCTGGCGGGACTGTGGCAAATTGTCTGCTTCTCAATTCTAATGGACTTTTTTTTGAGACAAGGTCTCACTCTGTTGCCCAAGCTGGAGTGCATTGGCGTCAACATTGCTCACTGCAGCCTCCACTTCCTTGGCTCAAGCAATCCACCTAACTCAGCCTCCTGAGTAACTGGGACTACAGGCACATGTCAGCATGCCTGGCTAATTTTGTATTTTTTGTAGAGACGGGGTTTCACCATGTTGCCCAAGGCTGGTCTCGAACTTCTGGGCTCAAGCCATCCATCCTCCTCATACTTCCAAACTGCTGGGATTACAGGCATGTGCCACTGCACCCAGCCTCCAGTGGACTTTTCTCATGCAAGAATGTGCTACTAGGGTTGCCAGATCTACCTGTTTTTTCAAGAGAAATAAATTTATATGATGTCTCCTATTTGCTTAGCTAGCTCAAGATTTTTTTTTTTTTTTTTAATGCATGAATCAAACAAAATATTCCTGTAAGCCAGATTTGATGGTCTGGCCACTGGTTTAGGATTTCTGATCTAATCTTACCTTCCTGAAAATGAGTCCCAGATAGGTTATGTAGCTTGCCTACAGGGAGCAGCTCACTTACAGCAGAGAGGAATAGTAACAGCAAGACTCTATTTCCATTTTTCTCCAGTCCATGGATTTGCAGGGCCCAAGAGGACCATCACATGGTCACCAAGTGGAAAATTTGGGTAATAGAGAATGGGCAATATTAAAAGAAGCAGAGGAAGAGCCAGATATCTCCAAAGGCTTTTAGCTCTAGCCATTGTGAAAACCATGCTAAACTCTGGCAACATTTTTTCAAATTTGACAGGGAAAGGAGGTGATAAGCTATCATTTGATAATACTTTTTATCATTGTGTTGAGTGGACTTTTCGTTCTACTTTCATGATAAAAGAATAGAAAAACATATATTTTTAAAATTATAATGATGTAAAGTTATATGGCTTAATGCATGCTTTATCCTTTAGGATAGTGAAAAACATTCTCTTGTAATAGAAGCCATCCCCAGAATATTCGTTTTTCCTTTCACCTCAATAATAAAGCATTAGATTTAGGCCTCATTGGGATATATGCAATGTAAATAGTGTCCAATACATGGTAGTATTTTTAAGGGTTCAGTGATTACATTAGACTGTGGCTAAGGTTACTTTAATTCTGTGATAATCTGGGCCAATTCTGAACCGTATGAATATAAAAATCTACCCAAGTCACAGAGGGAAGTTTTAAAATTTTATCATAAATGGGAGAAGAGAATGCTTAGACCTAGGGTTAAGGTATTTATGTGACACCAGGATCAGGGTGGGGGTGGTCAGGAAAAGAGAAGGTGAGACATATGCTAATCTCTCCATCCCTACAATACAAGAGGGGTCTCTTGAGTATGCCAAAGTAGCTTTCAAGTGCTCCCAACAGGGGGAAATTATAACTTTTTGGGAACATAAACAAACATGAAATTAGTGACAGAGACTGGAAATTCTATTATGTCCACATTAGACCCCACTCCTTGACCTGCAACCATTCTGGTTACAGACATTCTCTGCTATACCACACAGAGCTGCTAAGACTCATGCAGTAAAGAAACAATTCTAGGCTCCTCGTCCAAGTCTCTGGAGAAATCTTGCCAAATTAAATCGTAAGCATAAAACAGAATGTTTAAAATCCACATCCCAGAAACAAATATTGTAAAACATTACTTATTATGAAAACACTAAACTTACAAATTTAAATGTAAATTTTAGTATTTATTGGGGAGCATCCATTGTATTCCTCAAGTAAAACATAATCCTTCACTTGTTATTCTTCACATTTTCTAGGAGATAGGAAAGTGGCCAAGAAAATTAAGACAAAGAGAAGTTTAATAAGTTTCATGATGTAAATCTGTATAACTCTCTGAGCACTTCTGCTGAGATCAAAGTAATGCATTCAACAGCCTAATGATTAAAATATAGATATAGATTTTAAGCAGTAATGGAATTAATGTTAGTAATAGCTTTTTTCATTTTGAAATTATTTGATTAGATTCATGAGTTTAATATTACATTAAAATTTAAAGACATATTTGAAGTAGTAATTCGTAAAACTTTAATTATATAGATAGCTCCCTTTGCATACTCTATTTTGCCTCAGAATCTTAAAATATAGATTATTTTAAAATATAGAATACCTTTCAAGAATCTCAAAAGCTTAAACATTGTTGGCGTAAAATATTTTTTACACTGATAGGGGTTGCTTTTTATATTATTTCATTAATGTTAATCTCACCTCAATATTAGGCAGTAAACTTGATAATTAATTCAGGTCTTACCTCTATCTTGGAGCATGTCTTCTTGGGTAATGTCATATAACACAAATAGTTGTCATCCGCTAAAGGAAATCCCAATAATGTGGACCAAAAATCTGGGCATGAAAGCTTTTATCCACACAGAACTTTTCCTTTTCCTTTTGTTTTAGAATCTTCTTGCTTAGTTCCCAGTAAAAATGGATGCACATTTCTCTCTCTGCTATTACAGATGTGAAGTCATGCCACAAATAATATTTTCTAACACACGGTTTCAATCCATACATTCTGTTGATATTTCCATATCACTAAATATTCTTCTATAACATCATTTTTAATGACTGTATTTTATCATGTGAGTGGGACTATGGTTTATTTAACCTGTCTGCTCTTGTTGAATTTTTTTCTTTTTTAAAATAGACAGTAATGCTTTAACTATCCATGTGGCCAAAATTTGGCATACATTCGTAATCATCTCATTAGGATACATTTCTGGAAGTATGATTATTATGTTTAAAAGAATATAAAATCTTGATATTGTCTTATAGAAAGGCATGTTACATGACCAAACAGTTTATATATAGAGTACCAATGTCCCTAATCCCTCAACAGCAATTTATTTTTATTATTAGTAGTACATCTTTGTCAATATAGTAAGAAAGTGTTTTAATATCCATTATTTTGATATGCAATTATCTGATGACCACTGAGGCTGAATAATATTTTATACTTTCCTAGTTTTTAAAATAGGAGACATGGGAGGGGCACTTTTCTAAAAGGTCTATAAGTAACCCTGCAGAGAGTATCTTAATTTCATTAGCTTGAATATGCCCATACCCCTCACTTCAGCTGTACATTAATGACATTAAAGTTATAGAAATATAATATTTACTTGATTTAATAAAGGGATGAGGCCAATCAAAACTCTGATCAAATTTCATTTTAAAATAAAAAAGTTAACTTAGTGAAAAACTGTGAAGCTAATTGTTACAAATAAATGCAACTAGCTTACGTGATTTCATTTTCTCTGCAAGACATATTGTGAAATATAAATCTTATTGAAAGTGCACATTTCCTTTGATGAAATGTACAGTTTGAATATATTTGATCTTTTCAGTTTTTGCACATTTACATTCCTTTTAAAAAGTACTTCAATTCAAAATGTGACTTGAATTTAAAATATTTTTATCTATGCATGATTTTGAAATACATATTAAATGATCATTTGTGTGATGCATGAGATGTTTCTTGAAATGGGTCTGTTAAATCAAAAGACTTAAAATGTTATTGGCAGGAAATTGACCATATTAAGATAGAGTTACCCATTGCTACATGACAAATTACCCCAATGTCTAGCATCTTAAAACAACAAACGTTTATTATCTCACATATTTTCTGAGGGTGAGGAAACCAGAAGCATCTTAGCTGTGTGGTTCTGACTCAAGGTCTCTCACGAATTTGCAGTCAAACTGTTGACCAGAGCCACAGTCTCTGAAGACTTGACTAAGTACGTGCTTTGAAGCTCACTAATGTGACTGTTAGCCGACCTTCCTTCTTCACCACATGAGTCTCTCCTTAGGCTGCTCAGGACAGACCAGACTTCTAGAGTGATCCATGAAAGAGACGTGAGAGGAAAAAATAGAAAGAGGAAGGAAGGAAGGGAGAGAGAGAAGGAGAGAAAGAGGGAGAGCCTGTAAATCTGTTTTATAACATAATCTCAAAAGTGATGCACCATCAGTTTTACCATAAACTATTGACCTCACAGATGAATCCTATCACAGTCTGGAAAGGAACTACATAGGGTATATATACCAGGAGAGGCAGAGATTTATTTAGAGTAAAGAGTATTACTCTAAGTTAAAATTTACCATAATCAAGTAGCTTGAAATAAATGATGTCTGTATTAAGTAAATCAAAACCTGTCAATTTATTTTAACTGTCAGTAGCCCTGTTTTAGCGCTCTGAATTCTATAATCATCAAATGGCTAAACCCAAATGTAGTTTCAAAGAATTCTCTAATTCTTTATTTTTTAAAGAAAATGCTTCACATCTTCATTGTTTTTATGGGATTTAAATAAAAACTCCTTCCTTAATTTTAAGTGAAATTTTAAAAAACTGAAGTATGTTATCATTTTAAAGAAATGTGTAAGCATTTTCTTATGTACTAATCCTCTTTCCTCTAAGTACTTGTGTTAGTCAGTTCTCACACTGCTATAAAGATACTACCTGAGACTGGATAATTTATAAAGAAAAGAGGTTTAATTGACTCAGTTCCACATGGCTGCGAAGTTCTCAGGAAACTTGCAATCGTAGCAGAAGGATACGGGGAAGTGAGGCACATCTTCTCATGGCGGCAGGAGAGAGAGCAAGCAAGCGAAGGGGAAGTGCCACACTCTTAAATCATAAAATCTCGTGAGAACAACATGAGGGAAACCAACCCCATAAGCCAGTCACCTCCCACCAGGTCCCCTCCCTCTACACATGGGGATTACAATTCGAAATTAGACTTGGGTGGGGACACAGAGCCAAACCGTATCAGAACCTATCTTTAACAACAATAATAATTTAATAATCAACTTTATTCCTTAATAAGAAAATGTTTTATTCCTCTGTATTTTTTATTTTTGTAAAGTTTTAACATGGCTTTTTTTCCCCCCAGAGTTTATTTAAAATGAGAATTACTTCAGTAGTCACTTCATGTCACTTGGAACCAAAGTGAGACTGATGTCATGTCATGGGGTGCGAAGGAATCTGTAAAGACTTTAATATAGCCTATTTTGTTATAGAATTTCTTTTCATCTTCCTAAAACAACATAGACATAACTGATTGTATAATGTTATCTTCATGTTCTAGGTCTCCTAAAAACCCAGAACAGAAGATCATTAAGAGAGTGATTGCTCTTGAAGGAGATATTGTCAGGTAAGTATTTACTGTTGTTTCTGAGTTCAAATTTTAAATATCTAGAGTTCTGTTACCTACATTACTTGGGAAATACATCTGAAGTCCATGAGGGCCAAAGTTTTGGAGACATTCCAAATGAGCTGGTACATCTTTAGTGAGCATCATTAACCTTTCAGGTTGTAAGGAATATAGATAAACTTACTGATCATATTGTTATTCTTTAATTGTGAAGTATAGGATAAATATTAATTTAAATTAACCATATAGTCTAAAATGATCATTAAATCATTATTGATCAGATATTAAAAGTAGCATGACTATTTTAAGATTAAGATTATGATGTTAAGTTTCATTTAAAAAAATTCAAGAACATTTAACTATTTTAGAAGCAAATGCAGAAACTAAGAGGACTCTTTTGTACTCATAGAGATGGGAGAAAACTGAAAAGGATATGAAACAGAAACTTCCGAATCAGTGACAAGAATGAAAGCTTTAGATGATAAGATTGTAACAATCAGGTGTTTAAGCAGCCTTTAGTAATGTCGTATTTATTGTACTTGCTGATAAATCAAAAACAATTGTTGACATTCAGCAAGTAAATACTGTGTGGCATGATATGTCTCATTGTGATCACTTTCTTTAAACAAGTTGTAGCCAGGCCTATATAATGTGGTAGCCAAAATGCTTTGACTACTACATTCAGGAAGTTTTCTGACCCTGTTTTCTAAAAAAACTTGATCCTAAAGTATTTGTATTAATGATAGTACACATATTAACTAATCTCACTGAAATGAACCTCAATCAGTTTTAGAGCAGATTCTAGGCTAGCAGTTCTCACAGCATGGCCAGAGGATCCCAGGGGATCCCCACTGGGGGCCTATGAGATTAAAACTACTTTCCTAATAATACCAAGGTGTTACTTGCCGTTTTTCACTCTCATTCTCTTGTGAGTGTACAGTGGAATTTTCCAGATGTGTAATATTGGAGTTGATTGAATGCAGGAGCAGATATGAGAATCCAGCTGTTTTCTATTAAGCCAGAAACTAAAAAGATTTGCAAAAATGTAAAAAAAAAATCATTATTTTTACTATTTATTGTTTGCTTTTGGAAAAGGACTATAATTTTTATTTAAATCGTGTTCTTTTTGTTAACATAAGGGTTTATTATTGGTATTTTAAATTGAATCAATAAATGAAATTTTAAAACAATTTTCTATTTTAATTTCTAATGTGATAATTACTGGTAAATAGTGGCCACATAAATAAAAGTTTTTTTGAGATCCTCAATTATTTTGTAAAATGTGAAGGAGTCCTGATACCAAATAATATGAGAACTTATTGCTGTAGAAATTCGTAGCAACAATTTTCATGTCAGGATTGAGTGCTCGTTAGTAGCCTACATGATATCAATGAAGTTCTTTTAAAAATTTATTGAGGTATAATTTATTTACCATACAATTCACCCATTTAAAATATACAGTTCAATGAGTTTTAGTATAAATGTATACAATTGTGCAACCCCCACAACAATCTAGTTTTTGAACACTTCTCTTACCTGTTACCTTCAGAAGTTCTCTCTTGTCCATTTGCATTAAACTCCTACTTTAACTCCCAACCCCAGACAGCCACAGGTCTGCTTTCAGTCTCTAGAGTTTAGCCTTCTCCAGAAATTTTATTTAAATGGAATTATACAATATATAGTCTTTGATGTCTGTGTTTTTTTGTTGCTGTTGCTAACAGTGTTTTTTAGGTTTCTCTATATTGTGCATGTTATTAGTTTATTTTTATTCCTGAGTATAATCTATTTTATAGACTTACCACATTTTGTTTATCCATTCACAACTTGATGCATATTAGGATTGTTTCCAGTGTGGGGATATTATGAGTAATTCTATAGGTATTGGTATAAATACTATGAACATCTGGGTCTTTTGGTGGAAACATATTCTCATTTCTATTGGGTATACAGTTGGCCCTCTGTATCCATGGGTTCTGTATCCCTGATTTCAACCAACTGAAGATGGAAAATATTCACAGAGAGAGAAAACAAATGATAGTTGTGTCTGTACTGAAAAAAAAAACACAGACTTTTTTCTTGTCATTATTCCCTAAACAATGCAGTAAAACAAATATTTACATAGCATTTATATTGTATTAGGAATAAGTAACCTAGAGATAATTTAAAGGATATTGGGGATGTGCATAGTTATATGCAAATACTGCATCATTTTATGTAAAGAACTTGAGCATCTGTGGATTTTGGTATCTGTGGGGGGATTTTGGTATCTATATTTGTGGGAATGAATCTCCCACAAATACAGAGGGACAACTGTATCTGTGGGATGCTGAGTGTTATGGTAGGTTCATGTTTAACTTTGTAAGAAACTGCCAAACTATTTTAGAAAGTGGCTGTATCATTTCATGTTCTGCCAGCAATGCATAAGGAATCTAGTTTTTTTTGCATCCTTGCCAGCACTTGGTATTGTGAATATTTTTTATTATAGCCATCCTAGTGGGTGAGAAGTAGAATCTCATTGTGGTTTTGAATTGCATTTCTCTGAAGGCTAGTGATATTGAGTATCTGTCCATGTGCATACTTTCCATTCATATCTCTTTTTGGGTGAGATAACTGTTCAGATCATTTGCACATTTTGTATTGGGTTGTTTATATTTTAAGTTATAAGAGGTTCTTTGATTTTGATTATTTTAATGGAGTGAGCATTTAGGGGAGGATATATAATGCTATGATTTAGTCAGGGGTAAGTCTATTAGTATAAAATAACTTAGCTATCATTTCTTATAGAATGTACATTCTAAACTAGAAGAACTTGGTGACCGTTTTTTTTTTTCAAGAGCCTATCCAGCCTTTTGCTTTGTGGCAGAAACTGGGAAGAGCAGTACATTTAGAAAGCCATTTGATATATATCACAAATATCCAAAATACACTTTTAGTATTTGCAAAACAGTATATAGATACGATGCAAATCCCATTCAAAGAATGTCAGCAAACCTTGAAAACATTACCCTAGGTGAAGGAAGCCAGTCACAGAAGACCACATATGTATGATTACATTTATATGAAAGGTCCAGAATAGGTGAATTCCTAGAAACAGAAATAGATTAGTGATTCCCAGAGGTATGGAAGAAGGGAAATGAGAGTTACTGCTAATGAGTATAAGGTTTTTGTTGTGTTGGGGGAGTATGAAAATGTCCTAAAATTATATTGTGGTGATGGTTACACAACTCTGTGAATATACTGTACTAAAAACATTGAGTTGTGCATTTTAAATGGATAAATTCTGTGTTATATGAATTATATCTTAATAAAGCTATTTTTAAAACCCAAAAGAATGCGGCACCAAAGCAGGCAAAAATTTCATCTACATAAAGCAATCTAACAGGATTAGGAATACCAAGGGATCCATTTTATATTATAATCCAAAGATAACACAGCTTTTAACTCAGATGGATCATTATTGGTCACTAGCTGAACAGTCAACAATGTGAAACTGCAACGCTTGATCAGACATAAAATGCTTTGTGCAACCAGAAATCCTACAACAGACCTTTCTGAGGAAAAGTACAAGTTGTTGCTTTCCTCAGCACATGTAAATATTGGGTTTACAGCAGAACCAGAGCCAGAGCAAGGGTTAATGATGCAAAGTTGGGAGTTGAGGGAACGGGAGTTGGATGATGTAAGAGGTCTGCCTCCTCTCTTTCCACTGCTGCACCCCATGTGTAAAGTCTGCGAATTGACACCAGGGTCATATGGGTCTATCTGTCCCCCTTTGGTACACCTCTATCATGGAACAATGAAAAATGTAAATAAAGGACCTTCCAACTGTGTGGCCTCTAAAACTATTTGATAATTGATTCAAAAGTAATCATTTTTCAGCATTTGATGTTTTTAAAGAAAATTAAAAACTTCTTTCCCTTTGAAACTTTGGCACCTGAAGATCCTTGGCTTCCTGGATTTTATATTAATAATTGAACACATACAGTCTGATAATGATTTTCTAACAATGTCAAATGTTAAGGGGTATGTAGGGAATAGAATATTATTTACTGATGCATGTACATCTTTTCTCTGTGACTCAATTTTTTTAAAATGCCAGAGTATATTAAAAAATTATAAAAATATGCTGTCGACTACTAGAAGCCCTTAGTCTACTGGTCCCCTGACTTGTGACAGGCAAGGTGCTTTGGTCTGTGATGTGGATTTTTCAGTCCCATCTTTCCTCTGGATATTACTGGATATTATTAGGTAAGCTAAACTAAAATATAGGTCACCAAAAATATTTTCTTGGAAAGAATTTGATATTTCATAAAATGATCAAGCAAACAGTCTTATTTTTTAGGACTTATTTATACTTACTGTAGGTTTCAGTAGTATTTGAGGTTAGACCCCTTGAAGGATTAATTGAAGGATTAATCCAATCTTCCATTTAATGTTCTGGTAGTTACACTCCTTTAGGTGGCAAAAGCAGATATGTAGTGAAATATAGCTTAAAGAGCACTTAAGGGTACCTGGGGAAGTAGGGCAGTAGGAGCCAAGGCTCAGCCTAGCTTTACTGCAGAATGGGAATGACAGTGTTGCAGGACTTCCATTTTCTGTCACTTGCATTCTCTTTTGCACATTGCTTTTGCCGATCTGTGCTTTGGTTGGCTTTTGCCCCACTGCCAACTGCTGACTTCTTGGATGTGCCTCATGTCTGAATTACCTGAGAGAAATCTGAGTATCACCCTTTGAGATACAGATCTAGGACCTATCCACATGACAGACAGCTGGTCAACCAGCTGATCTACTGCCTTTGGGGTAGGCATCCTTCCCTGGTCCTGTCAGCTGTGGCTAGATAGACCAGTCATCTGCTGCATACCTTGTACTTATAAGGAACCTGTTGGTAAGGGCTTGTTGGTATGACAGATAAGATGAGACATCCCAGAATGGGGCATTACAATTAGCAGTCACTTTGCTCAGCATTACCTTTAAAAACACTTCAGTAAAACTGTAATCTGCTCTCCTTAGAATTGCTTTGACATTACTCTCTGGGAAAAATCAACTTCTTTTAAAGATTTGTTTGAAATTATGGAAATAACACAAGCTTGTAAAACTCAAAATGCTTTAATGAACATCCTTGCACACATACCTTTGTACACCTGTGTGTTTATTTTTGTAGAATAGATAGCTAAAAGTGGAAATATTGGGTCAAGTTTGTTATTGTTGTTATTGTGGTTGTTATTTTTAGTTCCAATATATACTGCCAAATTTTCCTCTCAAGAGGTTTGTGTACATTTATACTCTTATCAACACAGCATGAAAAACTATTTTAGAGAAAATTGATTTAAAGTTCATGTGCAATGGGGAAATTTTGGACTTTAGATTTACGGGGTAAAACATTGTAACACAAACTTTTGGGTGATCAGGTTAAATATCATTTAATCAGTTCACTGACCGTGTAGACCTTAGTGCCATTCATTTAAAAAGCACTGGTCTAGATACCGGAGAGACGTAAGTGAACAGAAGAGACAGTGTTCCTGCCCTCCTGATGCTTACATTCTAGTGGTTAGAAGCAGACAATAAACAAATATATAACACATAATGCAATGTCATGGGTAAGAAGTGCTATGAAGAAAAACAAAGTAGAAAAGGGGGTAGAGAGAAATGGTAAGGGTCTGGGGCTGTAGGATGTTCACTGAAAACTTCTGTAACAAAAAGATGTTTGAAGAGACTCATGAATTAAGGAAGACAGGGAAAGAGTCATACTAATCTCTGAGGAAAGGAGTGTTCAAACCAAAGGAATAACAAATGCAAACCTAAAATGGATAGGTGAGTTCAAGGAAGTACAAGAAGCCAGCATGGTTGGGACTTTACTGAAGGAGGGAAACTGAAGTAAGGTTAGATCTGAGAGGTTTTCAGAGCCTTGTGGGTCCTAGAAAGGACTTTGGATTCATTTTAGAAGGATGGCGAGCCATGGAGTAGTATGATCTGATTGGCATTTTTAAAGAATCACTCTTTCTGCTGCTTGGAGAATAGACTAAAGGGGGATAATCTGGCTCAAATCACTAGTCAAAGTGTTTTTCTCTTGAGAAAATAATATCTAGCTTCTTGTAGAAATAGTTGTGTCCTTGTTTATGACATGCATGATAGTTTTATTTGTTATTTTAAATGACTCAGATAAAAAAGTTACATTATTTATATTACGTTACATTATTTATAGTCACAGTCATTTAGATTATATTGACAAGGCAAAAAGTAGGCTTTCAGAGTACTTTTTCAGAGAATTCAGCTGAATTTACAAATAAATGTTGTAAAAGATGAGACTGGGGAGGGCCTGAAATTTCTACCTTGATGTCAGCATTGATTAAAATCACAAGGCAATTGCTTGATTCTCTGGATCTCATAGCTAGGAATGCAGTCATTTTCATAATGTTGACCCAAATGGGTATGCTTATCTATAACATCAAACAGTAAAAATAAGCTGATTCTACTAATACTTAGACCCATTAGTTCCACCGAAATATTATTTTTAGTTAATTGCTTTTTCTTCTTAATTTGTTATGACTCAAATAGAAGCATTGTTTTAGAAAACCATAAAATGAATGCAAAGCACTAAACTCCAGCAAGTCAATGTGAGGCAACCACAAATGAAATTGTTAAGGCATCAACATTTTTATTGGGACACTTGTATTTCTGTTTCATAGATCTTCTCTGCCCAGTCAGAAATGAAGTCCAGCATCATTTTTCCTCTGTCTTGGTGAAATACCGTTTTATAGAATTTTGGAATCTCGGGCTCCATGTGGTTAGCAACCTCAATGAAGTAAGGGAATGGACTCTTTTTAGTCCCTAGTGAGGAAGATGACCATATAACTTATCATCTAAACTAGGACACTTTGAGAGTGAAAAAAGATGAATTTACTATTACATGAGGGAGTTAACGTAAACTGGGACAGCCAAAACAAGCAGAAACAAATGGTTGCCCTACTAAAGAAATGTAATCTGCTTTATAAATCACTTCATATAATTGGATTTTGTTTAGTTCATGGGCCTGACTGTTCAGGAGAATTCCAAGAAGTATTCAGAGGAAACAGAATCACTTCTTGGCTCCAGGGAGGAATCAGGCAGGGGAGGATCAATGCTGTTGTCAAGAAGTGTGTACTGCTCATGACGCAGTCATTTTGTGCTGGTGAGTACAGCACAAGGCTTTCTTTAACTAGTATTGATATTGCAGACTAATCTGAAATAGAGAATCATGAGTCTTCTCTCACTGCAAAATATTTAAATGACAATTTGTCTTTGAGTCTAAGGACTATATTGTAAAATGTCAAAATACCCTAATTTATTAAAAACAACTTTCTGGTATTAGCAAAAAAATCCATTTGTCACTAGAAATTGAACATTTCAAAGCCTGTTGATTTTAAATGTACTATTGAAGATGTGGAAATCAATATTAGCCTATCATAGCTGGTTGAATCATATTAGGTTCCAGCAAACGACGAATCTTTATAGGAAGAAAAACAGAACTAAATTGAGTTTTCCCCAGTAAAACTACAAATGATGCTTGTTTAATAACTTCTTTTTTTTAATGATTGGTGCAGTAGCTCTGAATAATAGAAGCCAATGTATCCATATGGCTCTCTTCCTGAAGATCATGCATTCATTTATGTCATTTTTTGGTAGATTAATAATTAGAGATGGTTTCTGTCCTGAAAGGAGGGAGATATGAAAAGAAACTCATGTCCAGGACCCTGTTAAATATTTGATGAGTAAAATGTTTTAGAGCATGGAAGCTAAGAGTTTTATTTTATAGTTCTCAAATGGGAGTCCAGTAGGTGGTTCTTTTGAGGACAGAGGGTATTTGTACACTGTTTCTGAGTTGTTGGTAGCTTGAGCAGAAGGTGTTCGGAAATCTTTGAAGCCCTTTAGCCTGGTTTAATTTGAACACTGAATTTTCCCAAATTAAAATAGTATTGTACACCTGTCTTTACTGCTTGGGGTCTGACCAATGCTGCTGTTTAATAGACAAGGGATTGAGCAGTACAATTAAATGTCTTAGGCTCTGTACAAGGGTTTAGTTGTCACCAAATAAGAGCCATTTGTGAAAAATCATCAGTATCCCTCTGATGTTACCTCTAGAAATTATTAGTGTATTATGGATATTCTTACCTTTTTATTGTTAAAGAATTATAATTTTTCCTTACTGAAGAATCATAGATTAGTAGACAACCTATACCTTTATGGAAATATTTCTTTCTTTTCTCAAGTTGTAGGTGGATTATTTTCCATACTATTGCTGTATCAGTGAATAAAAATGGAATTGTTAATAAAAACTGTATGTCTTAGCAATAGGTATTTGTTTCTAATCACCAGAGAGATAGTCACCTTAAGTTCATATATAGTCTCTTTACATATATTTAAGTTTATATATAGAATCTTGATTTTATATCAAGATTAATAAATGTGAAAAATGTCGATAAAAAAACACATTATTTGTGTAAACAGTTTAGCAGTATAGGGAGGTTTCTGGAGGCAATACATCAAACATAGGGCATACGCTTTCATGTGTGACAGCTGTAGAAAGTCATTAGGCCATTTAGATTGAATTGCTTTTTCCAATAATGGTGACACCTATTTTTGTGATACTCTCCCCACCCCTGTCAGTGGTTTCCTTGAATGGTTTTATTTTCTACCTTAGTCCACCTATCTCTTGTGAATAGAGTTCATCTTTAGATATGAAAATCTTGCATATTTATTTATTTGTGCCTAGTAATTTATTTGGTGTGATGTAGAAGCCATGAGCACAAACCATGAACTCAAACTGCTTTGGTTCAGATCCCAGCTTTGCCACTTTGGCAAATTACTTAACTCTGTAAATTAAATCTTCCTCATCAATAAAATGGAAATTGTAATAGTGTATACTCCACGGTGCTTTCTTGAGAATTATATGAAATAATGGATATAATTTGGTTAACACAGTGCCTGGCTCTTAAATGTGTTCAGTAAGTATCAGATAGCGATAGTTTTTGTTGTGATTTAATCATGATTTATTGAGTGCCTTGAATATTTCCTGTGTGTTAAACACTGTTCCTGTCTCTGGGATTATAAATATTAAAAGCCAAAGATTAATTCTTGCCCTTTTAAAGTTTATAGTCTGGTGGAAAGACAACAAAGGCAACAAAAGAAATGGAATATAACAAGAGAATTGCCACTATGAAGATGCACTAAAACCCCTGGAGCTTAGCAGGAACATCTGGTGGGCCTGAGTGGCCCAGCTGTGTTGGAGACAAATTTTGGGTAGGAGTTTCAGATGAGAAGGAGATCTGTAGCCTCCTTCTTAATTGCAAAAATAATGTGTGCTTAGTAGGGAAAATTCAAACAACACTAAAGCATAAAACATAAAAAGAAAAGGTCTCATTTCTCTCTCGCTAATCACACCTCCAGACATATGTCTGGTATATATTCTTCTAGTCTATGTCACACTGAAAAGATTAGGCAAACAACACCATCAAAAAGTGGGCGAAGGATATGAACAGACACTTCTCAAAAGAAGACATTTATGCAGCCAACAAACATGTGAAAAAAGCTCATCATCACTGGTCATCAGAGAAATGCAAGTCAAAACCACAATGAGATACCATCTCACGTCACTTAGAATGGCGATCATTAAAAAGTCAGGAAACAACAGATGCTGGAGAGGATGTGGAGAAATAGAAATGCTTTTACACTGTTGATGGGAGTGTAAATTAGTTCAACCATTGTGGTAGACAGTGTGGCGATTCCTCAAGGATCTAGAACCAGAAATACTATTTGACCCAGCAATCCCATTCCTGGGTATATACCCAAAGGATTATGGATCATTCTACTGTAAAGACACATGCACATATATGTTTATTGTGGCACTATTTACAATAGCAAAGACTTGGAACCAACCTAAATGCCCATCGATGATAGACTGAATTAAGAAAATGTGGCACATATACACCATGAAATGCTATGCAGCCATAAAAAAGGATGAGTTCACGTCCTTTGCAGGGACATGGATGAAGCTGGAAACCATCATTCTCAGCAAACTAACACAAGAACCGAAAACCAAACACCGCATGTTCTCACTCATTAAGTGGTGGCTGAACAATGAAAACACATGGATACAGGGGAGAGGAACATCACACACTGGGGCCCGTCGGGGGGTGGGGGACTAGGAGAGGGACAGCACTAGGAGAAATAACTAATGTAGGTGACGGGCTGATGGTTGCAGCAAACCACCATGGCATGTGTATACCTATGTAACAAAACTGCAGATTCAGCACATGTACCCCAGAACTTAAAGTATATAAAAAAAGATTAGAAAAATGTTGATTTCATACCAGATTTTATCTTGAATATTCCAAAATGAAAATATGCACTTGAAATATATTTCTAAGGAATCAGATGTTTATCTGTGGGGAGTTCCCCATACCTGTTACATTAGCATACCTTTGCTAGGTAAGTATTGGAAGACATGACAATTCCAGAATTGCCTACTTAGTAAGTCTTGGAATCGTACTAGCAGTAGCATACACCAAGATATCATGACTATATTATTGGGTAGCAATGATATGTGATCTAGACAAATGTATAGAAAAGTAAGGGAAGGAGAATGAATACTGAATAGTGTCCTCATTATTCAATATTTTTTACATTAAACTCACTGTATCTAAAATGAAATATTAGAACCATCATGTCCTCTGTAGGTAGTCCATGGGCTAAAATAACTGAGGTACCTAAGATGGGAAACACATTGACTTAGCTTAATTAGGAAGAATCTCTTCAACACAGAGCCTAGCAGGATGACTAATCCAGCTTTATCCTTATCCACATCTCCATGCCTCTATCTGAAGATGGTAATCAGTTTCTAACTTTTGATACTTTTGACAAAACTTCTTTCCCACTTCTTGGACTGGCTTTGGAACATTACTCCTTAGTTCTACCATGAACCTCAGCTTTTCCCCCAATACAGATGGACATTATGAAGTTCTCCTTTGGAGTCTGGTGTTTCCTAGCAGGAAGCACATCACATTTGGAGCTGGTTAGTGCATTTGTGTATTAACCCACTTATGCCTAGTGTTCCATTATTGGAATGCTAAATGCGTGGGAGTTTTTTATGTACTACTGCTGAAGGTTATTGCCAACGTCTGATTTTTCACTCATGCAAAAATTCAAAAAATCGCAAACTCTAGCATAAATGGGTTAATTAGCCTTCTTTACTGCTGGCTCAATTACATCTCTTAGTAGCATAACTTTCTAAAGGTATGAACTCCAAGTAAAGATATAGAGAAACAGTAACTTTTGTACCTTCCTTTGAGCTAAATATTAATTTATGTTTTTTTCCTCTGTCAATGGTAATGTAAATCTGTCAAGTATTTGGAAAGGACATATAAGTATAATTATCTCAGTAAGAAGCTTACAAATTGTCTTTTAAAATACCCACTGTTTTTAGCTGAGCTTCCGAAGCGTGTCAGAAAGAGTCTTGAATATTTCAGCCTGAACAGTTACTTAATATTAAGAAACAGCTCTTCTATTTTTGTGCAACTTCAGTTAACCTTGTTTAACTTAACATTGACCGGGGTTTCTCTTTTAAGATGTTGGGAGGAAGAATTTTATGTAGGGAACAGATACATTCAAGTTATTGATTTAATTAGTTATGGATGCTTTTACATTTTTATTAAAAAAGTGTATAAAAGATTTTTTAGCTGTTTATGGACAATGAAGAATAGCATGATATAGTAGATGGTGTTATTATGCTTGGAGTAAGGCAATAGGAAGTTCAGTCCCAGGTGTGTTCCATACAAAGCTGTGTAACCTTGGCAAAGTTATTGATTTCTGAGTTTGATGTATTTGTATCTCTCTATTTTCCAGATTATTTTGAAGACCAAATAAGATTAAATATATATACGTATACACACACACACACACATACACACACACACACACCATATATACATGCAGCAATACTTTGTGAGCTTTAACACACAATGAACATTTAATTTATTATTGACTAATTTTCTGTTTGGCTTCTTCAGAGCTTAACAGAATGCCTTGCCTATTTTAGATTATCAAATTTTTGTTATGATTGTTGAAATAATATGAATGTTCTCCCAGGTTAATGAATAGCTCTATATTTTGTAAATTGTAAAGTTGGAAGAAACAAACAAATTAAAAGTTTTTTTAATTTAATTTTTTTATTGTGATTTCAATACTTTATATGAGATCTACCCTCTTGAAAGATTTTTAAATGTGCAATACAATATTGTTTACTATAGGCACAATGTTGTACAGAGATCTCTAGAACTTATTCATCTTGCTTAACCTAATTTTATACTCATTGATTACCAACTCCCCATCACCACCTGCCCCAGCTCCTGGTAACCCCCTTCTACTCTCTGTTTCTATGAGTTTGAGTGTTTTAGATACTTCATGTAAGTGGGATCATGCAGTGTTTGTCCCTCTGTAACTGGCTTAACTCAGCATAATACTGTCGAGGTTCATTCATGTTGTTGCATGTGACAGGATTCCCTTTTACTAATACCTGGAAAATATTTCAAGTTCATATATATATATATTTGGCATATATATACATGAACTTGGTGCATATATATATATATATATATATATGCCACATTTTGTGTATCCATTCATCTGTCTACGGAAATGGTTAAAAATACATCAAACTCATAGAACTCAACAACTTTGTAAGGAACAGAGCTGGGACTGCACTTCCTGTCATGCTACTCCAAGTATAACACACCATTACTATATCATTCTACCCCTCATTGTCAGTAGGTTGATTCTGTATCTTGGCTATTGTGAACAATGTTGCAAAGAACATGGGAAGGCTAATATTTCTTTGATATTCTCATTTTAATTTTTTTGGATATATATCCAAAAGTAGAATTGCCGGATCATATATGGTAGTTCTATTTTTAATTTTTTGAAGAACCTCCATACTGTTTTCCATAGAAGCTGAACCACTTTGCATTCTAACCAACAGTGTACCCTGAATAACCCAAACAACAGTATATCCTGTTCTTCTTGACAAAGAATAACAAAATTGGAGGCAACATATTTTCTGATTTCAAAATATGTTACAAAGCTACAGTAATTACAACAATATGGTACTGGCATAGAAACATACCTATAGACCAATGAAACAGAATAGAGACACTGACAGAAACCCATGCATATACAGTCAATTGATCTTTGACAAGGGTGCCAAGAATACACAATGGGGAAAAGTCAGTCTCTTTAACAAATGATGTTGAAAAAACCTGGATATCCAGATACAGAAGAATGAAATTGTACCTTTATCTTACACCACACAAAAAATCAACTCAAAGTTGATTAGATTAAAAAGTAAGACCTGAAAATGTGCAATGTCTGGAAAGAAACGTCGTGAAATAGCTTCATGACAGTGGTTTTTCAATGATTTCATGCAGCATGCAACATAAGCAAAAGTATACAAAAACACTTTTTTCCCTCATTATTCAGGGGATTTAAAAATTTTTATTTTAGATTCATAGGGTATATGTGCTTGTTTCTTACATGGGTATATTGCATAATGGTGGGTGTTAGACTTCTAGTGCAAATACTTTTAAACTTTCCATGGAAGTACTCAAATGCTATCTACTGTATCTTTCTAATCTTAACCTGCTTCTTCCTGCATATTGCGACCTGTTGGCAAGAAATTGCACTTACTGTTTTTCTAATATTTTTTTCTTGTCTCTGTAGCAGAGATCAGCATACTTTTTCTTTAAAAAGACAGACAGTATATAGGCTTGGTTTTGCAGGCCATACTATCTGAGAAATCTATTCAACTCTGATATTGTAGCATGAAAACAACCATAGGCAGCACATAAAATAAATAAATTCCCAATAAAAGTTTATGTACAAAAACAGATGTTGGACTAGATTTGGTCCATAGGCTGTAGTTTTGCTGACCTGTGGGCTATATTATCTACTTTCATTTCCTTAACTTGGAAATCAGTAGAAAATACAAAACTTATTTTTAGTCTTGGCCAACAGTTTAAACAGAAGAGAGGAATTAGCCTAAAAGCCATGGATTTGTTAGTTATATATTGGTTGAGGCAGAGAGCAACAAAAGAGAAAATATTGAGTTGTTAATTTAAGTGAGATTTTCCTGAATTGCTGGAAACCACATGGGTACACCTAGACAATGAAGATATATGTCTTAAGTTGGATGGATATATTAGAGTTCTTCAGAGAGACAAAACCAATACATATATATGATGTATAGATATATGAGAGGGGATTTATTAGGAGAATTGGCTCATGTGATGATGGAGGCTGAGAACTGCCATAACAGGCCACCTGCAAGCTGGAGACCCTGAAGTGCCCATAGCATGGCTCAGTCTAAGCCCAAATGTCTCAAAACAAGGGAAGCCAACGGTGTAACTCTCAATCTGAGGCCAGAGGCCTGAGAACCTGGTGGGGGCAGGGGAGCAGTGGTGTAAGTTGTGGGGTGCAAACGCCAAAGAGCCTGGAGTTCTGTTGTTTAAGGACAGGAGAAGAGTATATCCTAGCTCTAGGAGAGAGAGGAAATTGCATTTGTGTTACATCCAAGCCCCCAGCTCATTGGATGATGCCTGTCCACGTTGAGGGTGGATTCACCCCACTTAGTTCACTGACTCAAAGCCAATCTCTTCTGGAAACACCTGCAGAGACACACTCAGAAATAACCCTTTACCAGTTCTCTTAGTAATTTTTTATCCGGTTAAATTGGCACCTAAAATTAATATCACAATGGGGAAGAGCTATTATACTACAAGAACACTGCATAGCACCTTAACTGGAGAGCAGTGACAAAGCTCACAAAAAAGAATCCTAAATTTCATTGCCCAAACAGTTTCTTCTTAACACAAAAGGAATAGCTGCAGTTGAGAAAATTCTGTATCAGAATACTATTCCATGTTACTTATAGCTTCTTTTATAAGCCCAGTCCAACTCCAGTTATGTTTTGGTGGCTATTTTAGCTTGCTCTGACTGTGTTGGACCAAACCAATAGTAGAGAGAAAATGGAGCTAATAACTTTTAAAAAAGCAATTGAATTCCTCAATTCATTCATTGTTATAGAAAATATTCAAATATTATCTAACACATTGTGAGTGATACCTATGTATGTAATAGTGTCAGGAACAAGCAGTAATTATTTCCATATTTAAATGTTGATATGAAACTAAAATCTGTTTGCTGTTTTATAGAGTTGGAAAATGTTTATTGAAAGAAATATTAATGATAAATTTCTATTTTTTTAAAAAAGTATCTCTAGTTTTCTTCTGCAAAGTAAACTTGCATGAGAGTCGGAATGGTTCTCCTCAGCAGAACTAATCAGATTTTGAAATTGATCATCCTCCTGGTTGGGATTCAAATGAGAATTTGAGTGAAAATGATTAAATGTTTTTCCTTATTAGGGGGCTGACAGTTGTTGATATTTTCTTTCAGAAGAGTAAATTGTGTAGTGAAACCTGTATATTTGGGGTATGGAGAGCAGCAAGTCATTAACTTTGGGCTCTGCAACTGGACATCTGGGAATCAAAGAGATTTTCTACTTTGTTTATTACACAAATAAATTATATTCCCTGACCACTGTGTGATACCTGATTTTAATATGAAGCCAGGAGCAGACAGTGAAAATTGCTGCATCCCACGCTGCTTCAGCTCTAGGTGTACTGATACTTCCAAAGAATATTTCTGAAGCCTAGATTTCAATTTTACATACATCAAAAAGTAAACGACTATTTAATCTTTTACTGTAACATGAAGAGGAGTGAGTAATACATAGTGGAATGGAGTTTAGTAGGATGGAAAGCCAAAATGGAAAGATTTTCTATTTGAGATGAAAGTATAATAAGCAGTAAGCTTTACAAAACCCTCGAATATGCTTTTGAGGAGACCAATGAACAGATTAGAATTTGGTTTATGTATGGGAAAGTAAGGTGACCTTTAATGGATTTCTGGGGCCGTCTTTGGAGGATTATGTAAATGAAGCCTGAATTCTAAATCTAATACAGCTATCATTAAAATCAAGAGAATGTTTACTGCATGATGGAAATTGAAATGACTCCTAGCTTTATAATGTTCCTGAGCCCTAGTATTCTCACATGACTTTCAAAAAATAATGCCTATTTTTTATTAAAACCTGCAACATCCTTAACAATAAAGTGGAAGGAAATCAAAGAGGTTATGATAATGAAACTTCCCCAGCGATGTATGAAAATTTCACTGTAGAGTAAGCCACTAATGAGTATTCAAATCATTTTAATCCTTGCTAATATGAAAGGTGAAAAAAATTCTTATTGTTATTTTAGTTTGTATTATTTTCATTGCTAAAAGAATGAATATTTTATGCATTTATTATCCTTTTATTTCCTTTTGTAAAAGCTATTCCAGAATTGTCCATTTTAAAAAATGGTATTAGGCCAGGCGCGGTGGCTCATGCCTGTAATCCCAGCACTTTGGGAGGCCGAAGCAGGCAGATCACGAGGTCAGGGTATCGAGACCATCCTGGCTAACACGGTGAAACCCCGTCTCTACTAAAAATACAAAAAATTAGCCGGGCGTGGTGGCGGGCGCCTGTAGTCCCAGCTACTCGGGAGGCTGAGGCAGGAGAATGGTGTGAATCTGAAAGGCAGAGCCTGCAGTGAGTCGAGATTGCGCCACTGCACTCCAGCCTGGGTGACAGAGCGAGACTCAGTCTCAAAAAAAAAAAAAAAAAAAAAAAAAAGGTATTAAATGTTTTCTTAACAGTTTTAATATGTTAATGCCGTGTCATATTTAGATCGAATATATCTTCAGTTTGTGATTTGCCTTTTAGTTCTACTCATTCTCATAGATTATTTAAAGAAACAAAGGTAAAATAATTTTTAAGTTATATAATCTTATTTTTGGTGGTTTTAGATCCATGAAGTAGAACTCTAGAAATTGAAACATCTGGCATAACTTTGATACATTTACCTATTGGTTTTGTAGTTATTAGTGAGTTAATATTAATCTATTGGGTTTTAGAGATATAGAGACATGGGAGTTTACTGTAAATTTTGCAATATATTTGTCTCAATATTTTAAATTTAAAAAACCTAGAAATACTTTATTGTGGAGGACCATATATATGTCTATGTACATTCTATAGGCAACGTAACTACCACATGAAGGGTGGCATTGTTGTAGTAGATTGTTTCTCTAAGTGTGATCAGAAGCATCAGAGTCAGCAGGGAACTTGTTAGAAATGTATTTAATACATTATTGATTCTCACTCCCTCCACTTTGAATCGGAAACTTTGGAGATGGGGCCCAGAAATCTAGGTTTTAACAAGCACTCCAGGTGATTCTGATGCATGCTGAAATTTGAGAACCTGTTTTCGTATTTGGCCTCTCACCAATTAACTGCTTGAATTTGAGGTGAGTGGTTTAATTTGTTTACATTTTGGTTTAATCAGGTATAAAATGATGCTATCTTCCCACAGGATAGGTTGGAACATTCTAGATCACAAATCTCAAAGTCGTCTTCAAGTGAGCTGCCACTGTCTCCGTGCTTAAGCTTAAATTCCCAGCATTAGGATTTTGGTTGGAATGTTTGGTGGGAAAACACACCATGGTGTCATGTCCTCCTATTCCCTTTGGGTACTTTAAAGTAAAGGGTCTGATTCTGCTCACAACCTCCACCCTAATTGTTTCTTTAGGAGTTCACTTCCACTTTTTTCTCAATCTCTGACCTCTCCATGATTACAAGTCTTTAGAAAAATGGAAAGCGGCTGACAATAATCTGAGGACCTTTGGACTAAATGATTTCCATGTCTTCCAGCTCCTTAATTCTATAATAATTACTTTTTCTATAGAAAAAGTGGAAGCTGTCAGTACATACATTTTGGTAGAAGGAAGACTGTTCTCCCACTCCGGGGTACAGGGGTGGATCCCATAGCTGAGTCATACTCAGTGGCAGATAATTTACCGTGAGGCATCTTAACCACTGGCCTTTGAGGTCTTCCAAAAAGGGAAAGTGCAAGAAGCAAGCGAAGTGGGTATTTTCCTTCACAGAGCCCAGGAAGATGGGTTACCAGGCCTTCATTATTTCCTCCCCAGATTACTGTGGCTGCATCCTAACTGATTTCCCTTTCTTACCCATGCCAATCCATTCTTCACACTTCCACAAGAATGCTTTTTAAAAAATGTTAATCTTATTATGCATTCCTGCTTTTTAAAAAATGTTAATC
This sequence comes from Pan paniscus, assembly GCF_029289425.2. Lineage (NCBI taxonomy): Eukaryota > Metazoa > Chordata > Mammalia > Primates > Hominidae > Pan > Pan paniscus. The sequence continues at coordinate 147,791,971 of NC_073255.2, read as the reverse complement.
TCATTATGCCTTCCATAAACAGGAGCCCTGCAGATGCGGCCCCTCACAATCTGGCCTCGGAGTATCCCTCCAGCCACATTCTCCCCACTGTCTCTGGCCATACCTATAGTATGCATTTTCTTGGCAGCTATGTAACGTTTTGCATACCATTGCCTTTGTAGAAAGCACCTTCCTTTTGTCTTGTTCCCTTTGTTTTGTTTTGTTTTTGCCTGGCGAATTCCTACTCAGCATTTTCATTTCTAGTAATTTATCAGGTAGATATATTTTCACATGATTGCAAAGGAATGTGTATAAGGGAGTTAATTATAACATTATTTATAATAGCAAAGGACAGAAAACATTCTAAATGTATGTCAGTGCAGTTAAGGACATTATAGTACATTCATAAGTTAGAATTTCTCTAGGATGGTTAAGAGAAAAGGATCTATATGTTCACACATACATATACACACACACAAACACCCATACACTTGTATATGAGTAAACTGTCTCTGGAATTAGTTAACATAAAGTGTCAGATTCTGACTGCCACTTCCATCCCAATCATTTTTCTAAGAGTCCACTTCCACTTTCTTTGTAATCTAAACTGGTGACTAACTAGTAGTTAGTAGTAAATGAGTAACTTCGCCTTTAGAGAAGGAACTGGAGGGTCAGGAGAATGAGGGAGATTTTTCAGTGTATACTCTTTAATCCTCAGGACCCTACCTACATTCTCATTCTCTCTCTGTCTCTCTCTGTTTTACACACACACGCGCACACGCACACACACACACACACTCTATGTGCTTGAGCTGTAGTATTCCAGATTTAAAAAAAATACTTTCATGCTTATCTTCTTATGTTCATGTTTTATCCTGAATGTGGCAGATCCTTCCCCATCCCCATCCATCTAAGAACATCCTGTATCCTTACCCTGACAGGAATGATTGTCCTCTTCTCTGATTCCATAATACTTTATTGATCTGACAGACGTAAAATACATCTGATTATATTAGAACGAGTAGTACATGTGTTTCTCTATCTGTGAGCTCCCTAAGGTCAGGAGCAATGACTTATTTTTGGAGCCCAGAACAATCCTACCTTATGAAATCTAGCATATCAACGGTGTGCTCACTAAGTATTTGTCAAATTTAATGACTGCAGAAAGCTCTCTGCAATATTTATAAAACTTCAATCCTGAGTATCACTCTGTGAAATGATTCTATTTATTTTGGAAATATTTCAACTTAGTCCAATTAGTTTCAATCCCAACTCCTTATCTTTAAAAATGTAAACTCTCTAATTTGCTGAACATTAGTTTTTCATGTTGCTGAAGGTTAAGGAAAGCAAGTGGTAAAGAACATGAGTCTCAGCCATCTGTTTTCATTTTTCTCTCTCCAGCAGCATAAATGCTGCAGGGATTGTCCCTGCATAGCAAATGGGATGAGGATATGCTTGTTTATTATTGAAAAGTCTTAAATGGGCCTCGTGTCAGTCAGCTTAGACTAACTTCTTCTGTGGTAACACCCTACCCCCACATCTCAATAGCCTGCAGTTAATAGAGGCTTGTTTCTTGCTCCATTATATGTTCCCCATGGGTTGCATGAGGCTCTGCTCCATATTTTTTTTCCTGCAGGGAATAAGGCTATCAAGGTATTAATAGTCTCAGGGGAGATGGAGAACAAAAGCATGGTGGAACGATGGGATGGATCTTAAAACTTCTACTCAAAAGTGGCACGTATTATTTCCACATGCATGTCATTGGCCAAAAGAAGCCGCTGCATGACCAAGTCTGAAATCAACAGGGTGGGCATGTACTCACCTATCCCTCTGTCAGGGATGGGAAACAAATATTTCGAACAAGGATACACTCTACCAAAGTCTTTTTTAGAGTTCTCTTAAAAATGAATTGGTTTTGCACTTGTATCAAGGTGCATATTCAACACACATCAAATGAGCATGTACCACAAACAGACCACAGTAGGGAATGTGAGGCTAAGTCAGAAACTCTCTTTTCAAGGAGCTGACTGTCAAAAGGGCCTAAAAATACCTATGATACTTTCCTGCACAGTAGTCATGCCAGCATTGCTGGAGAAACCCTTGGAGGAGAGAATTCTGGAGTTGGGACAGCGTGAAACTGTATGCCTTAGCCAGTGATCCTGAACTAAATTTCTATTAGTATTACTTTTTAGTCTCATAAGTAAAGGTATACTGTTCAGGGATTCATCACATCCATCTGTCCTTTAATTGTTGTCTTCATTTCAGAGATTGTGTGGTCAATATATGTCATTATTTTTAAAATATTTGCATGTTTGATAATAAAGTATTACACTGACTTTGCAAGTCACTGATCAAGATAGCTGGCATTGCCTTATTTATCATATTACTTGGGTGCCGGATATCTATAGCAGTATATGGAAAAGTCTTACAAAAATCATTAAGTATAGTGTTTTTATAGTATTTTGTAGCCTTCTTTCCACTTAATTTTCTATTTACTCATTTGTCATTTTCTCTATCTGACATTTTATTTTTGAAGAACAAAAATCTGCTCATGCCAAATGTTGGTTTTGGATTTCTTGGTGGCCTGGGAGACAATTTTCAGTCTACCCATACATGGAACTGATGAGCTAAACTGTCAGTGTTTGTCTGTTGGAAGATTATTCATTCCTCACCCCTTGCCTTTTAAATATATATTCAGAAGGATCATATTTTGAGAAAAGATTAAGTATTTCAAGGGAGAAAAAATCATTCTGCTGTTTCTAAAGCGTACACAGCTGTTAAACTTTAATTAAACAGGTTTTTAGGAAAGGGGACTGGAGACCAAGTTCTTAAAACTAGACAGATATGCTTTGTAAATGAAAAAGAAAGCTAATTAAGCCAAGCATAGCAGCCTACTATTAATTTTTAAAACACTTCCAGTGTATTTGTTGTAAATCTTGACACTGCTATTGCGTATTTCCTATTGAGTTATTTTTCAATTTAAGTTCAGCGTTTGGTTGTCAAAGATTCCCAGTCAGTTGGAAAATTATAAAATCTTCCCACATTATGTTAATATTTATTGCAAGAAACTTAACTCTTGAATGAAATGTAATTAATTGACGAAAATAAGTGGTGAGCTTATACTTTAGAAGTAGAATTTATTAGGTTAGCCACCATATAACCTAGAGCAACAAATTAACAAATTGTTTTATTACCAACAGATTCTGTACACTAAAACAAAACTGAAAAAACAGATTTAATATTCAGTTGTGTTTTTTCAGCTTATTTTTCAGTCCTTTAACCAGGGTATGATATCTTTTTAAATGTACTAAAGGATAGCTGTTTCGTTTTAACAAAAATTGAGCTCCCCAGTACATCCATAATTCTGTGGAGGAAGAACAAAAAAGCCTAATGAATTAGAATTTGTTACCACACTGTCACAAGCTAAGAAACTTGCAGATGCATTCAGTTATTGAATTGAGTTCATGATTTTCGTTTGTGTTCTTCTGTGCATGGACTCTGTGAAGGAACATTCCTTAATATTAGATTTCACTTTCTCAATAGGGAAGACATACAGGAAAAACTTGAAAAGCATAAAGGTATTTCAATTAAGTCTGCTGAGAATGAGTGCAGTAAATAAAACCAGATTGTGATTTATTTATATTACTCACAAGTTTAAACCCCTTGTCTCTCATTCGACAATAAATGTCCTGCATTATTCTCTAAATAGAACTATGAAGCATAAAGCAAGCATTGACTATATGCTTAAATGCATTAATATAATTATAAGAATTTCAAACCGTTACTTAATAACTGAAAAGATGTCTTTTGTTTGTGTAAAGCAAAAGGATCACAGATACTGTTCATTCAGAAGACCTCCAAAGAATAGGAAGATATTTGAGACCATCTATAGTTTTCCCAGACAGTCACAATAGCTGCAGATAAATGAAGATTTAGAAAGAAATTATGCTGAGCAACAGAAGTTATATGGCATGTTACTTTGTGGTGCTTCAGCTGATATATTGAATAACCATAATACTGCCATCAACAGAATATCCCTGAATATGGGATGTTTCTCCCAGTAGGTTTCTGGATAAAAATATGTTTTACTTATGCTGGAGATGCAAAATGCACAAACCACTCTTCTGAGAGATGCATTTAACCTAAAGGGGTATTGTTACTCTAGGTTCTTACTTCCATTTTAAAGACAGTATTATCACTGATTATGCTGAGCATAACTCTCAATAGTAGTGATTTCTTCTGTCATGCTGGATGAGTGTCAACAGTGATGATTGGTCCCCTAAGAATTTTATCAGGCTGTCTTCCTTCATGCAGCACACTATCAGCAAGCAATGTGGCTGTGATTAAACCACCACTTATAAGCATATTAATCATAAAGACTTTGCAAGTTCTTTCATTTTTTTTCCCCAAGCCACCTAGTAAATAAAACAGAATCTTGTGGTTTTTCTTTCCCATGACACCTCAGGTATTTCCTGATAGCCAGGTAAATTACTTCAGGTTGTTGTTTGTTGTGTTTGTTTCATTATTGATTTACTAAAAGAGAGTGACATACATTTGCATACCTTGATGACAGAACATCAAAGCTGAGTTCAGTTCATTCGCACTCACGTTATAGATGAGGAGATTAAGGCCTGAAAAATTATGTGACTTCCCAAGTTTCCATAGCTGCCTAATGAAGTAAAACTCAGATCCCTTAACCCTTAGTCTATCTTGATGTACCAGTGCTTATTGGAAATCTATAAACTTCAGTGCAGTTATCCTTCGTTCTGTTGGGTGGCTGAGTGGCTGAATTAGATCTCTAAAGATCCTTTCTATTTCTGAGATTTTATAATTTTTTGATTACTAATGAATAACCATCAAATATGCATATTTGGAATTGTTTTTATTTGTCTATGTTATTATATAAATGTTTATTTTAACTTTTTTTTTTTTTGAGATGGAGTCTAGCTCTGTTGCCCAGGCTGGAGTGCAGTGGTGCAATCTTGGCTCACTGCAAGCTCCAACTCCCGGGTTCAAGCAATTCTCCTGCCTCACCCTCCCAATTAGCTAGGATTACAGGCACCTGCCACCATGCCTGGCTAATTTTTTTGTATTTTTAGTAGAGACGGGGTTTCACTATGTTGGCCAGGCTGGTCTGAAACTCCTGACCTCATGATCCTCCCACCTCGGCCTCCTCAAAGTGCTGGGATTACAGGAATGAGCCACATTATTTTAACTTTTTAAATGGTTATCCCACTGTGATATCTCTGGAATTAGATCTCCCTTATTTCCAGATAAGGAGACTCTGTCAGTCAATGGTGTAGTAATGTAGTACTACTGTTTTGCCCACATGAGTATATAATGTCAGAATGTGTTTTACCTTTTAGCAAAATATAGCATTGGGTTCCCTTCTTTTGCTGTGTCAGAACTTCAACAGTCTTTTCTGTGTAAGCCCTCTTTTGCTGCACTTGGGAGCTTTTCTAACAGCCTGCTATGTTCTATTGTTGATGCAATGAATACAGCGAGATACCCACATTTTGTTTAAAGATAGTCACTGAGCTGTACCCTACTGCCAGCCTAGATGACTGCTTAATTATAGGCATGCTTTTCTAAAGGACATATATTTGTTATCTTCCATAAACAGGGAGACAGTAAAAGTCATTTGGCTTACCTTCCTAGGGATGAAGGTTCAGGAAGGGGAATTTCATTCAGTGCTTCATGCTGTTGTCAACACTAACTTTACAGGTGACCCAGAAAATTGTGAAGTAGTTGGGGCCGTAGAACAGACTTTGTGCCACAGCACAAAAAATCTTATTACTTTTTTTTTATTCCCTATGTACTCGCTCTACAATTTTAGAAACAACTGATTTTTTTTTTTTTTTGCAATTTTGCATTAGATCAATGGTTTTAAAAATCTGGCCAAACATGGAAGCTCTTGGGACACTGAAAAACACAGATTTCTGGAAGTCACTTCAGAACAACTTAATTGGAAACACCCAGGAATGCAGCCCAGGGATCGGTAATTTGTAAAAGCTTCCCTGGGACACAAAAAGTCTTGGTCCCATTTCAGACCAATTAAATCAGAATCCCGGGGGTGATGCCCTAGGATCAGGCATTCTAAAAACTCTCCAGGTGACTCTCTTATATAACCATGGTTGAAAACTACTTCTCTATACTTTCTTCTGCCTTTAGAAGTCAGCTTTGGGAGCTCTATTTTCTGCTTTAGAGGATTTAGCAATGTAAACTTAGCTTCTCAGTGGCAAATAGAGTCTGCCTGTCATTTGTATGTTCATATGTGAAGCGGTCTGGAAGTCAGTTGCAGAATCTGTACTATTAGCAGCTTAAATTTTTGGTATATTCAAACTTCATGATAGAGTCAAGAAAAATTATTTGCATATAAAAGGATCCAACATTAATATCTTCATTCTATCTCACTCCCTGCTGTCTCATCTTCTGGTAGGAACTGCATATTACATTTAACGATATTCTTCCCCTTAGGTGACCATTAAAAAAAGATCACTATTTTTGTCTTGTTTTGTAGATTTAGGGGGTAAAAGTGCAGTTTTGTTACATGGATATATTGCATGGCAGTGAAGTCTGGGCTTTTACTGTACCCATCGCCCAAATATTGAATATTGTGCACAAGATCAGTTATCTTTTTAATCAGAAACTCCATCAGTGCTTACCTTATTCAAATGCATAAGCTGTAGTGGCATACATAGATGAATAGTTTTGGAGGGTATGTTTGGATTTCTTGTTGTTTCATTTGGAGAAAGGGTAGTTATTGGAAACATATTTTCAGTAAAGAAATGTGTTTCTTGTCCAGTCTGGCTCAGAAAATGCTGTCACACTGCACTTTTTCCACCATCCCTCTTGAGGCCTCAGCTCTACTTTTATGTATCCCTTAGCTGTATGGCTTTTATTATGAAATACTTGCCTCCCAACTAGACTGAATTTCTCAGCCAGGAGGCATTTGCGGACATTGTTTGATACCCCTCCCTACCTACTAGAATCTAACATAATGCTGAACACAGATTAGTATGCCATAAATGTGTATTGAATCATTTATTGATAACCCTGACTGCCTTTTAAGGATGGTAGATCCTATTAAGTTGTTTTGCCATGTACCTGACAGATGATAACATGAAAATTGGGAGTTTGGAAGCCAGGAAGAGCTGAACTGATATGCATACTGGGAGAGGAACTTAGAATGAGGCCTGGGAGGAAGGTGTGAGGAGCGTGAATGGGAGAGAGAAAGGGTTAGGGGGACCAAGGAGATAAAAAAGGCCACTCAGGGAACAGAGGCCACTTCATATGACTTTCAAATGTTTCAATAAGTCTTTGAAGTTCTGTTGCTTGGTGTATGTGAAGTTCTTGTAGAAATTGGCAGTGGCTTTGTATGCATCCATCTTAACACAGTTGAAACTGAGACAAGATTCACTGAAGGAAGATCCAGCAGAGGCTGAGATACTACTGTGAAAGCATAACATGCCTCTTCTGCCAGGACATAGTATAAGGTATAAAATGGGTTTTGTATCTTCACAAACAAGAACTCGGTGGTATAAGCCAAGCTGAACTGGCTTTGCGAAGTATAGTGAGTCAAAAAGTGAACTTTCTCCTACTCCCATTCTTATTCCCAGTTGTATGGGGGTTGAACCATAAAATATTGCCATCTTTTAACTCAAAAATCATGAAATATAAGCAATTTTGTGACATCTGGGGTAGAATGACTGCAGTCATCCAATAGAAACTGTTGACATTAAGTCTTAGAAGTGTGAATCCCGCCTAAGCTTGGAGTACCCGGAAACTGCCTTCAGATACATAAGCTCTTTGAACTGGAGTCACTTACTCTGTAAGCCTCTTCACCCCCAAACTGTGCCACCCAAACTGGGTGTACATAAACCCAGTGGCCCACGCCCACTCCTCTTAATGCCACATTCACAGCCTGAGAAGGGATCTTCACATATATTCACATCACCACCCTACCTTTATCTCTAGTCACATGACACTGTATGCACTTTTATTTTTGGCTTTTTTCACTTAGCGTAATGTTTTCTTTTCTTTTTCTATTATACTTTAATTTCTAGGATACGTGTGCAGAACATGCAGGTTTGTTACATAGATGTACACGTGCCATGGTGGTTTGCTGTACCCATCAACCTGTCATCTAAATTAGATATTTCTCCTAATGCTAACCCCCGCTAGCCCTCAAACCCCCTACCGGCCCTGGTGTGTGATGTTCCCCTCCGTTTGTTCATGTGTTCTCATTGTTCAACTCCCACTTATGAGTAAGAACATGCAGTTTTCTGTTTGGTTTTCTGTTCCTGTGTTAGTTTGCTGAGAATGATGGTATCCAGTTTCATCCATGTCCCTGCACAGGACATGAAATCATCTTTTTCATGGCTGCATAGTATTCCATGGTGTATATGTACCACATTTTCTTTATCTTGTCTATCATTGATAGGAATTTGGGTTGGTTCCAAGCCTTTGCTGTTTTAACAGTGCTGTAATAAACATGTGTGTGCATGTGTCTTTATAGTAGAATGATCTATAATCCTTTGGGTATATACCCAGTAATGGGATTGCTGGGTCAAATGGCATTTCTGGTTCTAGATCCTTGAGGAATCACCACACTGTCTTCCACAATGGTTGAACTAATTTACACTCCCACCAACAGTGTAAAAGTGTTCCTATTTCTCCACATCCTCCCCAGCATCTGTTGTTTCCTGACTTTTTAATGATTGCCATTCTAACTGGTGTGAGATGGCATCTCATTGCCGTTTTGATTTGCATTTCTCTAATGACCAGTGATGATGAGATTTTTTCCATGTGTTTGTTGGCCACATAAATGTATTCTTTTGGCAAGTGTCTATTCATATCCTTTGCCCACCTTTTGGTGGGGTTGTTTGTTTTTTTCTTGTTAATTTGTTTACATTTCTTGTAGATTCTTGATATTAGCCCTTTGTCAGATGGATAGACTGCAAAAGTTTTCTCCCATTCTGTAGGTTGCCTGTTCACTCTGATGATAGTTTCTTTTGCTGTGCAGAGCTCTTTAGTTTAATTAGATCCCATTTGTCAATTTTGGCTTCTGTTGCCATTGCTTTTGGTGTTTTAGTCATGAAGTCTTTGCTCATGCCTATGTCCTGAATAGTGTTGCCTAGGTTTTCTTCTAGGGTTTTTATGGTTTTAGGTCTTACGTTTAAGTCTTTAATCCATCTTGAGTTAATTTTTGTATAAGTTGTAAGGAAGGGGTCCAGTTTCAGTTTTCTGCATATGGCTAGCCAGTTTTCCCATCACCATTTATTAAATAGGGAATCCTTTCCCCATTGCTTGCTTTTGTCAGGTTTGTCAAAGATCAGATGGTTGTAGATGTGTGGCATTATTTCTGAGGCCTCGGTTCTGTTCCATTGGTCTATATATCTGTTTTGGTACCAGTACCATGCTGTTTTGGTTACTGTAGCCTTGTAGTATAGTTTGAACTCAGGTAGCATGATGCTTCCAGCTTTGTTCTTTTTGCTTAGGATTGTCTTAGCTGTATGTGCCCTTTTTGGTTCCATATGAAATTTAAAGTCGTTTTTTTCTAATTCTGTGAAGAAAGTCAACAGTAGTAGCTTGATGTGCATAGCAATTTTTTGGTGTACCTGAAAGTGGTGGGGAGAATGGAACCAAGATGGAAAACACTCTTCAGGATATTATCCGGGAAAACTTCCCCAACCTAGCAAGACAGACCAACATTCAAATTCAGGAAATACAGAGAACACCACAAAGATACTCCTCGAGAAGAGCAACTCCAAGACACGTAATTGTCAGATTCACCAAAATTGAACAAAAGGAGAAAAATGGTAAGGGCAGCCAGAGAGAAAGGTCGGGTTACTCACAAAGGGAAGCCCATCAGACTAATATAGTGGATCTCTCTGCAGAAACCCTACAAGCCAGAAGAGAGTGGTGGACAATATTCAACATTCTTAAAGAAAAGAATTTTCAACCCAAAATTTCATATTCACCCAAACTAAGCTTCAGAAGCAAAAGAGAATTAAAATCCTTTACAGACAAGCAAATGATGAGAGATTTTGTCACCACCAGGCCTGCCCTACAAGAGCTCCTGAAGGAAGCACTAAACATGTAAAGGAACAACCAGTACCAGCCGCTGAAAAAAACATAACAAATCGTAAAGACCATCAACACTATGAAGGAACTGCATCAACTAATGGGCAAAATAACCAGCTATTATCATAATGACAGGATCAAATTCACACATAAAAATATTAACCTTAAATGTAGATGGGCTAAATGCCCCAGTTAAAAGACACAGACTGGCAAATTGGATAAAGAGTCAAGACTTATCAGTGTGCTATATTTAGGAGACCCATCTTACATGCAAAGACACACATAGGCTCAAAATAAAGGTATGGAGGAATATTTACCAAGCAAATGGAAAGCAAAAAAAGCAGTGGTTGCAATCCTGGTCTCTGATAAAACAGACTTTAAGCCAACAAAGATCAAAAACGACAAAGAAGGTCATTACATAATGGTAAAGGGATCAATGCAATAAGAAGAGCTAACTGTCCTAAATTTATATGCATGCAATACAGGAACACCCATATTCGTAAAGCAAGTTCTTAGAGACCTACAAGGAGACTTAGACTCCCACACAATAATAGTAGAAGACTTTAGTGTTAAAGTCTTCATCATTAATTATGAAAATAAATCTGAAGAGGGAAAACCTATACTTTCTTCTTATATACAAAGAGTCTCTGGGATGAGATCCAGCCTTCTAAAAAGTTAGAGCCCACAGACATTATCCATGGAGTAAGCTTTGAGAGAAAATTGGAAACATCTCCCACTGTCAATATTAGATCAATGAGACAGAAAATTAACAATGATATTCAGGACTTGAACTCAGCTCTGGACCAAGTGGACCTTATAGACATCTACAGAACTCTCCACCCCAAATCAACAAAATGTACATTCTTCTCAGCACCACATCACACATATTCTAAAATTGACAACATAATTGGAAGTAAAACACTCCTCAGCAAATGCAAAAGAATAGAAATCATAACAAGCAGTCTCTCAGACCACAGTACAATCAAATTAGAACTCAGGATTAAGAAACCCCCTCAAAACCACCCAACTACATGGAAACTGAACAACCTGCTCCTGAATGACTACTGGGTAAATAATGAAATTACGGCAGAAATAAATAAGTTCTTTGAAACCAATAAGAACAAAGAAACAATGTACCAGAATCTCTGGACACAGCTAATGCGGTGTTTAGAGGGAAATTTATAGCACTAAATGCCCACAGGAGAAAGCAGGAAAGATCTAAAATCGACACCCTAACATCACAATTAAAAGAACTAGAGAAGCAAGAGCAGACAAATTCAAAAGCTAGCAAAAGACAAGAAGTAACTAAGATCAGTGTTTTCCATTTGTTATTGTGTTTCTTTTTCTGTGTTTGTTTTCATCATTAATAGGAAAATAAATCTGAAAAGGGAAAATCTGTACTTTCTCCTTATATAAAAAGAGTCTCTGGGATCAGAGCCAGTTTTCTAAAAAGTTAGAGCCCACAGGTATTATCCATGGATTAAGATTTGAGAGAAAATTGGAAACATCTCCTAAACCAACAGCCTATACAGCCTGGAATAGGCTGAGCATCAATGATGAAAAGCATAGAGCAACGCCAAAGAGTTTAAATAAAATTTCCTTGAGCCCTGTGTTAAAAAAGCACATACCTTTTATAAAAGCATCATATAATTTCTCTTGTTTAATATCATAAGAGGGCTTAATTTAATGCCTTCTCTGTTGTGTGAGTAGGATATTCAGAGTGAAGTGCCTGAGAGCAGGGAGAAAGAAATAGGTGAGGAGCAGAGATGGTTTCTTTAAAGAAAGTGGAAAAACAAACCTCACAAACTTAACTGAACGTTCCCTCCAGTTATATCTGCCTGGGGTAGTTCTAGATCACGTATCTCTGTTCAAGGTGGTGTTCAAGGAGCCAGAGAACCCAGTGTTTAATCACTGCCTCATTACCCCCCTCCTCCAGTATTTGGGCATCTGGTTATTACCTTGTTCACCTCAGTCCAGCTGTGTCTCCACGAGGCTCTTCCTCTAGGTCTGTTTCTCTGTGTAGCACACTATGAAAATGAAGGAGCAGTGCTTTCAAGTGTGTTGAATACTTAACTGTACATGATAAAATTAATATAGCTGTCGTTTCCACATGCTTCTTATTTGTGATTATGTTTCAAGTAAGCACAGTAACAGCAATCTTCAAAACCCTGTGGCAAAACTAAAGAGAGTTAGAGCTCTTCACGATGTAATATTCTGAAATAACATTTTTGCAGGTTCACCCTCTTACTGCAGGCATGTATAGTCATATATCATGCTCGCAAATTCTATTGCATTCTCCAGAAAGGCAACATGGAATTTTTTACCCTATTCTTTCAATTATCTCTCTCATCCCCATGTTATAATTCTGAGGTTAGATTCCCATAGGGAGTACCTCAGTATTAAAACAGTGTGTACAAGGAAAATGTAGGTGACATATTTTCCCCTTTTTTTGCAAAGGCAAAAATATCAAATATTTTCTCAAATGTCACTGGACAATGTAAAAACTGCATTCTTGAGCTGGAACCATTGGCTCACGCCTATAATCCCAGCACTTTGGGAGGCCGAGGTGGGTAGATCACGAGGTCAGGAGATCGAGACCATCCTGGCTAACATGGTGAAACCCCGTCTCTACTTAAAAATACAAAAACATCACCTGGCATGGTAGTGGGCGCCTGTAGTCCCAGCTACTCAGGAGGCTGAGGCAGGAGAATGGCGCGAACCCAAAAGGCGGAGCTTGCAGTGAGCTGAGATCTTGCCACTGCACTCCAGCCTGGGCGACAGAGTGAGACTCCATCTCAAAAAAAGAAAAAAAAAAAAAACTGCATTCTCAATAAATACACACTAGGAAAGTAGATTCTGAAGCAGCGATTTCAGAAAGGGCTTAAACATCTAAGACTTCTGTTGGGATTCATTCAATCTAGAAATAGTTATTCAGCTCTTATTATGTAACTGGTGTTGTTCTAGGCAATGTGGACATCGATAAGAATCCCCACTCTCATGAGTCTGTATGCAACAGTAGTGTAGGGATGTGGAGGCCAGAAATAGGACATAAAGGCAGACCACACACATAAATAAATAAATGGTAATGGCAAGTACTCTGAAGAAAATAGAAGGGGGTGTGGGGCTAGCCATTGACTGATTTCAGTGGGGTAGGTGTGCATGAGGGTTCAGGTAGTCAGGGAAGTCGACCCAGGCTAGAAGAAAGGAGTAGAAGAAAGATGTAGTCCTGTGAGAACATAGGGTCTGTATTCTGTGAGAACATAGGGTCTGTATTTAAGGTAGCGAGAAAAGCAGGAACTTAAGGTGCTAATGAGATTGGTCTGTCTGAGTAAGGGGAAAAAGGGTCCTCTGGTGGATATGAAGTGGAGTGTAGTGGGAGATGAGGCTAGAGAATGCACTAGGATCAGACTATGTAAATTCTAGACCATGGCAGAGCTTATATTTTACTTTAAGTAAGATAGGAAGCCACGAGAGGGCTTAAAACAGGCAGGTGACATGATTTGATTAACATGTTTAAGTGATCATTGGCACCAGTGTGGGGGTTCTGTAGTAACCCAGGGAAGCAATGATGGTGACTCGGGCCAGGGAGATAGAATGGAAATGGAAAGAAACTACAGAAGATGGAGTCTGGATATGTTCTGAAGAACACGTCAAGATTAGCTGAGGATTAGACGTACGGGCTGAAGTAAATAGAGGAATCAGAGGTGGCTCTTTGGATTTCAATCTGAACAACTGAAAAATACATGGTGAAAAAATGTTTGTGGAGATGAGGAATATGAGGTAGAGAGGAGAACAAGTTAGGCAGGAAAATGGGTCATTGACTACGAGGGATAAATTACCTGAACACTATACTCAATGAAGAAGAGTTCCTTTTGCTGCTGCCAATAGCATCCCTTCCCATCTCAGGGTTTAATGACATCCGTTTGTTTACAGGACAGCCTGATATGTTTCAGGCCAGGGAAATCTCTGATTCTCTCCTTTGTTCTCATAGAAATATTTGGAACTTTCCTGCAAAACATATAGAATGAGGTAAAGTGTATCTCTTAGGTATCTCCAATCCCTCATATGTTCTCCTTTCCACCATCCATAGTTACCACCTCTCATCCCCCACTTCAGTCATTGTCAGGGCCATTATAACTCTCACTCCTGTCCTTAGCCCGCAGAAAAATTACAATTTTACACTCACTAGATTTTAGGTACATTTTCTGGCCCGAATGGGGTATTTTAAGATCACATAATTTATTAGTGATTCAACCATTGTATATTGATAATGTGGATAGCACTTTGCTGGGTACTAAAGGATAAATTTTAAATGTGTATAAACATAGCTGTTGCTTTTCATGAACTTAGGGTATAATTGAAGCTATAAAACACATTCCCATGTAATAACTAAATAATAAAGTCAGGTAGTTAAACTTTGTGGAAACCACAGGGCTAAGTTTCTCATCTAGCTTGGTATGATAACTCCAGTATGGTTACAGTGATGTGATGGCAATTCTACCATCTTCTATGACTTCAAACTTCACTAGCAATGCAAATTATTAATGTGATAATTAAGTAGTTTGGGTTTTATGTTATAGTTTATGCCATTACTGGGCCACTTTCTGTGACCCAGGGCAAGTTCTTAACTATTCCAAACCTCACTATCTGTCCTCCTTAGTAAAGTAGAAATAATATAACCTACCTATATAGCTATTATAATAAATATGTGAAAAATTACCTGATGTGTGGTAAGAACCTGGTAAACATTTGCTCTCCTCCTTTTCCTCCTTCCTGTATCACTATCATTTGCTTTTATGAGTGGTGTAAACAATGAGAGTTTACAGGTACAAGGCTGTCTGCTCCTTGGAGAAGCTCAAGTTAGGGAAAAAAAAAAAAAAACATGTTAACGAAAGGTTTACTATTGTCCAAAACCACAGGACAAAACTAAGAGGATAACCTTGGTGGAATAACTTGGTGGAGGAGCTGATCACTATCTTTCCAAATAATTGTACCAAAGGACATATGAAAAGGAAGTAAAGGCTTCAGCAGAATAATGAAGTTTCATTGTTGTGCCATGTTAAAGCACCATGTAACTATGTATTGACTTAACAAGGTTTCTGATTTACGCTGCTCAGTCTTATATATGATGAAATGATTAAGCACAGTATACTCATTAGCCTCAGAACTGATTACTTCTCCTGAGCTAAGACTAAGTCTACCTCCCAAACTCTGATAAATTTGTCTCTCGACAAACGAGTATTTAATAGCAGTTACTTCCCCCATCTACCACCTCCTTTTGTGGTCATTTGCTTATTATTGGGAACTTGATGAAATTCACAACTCAATCATTTCATGACATTTCTCTTTGTAAATGGCACCTTCTCTGTCACTTCTTGATCAGAGAAGAATTAGTAAGTGACTCATTCCTGATTTGTTAATGCAAAACCTTTTTGTTATTTAATCATTTTGAGACAGTCATGGATAGTTATTTAGCTTTGCAGATTCTTGTAAGTCATGAGCCTGCTTAGGCAGAAGATGTTGAGTACCTTGTTGAATTATGCAAAGTTAGGTTCAAAAAGTCAATCTTGATTTACAGCTGTTACGTGAACAATTCAGTGCAGGTTCAGTGAAGCACATTATCTGCAAATAATGCTCAGTACTTGTATAGACACAGCCTGAACAGAAAGCAACTTCTTTCTATATGATTAATGCACAAGTGCTTTATGAACTATAAAGCATTCTACTGATATAAAATGGAATTCACATGCAACATTTATGTGACAGTGGGTGGAACTATCCCAAGGATAATGAGTTTCTATTGATGCCAAAGATCATAGGAGACCTTACTTTCTCAAACGGAGGGAAATATCTTAGTGTTACTTAATTCTGTGTACTATGTTTGTTGATTATGATGAAAGCAACTTCTCATGAGCATTAAATGCCAACCATTCTACAGATACAAGAAACTAATTATGAGATACAGAACTTAAGAATTCCCAAGATTTTGTCCTACTACATTTATTCCCAGTAAACAAATAGCTTGCAAATTTGATGGGGCCGCATCATGTACACTTAAGTCTCATCTTTATTCTTTTTTTTTTCTGACTTTCAGTTGACAAACAGAGTGATTTGCTTCTCCCCTTACATAAGGAAAATTTTCTGCTACTTCTTTTACCACCAAAGTAATAAAGTAAAACACAGAGATGGGCTAGTGATTTCAACAGGGTGTCCAATAGTACAAATTATAATATTGAAAGGGAGCGGAAAACTGTGGCCAGGTGGAGATCAGCACCAGGAATCTGTGGCTAGGTCACTACATTTTGTGACTTTGCTTAATACATAGATTTTGGAGCAGGATCCCAGCCAGTAGCACTGGGTATGTGGAAGAGACAGATGTACACATTTAATCGGTTGTTCATTCCACAAGTTGGATGGGGTTTTAGGACAGGTCTCCCAGCCTAACAGAACTGAGGCCCAGGCCTTGGTTACATGGATGTGGTCTACACCAATGGTTGCAGCCACGTGGCAGCTAGGTGGGCAGGCAAGTTTAGAAGAGTCGCCTGAAGCAACAGCAAGGATTCCAGTCGTCAGGTAGTTGCCTCTACTGTGTACCCTCTGTAGTGGCTACCTCTGCTCAGGAACCTGGAGGGGCTGAGCTGCCTTCAGGGGATTTGGTTTCTGAAGCTTAGAAAACCTGAAAAAGGAAGGATTCACCAAGTTTATAGAGCAGTTGGTGAGGGATAGATTATATTCCTATTAGTGTGTTTAGAATGTTAAAATCTAGTGTAATAACAGAAATCTCCAGTGAGAATGTCTCCAAAAGGCATGTGCTGGGAGTGTTGTCATGAAAGTATCTTTGTTTTCTTTCTATGTGTGTCTGTTTCTGGGTGCATTTTATGTGTATTACTGTTTGATTCTCTATCTCCTGTGTGTCTCTGTGAGGTTCTGTTATTCTGTGTATGTGTCTGTACACTGAACTTTTAAAAATCATCGTTTTCCTTTTATTTTTTTGTTTTTCTCTCCTAACCTCTGGTTTTCATTTCCTTTATCCTCTTACTTAACCAGATATAATAGGAAGCTGAAACTGTGTGTGTGTGTGTGTGTGTGTGTGTGTGTGTGTGCAGGTACATATACACATATGTACCTACACACATATATTTTTAATTATATTTTGGATAATAAATTTTTCTTTATTGTTCTTAAATTGAAAAACAGAAGAGCTAATATTTCCATATTTTTAGAAAATATCAAATTAATTAAATGTATTTTTGCTTTTATCTTCAGTTGATGCCCTCTATAGTGATTTATCTGTTTTAGAGGTTTGTTGTGTTTTTAATAGAGGCAAGAGAAGAAACTCTTTTTTCTTCTACTTCATTTGTTCTGGTAGTTCATGGCATATATATTGTTTTAGCTAATCTTATTTATTTATTTCTGGCCCTGCTCTAAAATAGATTTGAGATAGTATACAAAAATAACCCCAACACAGGAGAGGAAACATATCAAGAAAAAAGGAACAGAGTGGAGATAAGAGATACTGCAAAGTGAGCTTCCTACTGGCCAAAACTGAAATTAAGCAAGGTCACTGTTTCATTTATAAAATAATGTGTAAGAAAGCCTTCTTACATTAGAGACTTAAAACAAGGGTATATAGTTTTCTATTGCTGCTGCAACAAATTATCACAACTTTAATGACTTAATACAAATTTATTATCTTACTCTTCTGAAGGTCAGAAGTCCAGCATAGACATTATCAGGCCTCAGTGTTAACAAAGCTGCATTCTTTTCTGGAAGTTCTAGGAGAGAACCTGTTTCCTTGCGTTTTCCAGAATCTAGAAGCTTCCCACCTTCCTTGGCTCCTTGGCTTTATATATGGCCCCTTTCCTCCATATATAAAACCAGTGACATTCCATCTCCTTGACCATTCTTCTACAGTCATATCTCTCTACTGCTCTCTTTTTCCTCCCTCTGCCTTTTTTAAGGATTTGTGTGATTTCCTTGGAACCACCTGGATAATCCTGAGGGCAGCTAATTAGTGAACTTAATTTCATCTCCAACCCTAATTTCCCTTTGCCATGTAATGTAACATATTCACCGGCTCTAGGAATCAGGTCATGGACAGCTTTGGGGAGCCATTATTATGCCTTTCGCACAAGAGTAACAAATAATCTGATATTCCTAGAGCATCTCTCTCTATGTCTATACGGCTCGGGTAGTTGAAGTTGAACTCCTTATATATGTTGGGTAAGGTCTCCAAGGCATGTTGGACAGGAGGGAGAGAGAGACAAAGAGACAGAGAGAGGGGGAAGGAAGAAAAAGATGGGCGGGAGAATAGAGGTGAAGTGGGGGTAGGAGGAGGAGAAAGGAAATCAACAGGCAGAAATAAATAGAATCTGTGTTGTTTTTTATATCCCAGCCTCCAAACATTCTGCAGCACCACGTGTATCAGTTTCTGTGCATTAGAAGTGAGTCACTAAAGTGAGACCATATTCAAGCGCAAGGAATTATATTGAAAGAGGGTCAAAGAACTTGCAGACATGTTTTAAAACCGCACAGTCACTTAAAAGATTTACAGTGTCCCCTGAACAGCTTTTCTTGGGGATAACAAGTAAATAAAACTTTTTTCATGGGTCTCATAAAAGGACACTGTGTGTGATATAAAAGATGATGGCCTCACCAATATCTGTACAAAAAAATTGTAATGATAAAATTCATAGAGATGTTTATTATAGCATTTCTAGGTGCTAGCACCAAAGCATGTTTCAGGAAAAAAATCATTCTACAAGTTGCAAAAGCCTTTATTCCAAGTATACAGTTTTTGAATGGACTAAAAAGAATATAAGCAAAAACTTAAAGATGAGAAAAATTAACGGAATATATATACATCCTTCAATCGATGTTCCATGAATATTGTATATTGTAATAAAAAATTTAAAAAGACTTAGGCATGAAAGAGATGAGGATTATATTTCTTGACAAGAATAATGAATAAAAGTAAATTGCATGGCCATATTAGGGCAGATCTGTAGGCTTTTAAACCTAGTTTGGTATTTACTTCTTAGATGAAAACACTTCAGACATAAATATACAGAAACCATTTCTCTTGGTTAAATAGAAGATGAAAAGTATCAGCTTCAAAATGGTTGTTTTACAACTTGTTATATGGTCACTTCAACAGATGCAGAAGGAACATCTGATAAAATTAAATGTGAATCCTTCCTATTTAAAAAGAACACCTTTATAAATAGGGATAAAGGAACTTTGTCACCTGAATAGAGGTAATATATCAGTACAATTATATACTTAAACAATTTAAATCTTTTTATTGTAGAATATGAATACTGAAAATCACCAAAAAAATTGTTGTTTTAATGTTTTAGTATCATAGCCTCTTAGAAAATATACAGAGGCTACTCTAGGGCTCCCATCCTTGCATTAATTGACTTTTCATCATTAGTATATTTTTTGCAGATGTTTAAATCTGATGTAATATATTTTTTAAAAACTTGGAGTGTGAATATAGTGAGTACGATCAAGTATGGGAGTTATCTAAGTTAGGTCTTACACTATGTGTTCATAACCATGTTTTACTAAGAGGGTAGTAAATAATTTTGTTGATTATATCCTCCTATTTTTGCCTTCTTTGTATTCTCTTCATTAATATTTTCTTTTCTCGTGGATTGAGAACAGGATCATTCATTCATTTGCTTACACATTTAGCAGTTAGTGTACACATGAGCAGTCTACTCTTTTCTTTGTAGTTAAGCAATATAGGACACAGACTGTGAAATGAATGAATAAAAGATAATTTCATGGACTACTTAATAGCCAGATTCACCAACTTTTTAATGTTCTTTCATTTAAGTATCTATACTTGATTATTGGTGTGTTTTTTCCTACCTAATGAAGCAGGAGATTATAAAGAAATTCTGAATGCCCGTCAAGTAGTCTCGTATCTTTTCATCTCAGACAGAATGTCAGTAGATCTACATGCAAATTGAATGCAGCATTGATCTAAAAAGTATAATTAAAAAAAGTTTATTTTTAAGTTATAAAAACAAGTGTGTGTCCTGGTACAGCTATGAGAGTATCCGGGGGATAGGTTCTTTGAAGTGTTTGTTTTCATTTTTAAAGATGCCTCCTCCGACATGCTTTATGCCTAGAAGGACTTTGATGTCTGTTTGTAAGGCCATACTCGTGAAGTTAGAGTTAACTTTTTAAGACCACATATCCAAATATATGTTCAACTGTTTATTTTCTGTTCACTCAACAGTATATCCGTATAGAAATATAAAAGCTATATCCATATTTCTATATCCATATAGAAAAATAAAAGCGAATCTTCCTTGGTCCCTCTGTTTTAGCGCTAATATCTTTGCTATAATCTTTTCCCCCACACATCTTATGCCACGATTCCGTTTTTCACCCCAGCAATACAAGTTTCAAAAGAACATCTTTCTTCATCATACTCCTTTTTATTCCCTTATCATGCGTAACTATGAATGGTTAGATGTAGTTGAAAGTTTTTAATAGCTCCTTTTGTTATCTTTCTCTTAACAGAAAATAACCTTTCTTGAATATACCATTTTCTTGAAATATAAAGCTCTAAGGCAGTGTAGTGGCAGAGGCATGAACCAGAACATTTTTTCAAATTGTTTAATCAGCTGTGTATACCAATTCTACTTTGGAGCAATAACTAGAACACATAGATGGGATAAAAGGTGGGAAATGCTGTTCCTGTACCTTCCAAAGCACTGAAAGAAGAAATGAGGCCATTTAAATTGTTGAGTCTCGGCACTGGTGTTTAAGTATTAAAAAGAAGCTATTTGAAGAAAAAATTAGACATCCAATTATCTACTTATTTTTTCTCTAACTTGAGAATCCTGTTTCCTAGTGAGGACGTTATTATCTGCCCTTTATTTACATTATTAGAATATCTAATATTAAAACCGGCCTGCCCAGTTCCCCATAGTGAGAGAAACGTAGGATAAACCTGGTACCTGCAGCAAGAGGACCTTGTGACTGGCCAGAAGGATGGGGCCCCTTTAATGAGTCTGGTATGTCATTGCGGGACTCCGTTGGCAAAGGTACCGCTGAAATGGAACCTCCAGAGGACTTCTTAGAAGAGAAACAAAAATAAATCCCGATCCCTATCCACACCCTTTTATCTGCCTGCAGAACTACAAACGTTTTCACCAGAAGCCTCTTCTCAATTTTGCTTTAATAAAGGAAATTAAAGACACACTGGGGAGAAACAGTGCTGTCTATGTTCTTATAGGCCCAAACCTGGCTTCATGCTGATAAAGGTTGCCTATTCAAATGAATCAGTGCTCTATGTGAAATCACAAAGTGAGGAAAAGAGCATTTTAGGTAGAAGTCAGACTTTTCAATAATCATGGGAATCATTCCTTTGTCATACATTAGACTCAGGTAAACTTGAGACTGAGCTACAAGGTGAGCTGAATGCTGCCTTAAGGGCCAAGGAAGGAGGAAGGCTTTTTATTCCCCTGTGCATCAGTGGGGGGCTATTCCTGGGCTTCTCTTGTCAATCACTGGCAATCAGGCTATAATGTGAGATAACCTGTAGGGCATTGGGATATAACTTTCGAAAAGTTAAGTTCTGAGAAATCAGTTTTAGTCTACCTTGAAGGAATGCCTAAACAAAGAATAATGTCATATTTATAGGAGTAATACTCTGATTTAAAAGTGAGATCTTTTGAGTCATAATTTAGATCAAATTAAAAGTGTGTTGGCAATATATTTTAATTAAGTAATAATGAGCTGTGACCAAAATATTTGTGTATAAAGTATATTTGATAGATTTTATTTTATGAAAAAGTAATGCTTAAATATAAAAGGCTTAGTGAATTCTTTTGAAATATTCTACTAATAAAAGGTTAGAACCTCCCTTAAAAGTAAAACGTGTGTAGACATATAATAAAGCCTCCTTTCAGGGAGAATCCAATATATTTAAGAGTTCACCTTTTATGCTTCTATGAGTTCACTCTCTATTTTTCTTTTAAGACTTTCTGTTTGTTTGTTTTTGATGCTATTAATGACACCAAATGCATATATACATTGTCTTTATATAGAAGATTGGTTTGCTGGGTAAGTGTCCCTATCAAATGCTTTATTTTAATTTATTCTCAAAACAATGCTTTTTACTGGAGTTTCTCTTTTTCCTGTGTTTATGGTCAAGCCATAGAAGTTCCCTTGATAGTATAAGAGTTACTTTTCTTAAGAAGGGTATTAATAATACTAGTTGTATTCATTGTTTCTTCATCACTGAAAGCTGATTCATGAGTGGCAAACGACTCACTGTTTACATGTTCTTTTTCTGTTTTGTAGTCAAAGGACTAAAATTTGAAACTTGTAGTTACTGGTACGTCAGGACAGTATGTGTTTGCTTATGCCTGGGGCCTAGCCATAGGCACGATCACCACAGCAACTGCCATAGGCTTGTTTCTTTACAGGTAGAAATTCGTAATGGTGAAATAAAAGGCTTTGAAACAACCAATCTAATTGTTGACTGTGCCATGCAGCGGGGCAAATCAGAAGATCAATCGGAGTCCACCACTTCCCAGGTTTTATCTTGTTATACATCAAATGAAGGTCTTGACAATCAATCTGATGAGAAAAACATTACATCCAGACTTTAGCGAGAAACAGTTTGCTCATGATAAACATTTGAAGCAACATCAGCCTCATATTCTTACAATCGGTGGTTGCAGAATTTTTCATGATTCTAAGTTCAGCTTCATGTGTATAAAACAGGACAGTGATATTGGATCAGAATCTTTCTAATCTCTGTGGTTCCTTGAGCCTAACCCAACCAGTAGATTAAGTGAAGAGAAGAAAAACAATATTTTAAGGCTTTAAGCATTTATCATGGAGTTTGAGTCACTTAATTTTTAAAATCCGTTCATGAGGAAATGATTATGTCAAGTGGATTTAGATAGTTCCAAACAAAAACCCTGCTAAAATACTATATCAAAGTATATCAAGAATAGATGGGGAGTTTTGTATTTTACATGTATGTTTCCATTAGGTTTATTGAGATATAACTAATGATTTTGTCATTTATTATCTATCAGGATCCTTTGGACAGAACATAATAGACAATTGACAAACATCTTAGTATTTTTATATGCATGATTTGTGGAAGACATAAAGAAGTAGAATTGCACTTAAGCCTGATGTATGCATAATTCTTTACAGTTTACAAACATTGCCGTATACATTTTCTCCAGACCACTAGTCTTTCCAGTGACTTCTTAAATAGGTAACAGCTATTTCTACAGTTCTTTAAATGCTTCTATTTTCAAAGCAAAGTGGAATTTTTGTTTTTGTAGCATCTTGGCACTCTGTCATATGAGAGTTGTGAAACACACTAGCTGAAGCTTATTCTTAATGGAAGGAAATACTGTGGCTGTTAATGTTTTTTTCTAGCTAATGAACCAAATCTATAATAAGCATACAAGTTCCAGCAGTGGTGCAAGCTCTTTGCAGTACACTGACATTAGACATGACACTGCAAGAAAAGATAATTTCTGACTAATGCCAAGGATTCTGGAGAATTATTAAAATGCAATGCTCTGAAAAGTTATCTTGGAGTAGTCTACTGTTAACTTCTAGGAGAGATAGAGTGTCCTCCTTGTGCCAGAGCAATTTATATTTCCAGTTTTCATATGTATGTCAAAATAATGTTCTTTGTGGTATGCCATGGGTAGTTAAGCACATTTGTTATTCCAAGATCCAAGCTTTCACATTACTGAATAGATGAAAACATAATGTGATCCCAGCCAATGCTTCCAGTCTGAATAGGAGAACAGAAGAAACAAGCAGGGGAGTGTTATCTCAGGCATTTCTCTCCTTGGCCTGGTTTACTAGAATTCTTATGTGCACTTTACAGTGATATCCCTCAAAGGGAGGGTAATTTGAATAAAGCATCTTGTCTCTATTGGCTAATTAGATAAGAAATAATGCAGAGGAATAATGAGGTATGTCCAATGATCCCTATGACAAATCACCTCTTGCTTTGATGTTAGATGGTGGAAGAGCTTTTGTTTTTAGCAGATGAACATCTCCATATAAGTGCCTGCAGCTACCACTCTCCCACTAGAGAAGGGAATTTATAGATGCCACTGTCTTGAGAAACCTCCTCAGATGGAACTGACCCTTCCATCCCCAAGGTAAGGAACCACCTTCAGTTTTAAAACAGTGAAGTGTGGAGAATTGAATCGTGAAAAAATGTATTTTTGTGTAGCTACTATATGTCAGAGTTCAGCCAATGTTATACAATGAGTAGCATATAAAACAACATTGAACAAAGCTTATCTCACTTAAATGCTTCAAAACATAAACAAAAATAAATATTATTCAACATGAATCTCTCATTTAAGAAGCTGGCAGTTCTAATTCTTATTCTTTTTTCTCTCTTAAATAACTAGTCATTCAGTAAATTATTTTTTTAAAAATGTCATGATCTCAGAAAAGAAAAAAGGACTTCACAGGAAAAACTGATGAAATCTAAATAAAGTCTGTAGTGTTAAGCCAATGTTAATTTCTTAGTTTTGACAATTGTGCTATGGTTATATAAGATGTTAACATTAGGGAAAGCTGGGTGAAAGGTGTATGCGAACTCAACTATTTTTGTAACTCCTCTGTAAATCTAAAATTATCTCAAAATGTTTAAAAAAATTCCTGCCAGTTACTGGGGCAAAGAAGTAGTATGAATAAGAACCATAATTATTATTGGGACATACCCCATAGTGATCATTGCTTTCTTAAAACGTACAAAGATAATGATACATAGAAGCTTGGTAAAGCACATAAATATAAAAATACTATTTCAAAAATGTAGAAACACATAAGATCAATTCTCAGCATTAGGACTTTCAAATTAACAGAAGCCTCACAATAATGTCAAAAATACAGAGCATACTAAGGGAAGCTCCTTCTGAAAAAAGCAAAAAGCCAAATCACTTTCAAAAACTTTAAAGCATTAGCTCTTCAGTGGCCTTCTATCTCAAAGACATCTGGGAAATGTTCCCTAATTCCCCAGAATAAATCAGTAACCCTGTTCTCCATAGGCACCTGGTACATCACATTTCACTGTCACTTACCACATCTTTCTGTGTCCCTACCTAGGGTGCATACCTCTGGAAAGGAGAAACCTACTGTATTAGGGTTCCCTAGAGGGACAGAACTAATAGGATAAATGTATATATAAATGGGGAGTTTATTAAGGAGTATTGACGCACATGATCACAAGGTGTGATGGACACAACAGGCCACGATAGGCTGTCTGCAAGCTGAGGAGCAAGGAAGCCAGTCTGAGTCCGAAAACCTCAAAAGTAGGGAAGCCAACAGTGCAGCCTTCAGTCTATAGCCAAAGGCCCGAGAGCCCCTGGCAAATCACTGATGTAAGTCCAAGAGTCCAAGAGCTGAAGAACTTGGAGTCTGATGTTTGAAGGCAGGAAGCATCCAGCACAGAAGATGAAGGCCAGAAGACTCAGCAAGCCAAGTCTTCACAACTTCTGCTTGCTTTATTCTTGCCAAGCTGGCAGCAATTTACGTAGTACCCAGCCAGTTTGAGGTTGGGTCTGCCTCTCCCAGTCCACTGACTCAATTGTTAATCTCCTTCGGCAACACCCTCACAGACACACCCAGGAACACTATTTTGCATCCTTCAATCCCATCAAGTTGACACTTGGTTAATACAATCATCACACTTTATGTTTATCTTCCCTAATGCCTTAGCTCACAATGGTACTCTTAGAATATTTTTTTTTCAAGAAATAAGTGAATTTGATTGAAGAAAATGCGCACATTTCAAAACCCTTTTAAAAAGAGAATTTCTGGTTCAATCTCCTCTCCGGTATGCAAACAAGGAACAAACAAGGAAGAAAATATTTTGCAGAAGCACTTGTCAACTTGAGGGTGCTTGAAAGCATACCCTCATTGCTCCATAGAATTAAATGTAAATGATCCTGAAAACAAGTAGAGTCTCTATGAGAAAGGTCTTGGTTGGCATAGACTCAGTATAATTTGCTGATTCTGCTCTTTCTAAGTTTCATTTGTGATTTCTAATATTGAAATCCTGGTTATTTGAAGGTTTCAGTTAGTTTGTTATCCTTAACCACAAGTTTCTACCTCTGCCAGTTTCTGTCTCTTATGGCTTAATTTGGTGAGTCATATTAGGAAAAGTCAATCAGAAATTAATTACCAGGATTCAGCTTGTCATTTTGAACACTTTACTTAAAGTAGTGAAATAAAAGTTACATTTGAAAGTAAATATACTGAAAAGGGAAAGTCATGCAAAAGTCAGTATATGGAAATGGATCATCCTCAGGCGGCCCTGAATTGGTTTTGACTTCATCAAAATGTCTAGTTCATGGTTGGTACATTTAGTATGCACTGTGGCTGCTGCTGTTTGAAGGTTATTAAGTTTGACCTAGATTTTATTGGTG
This sequence comes from Pan paniscus, assembly GCF_029289425.2. Classification (NCBI taxonomy): domain Eukaryota; kingdom Metazoa; phylum Chordata; class Mammalia; order Primates; family Hominidae; genus Pan; species Pan paniscus. The sequence continues at coordinate 147,765,455 of NC_073255.2, read as the reverse complement.
TTCACTCTAATCTACTCCATTATCTTTTGGGGTTTGTGTATGTCTCTGGCAAAGATGAACCATCAATTTCTATTGGCATGTAGAGTAGTTGTGAAGATTTGATAAAATGCTAATTGATAAAAATGAAAAACTGAGTCACTATTTTGATAAAGACTTATTTTCTTAATCTTTTTAAAATTATTAGAGAAATTATTTTTAATGACAAGAAGAGTGATGTAAGGAAGAGTAATATAACAATGAAATCCTATTTCTGGGGCCAGGTACAGTGGCTCACGCCTTTAATCTCAGCACTTTGAGAGGCCGAGGTGGGCAGATCACGAGGTCAGGAGTTCAAGACCAGCCTGGCCAACATGGTGAAACCCTGTCTCTACTAAAAATACAAAAATTAGCCAACTGTGGTGGTACACGCCTGTAATCCCAGCTTCTCGGGAGGCTGAGGCAGGAGAATCGCTTGAACCCTGGAGGCAGAGGTTGCAGTGAGCCGAGATTGCGCCGTTGCACTCCACCCTGGGCAACAAGAGTGAAACTCCATTTCAACAAAAAAAAAAAAAAAAAAAGAAAAGAAATTCCTATTTATTTTGGTATTTTTATAGCTCACACATCTTAAATAAGGGGATTATGGTGAAAGACGCTAAAGTTTTAGAGCTGTAAGTTCAGGAATGTCATCAGAGGTCATAATTACTTCCTTCTCCTAAATAAGTCTAAATGCAAATTACTTAAAACAAAAAAAATTCCTCATTTTCTTAAATATCATCAACAAATAAGAATTTATAGCTCCCTTGGTGATAATTTCATAATCTGTGTTTTGAGACATCTAATGGTCTACACTATCTTAGGCTATAATATCAAATTTTGAATAACTACAGCAAATAGGAAAGGAAAGAAATTCCTGAGGGAGAGACTTGTACATTGAACATTGGGATATTTCATTAATTTCATTTACTCCTGGCCTGTTGTTGGTGGTAAAGTGGATGATTGAAAGTGAAGTAGAAGGTGGGAGACTTAGGAAATATTATAATAAGGGACTGACTTTTATTTGAGCAGCACTCTAGTAGTACCTAATAATTTCTTGACATATTTTTCTATGTATGATATAATTTTAGCAGTATTCTCAAAATTGTTCATTCTGCCCATAAATTTATAATATTTTCATTAATTTCTTATTATCCAATTGGGAATTTATCAGCTTCTTTTTGCCAGGCAACTGATGTTTTTCTTTTGTAATTTATTTTTGAGTAGATAATACATTAACATGGTTCAGAGATTTTTAAAAATGTAGTGCAGCAGAAGAGACCCGTCCACCTTGTTTCCCGTCTCCCTATTCTTTGCCTTCGTTCCAGGGACTTTTAGAATGTACATGCAAGCAAAGAAGGATTTATTTACTTTATATTCTTCATTCTTCCCTATTTTTGCTGGAGGAGCATGGACTGGAGTCAGATCTACTTGGCATTGAATCCTAGTTCTGTTTCTTCATCAACAAATATGAGTTAATAATAATGTCATCTTCACAGAGTCCTTAAAAAGGTTGAGTAAGAAGACTGTAAGAAATGTATCACTATTTTGACATGCAGATAGTGTTCAGTGGGTGTGATTATTGTTATTATTTTTAACCTTTGAATGACAGGAAAGGCATGAAAAGAAAAAAATGTAGTATTGGTTTTCTGAGGCTGTCGTAACAAATTACCACAAACTTGTTGGCTTAAAACACCAGTTATTTATTCTCTCACAGTTCTAGAGGCCACAAGTCTGGTATTGAAAGGGCTGTGCTCCCTCCAGAGATTCCCTTCCTTGCCTCCTCCAGCTTCTCGTGACCATCAGCATTCTTGAGCTTGAGGATGTATCACTCATTCTCTGCCTCCATCTTTATGTGACTTCTCTTCCCTACTTGTTTCTCCCACGTGTGTTTTTTGTCACATGGATACTAATCATTGAATGTAGGATGCACCCAGATAATCCAGGATGATCTCATCTTGAAATCCTTAATTAAGTTACACCTATAGAGGCCCTTTTTCCAAAGAACATCACCTTCATAGGTTCTGGGGATTAGAATGTGGATTTATCTTTTGGGGGGACCACTATACCAACTGCAAACATCTTTTTTGTGATTCATTTTGTGATGACTGATCTATTAATTAGAAAATATGTTTTGAGAACCATTAATGTATCACCAACTATAATATTTCAAATATAGAAGCATTGATTGACATTTTGTTTTAGATCAGCCTTACACATAGTAAAAGTTTACCAGTAAACTATGAAATATAAAATTAGCAAGTTGATGATAATAAAACTGCCACAAGCAAAGAAAACATACATTATTTTTGCTCATACAATTATTTGGCATTCCTGCCAGACTTTGGTTCTATATTTGCATCTGTGTGGGGATGGAGGAAGGAAGTAGTGTAGGAAAGTTAAAAAAATAAGGAATATATTAATGGTTTTGGTCCCATTTTATAACAGAACTTGAATTGGCTTTTCACATCTTCAAGGATTCATTTTTACTCTCTGTTGTAAATTTTCTATCCCAGCGATGTCCCACCTCTTTTATATAATAGTAGAATGGCTTATCTATTCTGTAGTAGCACAAAAGAGTTGGAAGACATAGAAACACCAGATGCATTTTCTCTATATCTTTTGGAACAGAAAAAGTAGACAAAATGTTAAATTTTTTCTTTGAAATCCATATGACTCTGCTTCAAAGAATCACCATTTCCAAGAGAGAAAATTCATGATTGCGTTACAAGCATTCAGACAGAAACACTTTATGTTGTCAAAAGCTGCATTTCAACTACCAATATCATCACAGTGACTGCAGTGTCCTGTTACTTTTGCATGACTAAATCATACAACGAAGCAATGATTTTTAATTCTTTTAATTCTTTTTATTTTTTGTAATTGATTAGCCCAAAAACTCTACATAACCATATCAAGGATGTAGATGTGGCCATTCAATGTGACGTGAGCCTTTTAATAAACATGTTTTCAGTTTGCGGAGTTAGAAAAGTATTGGCTGTGTTAAACACTTAACCTTACACTGGCTAAGAAATGCCTTATTAGTCTTTAATTTACTAGTCAGATTATCTGATAGGATGTCTCAGGAGATGGCATGATTTTCACAAATAGTCTACAATGTGTTGTTAAATTTTTCATCCTTATAGCTTTTCTAAAGCCTATCAACAGTTTTCTTTTCTCTCTTTCTCTTTTTTGCAGTATAATGTTTTATTTTTTAATTTTAAAACAATTGAAGTAAAAGTTATGTACATTCAAAGTGTACAGTGTGATGATTTGATATACATACATGTTGTATATTGATTGCCACAGTCAAATTAATTAACACATCTGTCATTATCTATAGCTACTGTATGTGGGGAGATGGTCCTCAGTGAGTACACTTAAAATCTATTATCTGGATAAGTTTCAAGTAAGCAATACAAGTATTATTAACTGTAGTTGCCATGCTGTGCATAAGATCTTCAGAACGTATTTATCTTATAACTGCAACTTTGTACCCTTTGACCAACATCTCCCCATTTCCCCCACCCTCCCAGCCCTGGAAACCACCATTCTACTCTCTTCTTCTATGAATTTGACTATTTTAGATTCCACACATAAGTGATATTATACAGTATTTGTCTTTCTGTGTCAGGCTTATTTCATGTAGCATAATGTCCTTCAGGTTCATTCATGTTCTCACAAATAGCAGGATTTCCTCCTTTTTTATGGCTGAATAATATTTGTGTGTGTGTGCGTGCACGCACGCGCGTGCACATGAGTGCATCACATTTTGTTTATCTGATAATCTATAGATGGACACTTAAGTTGTTTCAGTACCTTGGCTATTATGAATAATGCTGCAGCGAACACGGGGGAGCAGATACCTCTTAAGATACTGTTTTCATTTCCTTTGGATATATACCCAGGAATAGGATTGCTAGATTGTATGATAGTTCTGTTGTTAATTTTTTTCAGAAACCGCCATTCTGTTCTCCATAATACCAGTACTAATTTACATTCCCACCAAGTGTACAAGGGTTCCCTTTTCTCCTCACCATCACCAACACTTGTTATCTTTTGTCCTTGATTAGTCGTCCTAATAGGTATGAGGTGCTATGTTGTGGTTTTCATTTGCATTTTCTTGATGATTAGTGATTTTGATTGTGTTTTCATATAGGAGGTCTTCAAAAAGTTCATGGAATATATGTATTATAAAAAAATGCACATATTTCAAAAACTTTTGTACCAAATTAAACTCATACTAAACTTGCTGTAATGTGTCTGAAAGAACTTAGTTTGAGGCATTGAGAAGAATAAGACATCACTTTGAAAAGAGCAACATGAATTTTGCTAAAATTGAAGCAGGAACAAACATCACATTTATGGTAAAGCTTGGGTGGAAGAATGATGAAATCATTGGTGCTTTTTGAAAAGTTTATGGGGACAATGTCCCAAAGAAATCAGCAATTTACAAATGGGTAACTCATTTTAAGACAGGAGGAGAACTGAGTGAACAAAATGCTGTGTCTAAAGAAGAGTAGCATCCCTCTCCCTCTCCCTCTCCCTCTCCCCCTCCCTCTCCCCTCTTTCCACGGTCTCCCTCTGATGCCGAGCCGAAGCTGGACGGTACTGCTGCCATCTCAGCTCACTGCAACCTCCCTGCCCGATTCTCCTGCCTCAGCCTGCCGAGTGCCTGCGATTGCAGGCGTGCGCCGCCACGCCTGACTGGTTTTCGTATTTTTTTGGTGGAGACGGGGTTTCGATGTGTCGGCCGGGCTGGTCTCCAGCTCCTAACCGCGAGTGATCTGCCAGCCTCGGCCTCCCGAGGTGCCGGGATTGCAGACGGAGTCTCGTTAACTCAGTGCTCAATGGCGCCCAGGCTGGAGTGCAGTGGCGTGATCTCGGCTCGCTACAACCATCTCCCAGCCGCCTGCCTTGGCCTCCCTAAGTGCCGAGATTGCAGCCTCTGCCTGGCAGCCACCCCGTCTGGGAAGTGAGGAGCGTCTCCGCCTGACCGCCCATCGTCTGGGATGTGAGGAGCCCCTCTGCCTGGCTGCCCAGTCTGGAAAGTGAGGAGCGTCTCTGCCCGGCCGCCATCCCATCTAGGAAGTGAGGAGCGCCTCTTCCCGGCCGCCATCACATCTGGGAAGTGAGGAGCATCTCTGCCCGGCCGCCCATCGTCTGAGATGTGGGGAGCACCTCTGCCCTGCCGCCCCGTCCGGGATGTGAGGAGCGTCTCTGCCCGGCCGCCCCGTCTGAGAAGTGAGGAGACCCTCTGCCTGGCAACCACCCCATCTGAGAAGTGAGGAGCCCCTCCGCCCGGCAGCCACCCCGTCTGAGAAGTGAGGAGCGTCCTCCCTCCTCGTCCAGGAGGGAGGTGGGGGGGTCAGCCCCCCGCCCGGCCAGCCGCCCCGTCCGGGAGGTGAGGGGCGCCTCTGCCTGGCCGCCCCTACCGGGAAGTGAGGAGCCCCTCTGCCCGGCCAGCCGCCCCGTCCGGGAGGGAGGTGGGGGGGTCAGCCCCCCGCCGGGCCAGCCGCCCCATCGGGGAAGTGAGGGGTGCCTCTGCCCGGCCGCCCCTACTGGGAAGTGAGGAGCCCCTCTGCCCGGCCAGCCACCCTGTCCGGGAGGGAGGTGGGGGGTCAGCCCCCCGCCCGGCCAGCCGCCCCGTCCGGGAGGGAGGTGGGGGGGGTCAGCCCCCCGCCCGGCCAGCCGCCCTGTCCGGGAGGTGAGGGGCGCTTCTGCCCGGCCGCCCCTACTGGGAAGTGAGGAGCTCCTCTGCCCGGCCACCACCCCATCTGGGAGGTGTACTCAACAGCTCATTGAGAACGGGCCATGAAGACAATGGCGGTTTTGTGGAATAGAAAGGGGGGAAAGGTGGGGAAAAGATTGAGAAATCGGATGGTTGCCGTGTCTGTGTAGAAAGAGGTAGACATGGGAGACTTTTCATTTTGTTCTGTACTAAGAAAAATTCTTCTGCCTTGGGATCCTGTTGATCTGTGACCTTACCCCCAACCCTGTGCTCTCTGAAACATGTGCTGTATCCACTCAGGGTTGAATGGATTAAGGGCGGTGCAAGATGTGCTTTGTTAAACAGATGCTTGAAGGCAGCATGTTCCTTAAGAGTCATCACCACTCCCTAATCTCAAGTACCCAGGGACACAAACACTGCAGAAGGCCGCAGGGTCCTCTGCCTAGGAAAACCAGAGAACTTTGTTCACTTGTTTATCTGCTGACCTTCCCTCCACTATTGTCCTGTGACCCTGCCAAATCCCCCTCTGCGAGAAACACCCAAGAATGATCAATAAAAAAAAAAAAAAAAAGCAGAGTAGCTACCCAGATTAAAATTCAGTCAAATTTCCAGCTGCCTATCTATAGCTGATTGGAGGTAAATGTCTAGTCACTTCTCTGCAGTAGAAGAGTAATTCCTTGCTTCATAATGCTGAGAAATTTGGATGATAATAATGTTGGTAGAGGTTCATTGATTGTAACCCTGGTTTGTGGATGTTGCTAGTGGAAGATTGCAGAGTGTGGGGGAGAAGGTAGATGGGAATTTTTTGTACTTTCTCCCCAATTTCAATGTGAACCCAAAACTGATCTAAAATAATAAAGTCTCAATATTTAAAAATATTAATAAATAACACACCTAAAATTTATAATAATAATTTAATACATTTTTACATTTAAAGGCATAACACTTGTTTTTGAATTGGGGGCCTGACTGTTGAAACTGAGTCATTCATAACTTATGCCATGAATTTGAAGACTACTCTATTTTCTTTGCCATGATTCTTTGTAGTTGGCAGAAACAAAATAATTGGCTCTCTCATGTATTTATTTAACAAACAATTTATTGAACAGCTACTATCTAAAAGGTAGCCAACACTAAACATGCACTGACAGTGAGGGAGATGTGAGTGTGTGAGGGCAGGGGGTTGGCAACTCTCTGTACTTTTGACTCAGTTTTGCTGTGAACCTAAAACTGCTCTAAAGTCTATTAAAAAATACAACAATCAAAAAAAAAAAAAAAAGACAGGACAAGACAATGTTGAAAGTGAAACCCACAGCAGCAGACCATCCACATCAATTTTTGAAGAAAAATTAATTTTGTTCATGCCCTAATTGAAGAGGACTGATGATTAATAGTAGAAATGGTAGTCAGCTTCATAGATGTCACATGCAATTGATTGAGCTCACTCAATTCTGACTGAAAATTAAAGTTGAGCAAACTTTCCATTTGATGGATGCCAAAACCATTGCTGCCAGATCAACTGCAGACAACAGCAGAGCTTTCAATGGAAATTTTAAATGAGTGAGATCAGGATCCTGAAGCATTTCTTCAAAGAATTATAACAGAAGATGAAACATCACTTTACCAGTGTGACTGAAGACAAAGCACAGTCAAAGCAATGGCTACCAAGATGCGGACGTGGTCCAGGAAGAGCAAAAGCAGGCTGGTCAAGAGCAAAGATCATGGCAACAGTTTTTTTGAGTGCTCAAGACATTTTGCTGGTTGACTTTCTGGAGGGCCAAAACAATGATAATATCTGTTTATTATGAAATTGTGTTGAGAAAGTTTGCCAAATTATTAGCAAAAAAACACCTGAGAAAACTTTACCTGAGATCCCTCCTCCAACCCAACAGTGCTTCTGCTCTTTCCTCAAACAAGGGCAATTGTGAGTTTCAATGGGAAGTCGTTAAGCATCTAATTTACAGTCCTCATTTTGCTCCCTCTGACTTCTTTTTGTTTCCTAATGTTAAACAATTTTAAAGGACACCCATTTTTCTTCAGTTAATAGTGTAAAAAAAGCTGCATGGACATGGTTAAATTCCCAGGACCCTCAGATCTTCAGAGACCAACTAATGGCTGGTATCATTACTTAGCAAGTTGCCTTAACCTTGATGGAGCTTATGTTGAGAAATAAGTTTGCACATTTTTAAATTTTTATCTTTTAATTCATATTTTCCATGAACTTTTTGAAGTTTCCTCATATACCTGTTGCTCGTCTGTGTATCTTCTTTGGAAAAATGTCTATGCAGGTCCTTTGTTCATTTATTAATCAGATTTTTTCTTTTTTTCTTTTTTCTTTTTTTGCTATTGAGTTGTATGAGTTCCTTATATGTTTTAGATGGTAACCCCTTTCTGCTCTTACATAGCAGAATGTCTTCATGGATGTCAATTATTTTGTGAATTCTTGAGAAAGTTCACATTTAGCTCCTTGGCATTTGCTAACCAACAAAGTATTAGTTTGCTTTTGGTCCCTTGATGCGCATCAAATCTCATTGTCATATTTTTAGCTGGGCATGTACATAGCCTCTTACCTATTGTCTAATACCCAGTGGTTATTAGTCTACTGGTACCTTCCTGGGTAGAAGGGAGAAAACTGCTCCTATTTTCCTCTTAACTAATTATAAGAAAGACTAAACATATCCTAGTAATCCTAAGTCAGACTTTATATTTTATTTGACAACAAAGCATGGAAACTACAACCTCCAAAGTTTATTGTTCCCAGGGTTCTTCTTGACTACTCTTCACTCATCTGTCTTTATCATGAGATGATCTCCACCTTCCACAATGTCGTTTGCCACTATCCATTCCCTCTCTAGCCATGTGTGTCCTTTCTGCCATTCTGCATACCGGGAGTTGTAGTTGCTGAGGAGATGCAAAATCACAAGTTCTCTTAGTGTGGGTTGTGAGGGTATCTCAGGCATCAGTTCCTGAGCAGTAAGAGAGGTTGCTACTTTACTTTCAGGCTAGATGTAGACCTTGATTATCAACTTAGGAGCAAGTAGCAACTACTTTTCACAAAGCCACTGGCATTTAGTCAAACTTTGTGTTTGCTTTCTTGTTTTTACATGGGCATTGTAAATAAAAACCCAAATGCTGAATTTTATAAAGATCAGGGCTTCTCTTTGTAAAATTGCCCCATTATCCTACCCCCATGAAGTAAAAAAAAAACTTTAAATGTGTCTCCTTCTATAATTTTTAATGCTCACAGAAACATACATGTACCTGTATGCTTGTTTGTGTGTGTGTTTGTGTTTTTTAGTCTAGAGCTTGGATTTTCTTTAATGTGTTATTTCCAGTCTGAGATCCATCACAAACATTATCACCACAATTTAACTAATTATTTATTATCTCTGCCCAGCATCCCACAGCTTGAATGTATTATAATTTTTAAGTTACTTACCTGAACACTTACATCGTGTTTACATTTTTGGCTGTATGCTCTAAGGATCATTCTCATACACATGCTCTTATGTGTTTTGCAATTATTTTTGCTGAATAGAATTCTAAATTTACTGGCTGTAAGATTCTGATAGGTACAGCCAAATTGCCTACTAAAAAAAGGGCAATGGGGAGATAGATAACTCGCCTTCTTTCATTTACAATGTGTTTGAGAGGTTTTTGTTTTTGTTTTTTTTTGTCTTAGGTTTGTTTGTTTATTTGTTTCTCCTTTGACATTATAACTGGATACTGGAAAGAAGCCTCTCACTTAAGGCAAGGCAGACACCTTTGAAATGTAGTTGCCTGATCAATATTTTTTTAAACATTGCATGTACTATAGGAAGTTTCTTCCTCTAGGAACTCCTTCTACCTTTTAAAAGGAGAAAATTCTCAATGCATTTACTGCAATTTCCGTAGAGGAAATTATTTTGATACATATTTACTGTCCCGTCAAATGCTTGAAATACATACATGAATTTTCCAGGAAATCTTGAATAGGAATTGAAAGATTAGACAGGTTAAAGTAGATAGCAGTAATAGTTGTCTCTTTCTTCCTTGATAAATATGGGTAAAGCTAGAGAAAATATGTTGTTTGTGTTGCCAGAAGCAGAGAATAGGTATATTGCTGTCAAGATGGGAAAGGAAAAACATTTGCAATTCTGTTCAATGCCATGAGTTTGATACCTGACCCCCAGATAATTTTTCAAAACTCCTGTTTCAGCCTCTTTTTAGCCAACTTGGATTATTAGGAGTTCTTAGCATTTACATGTGTGAGTATGAATCTTTTTATTTGTACTGTTTCAATGTACTATTTAAACAAAGACAAGCCATTTATTATTTATTCTTCTGTTTTCATGTTCATGAAGATAGAATAATTTCCACATAATTGAAATTAGAGCATGACTGCTAAAATAAAGTTTGCTGAGTATTTAGAAACCCTTGGAGGGAAAGGCAATTTTAGCATAAATTAATGCCTTTTGATTTACATTTTGTAATATATTTTTAATTTCACTTTTAAAGCTGAATTTGAATGCATGCATTTTTGTAACTTTTGTCTTTCAGATGTAAACTTCTTACTATACAAGATAGCTTAGGTAAATGGCTATGAGAGTGCACACAATTTTCAGTCATGTAATTTCCTTTTTTTTAACTGTCTACGTATTCTAATTTTAATGTCTCGTTGTTCATCTTTATCATTTGTTTAGAAAGTAAAAAAGTATTCAAAAATACACATTTATATACATACATATATGTGATTATATATATTTGTAAATATGCTTCACATATATTGAAGAGTAAATTATAATGTTCTTTTCTAAATATCTTGGTTTTTCCCACATCCTGCAACCTTCCCATTTGCTACATTCTCTGTTCAATCACAATAACATTAACATACAGGGAGAATATTTATATACAGGCTTCTCCTAGATCAACAATATCTTCCCCGATGGCTGGGCATAATATTATGTGTCGCAAATACCAGGGTTTTAGAATTATGAGTTGTCAACTAAAAATAATGAGTAAGAAGAGAGAATTATCAGGTCTCACATATGAACTTCATCTGTCCATGGTACCTTTCCACTTGACGAAATCACTTATAACTTCAAACTCAATATTTCATAGATAAGTGTCATCACCTTCCCCCAAATACAACCCAATTTTTCATCCTGCAGACTTCAAACTGTGGAGTCAGCTTTGATGCCCTTCTTTTGACTCAGCGACTAACATATAATAATATGATAACAAAGTCAAAGTCTCTCTGATTCTTCCTTTCTTTTCACACTGTTGCCATCCTACATCAAAATTCAACGTTTCTATTAATGAAAATTTCCCTTCCTGGTTTTGTCTACAATCCTAGCATCTGGCACTGCATTTGACCACATGGTAGGAATTGAATCAATATTCATTGAATGAGTACATAAACACTACAAGATTCATTTTATTAATTTGATTAAAATGCAGCTTTCATCAGGTTACTTTGCTGAATGCAGATTTCTAGTTCATCTCAGCTATCAAGAGAGGAAAAATGAAACTTCTCACCTTAGTTTTTAGGGCTCTTTAAGATCTTGCTCTCTTAATTTTACTTTTATCACTGCTCTAACTGTGAATGCTCTCTGTTGCATTTATGCTACTTTAAAATTTCCCTTAGTATTTCATGCTTCATCCCAAGCCTAGCATGCATCATTCCTGTATACTGTGTTTTCATGCCTGGTTTGCTTACTCTGAAATGACCTATCATGTCTAGCCTCCCTCCCTAAGCCTAACCTTAGGCTTAACTGAAGTTTCTGTACTTAAAAGTTCCATTAGTCAACTTTAGTCCATAGTAGTATTCTATCTCCTTCCTTGGCACATTTACTGTTTTAATGGTCTCTCTCTCTCTCTCTCCCTCTGTCTCTCTCTCTCTCTCTGTCTCTCTCTCTCTCTTTCTCTCTCTCTCTCTCTCTCTCTCTCTCCTCTGTTTAACACTGATGCTTTTCTAACTCACAGAAGTAAGAATCCCTTCCCTTCTCTTGGAGAGTACAGATATACTTTAATGAATGGTGGGAAAGGTAGGTAGAGTTTATGAGCCCACTGTAGGTAGAGGATAGAGATGGATGAAACGGCTAGATGAATGGAGGGAGACGGTTGTTGTTGGATAGGGAGGTGCTCAACTCAAGAGGGCCTGAAAGTGGAGAGAGTTTTTGTTAACCCCAGAGAGTAGCCTCTTAGAGAGGGAAGTAAGTTCACAAAAAAAGACTGCAGACATGAATGTTTCCTTCTTCAAAATTTGACCTTAATATAGCCTAGCCTGATGTTTCCTGGGCAGGAGAAATAGAATAATCTCACAGCACCGTTCTCGTGCTTTCACTGCCTTAGAAGTTTTCTCAAGTACCTTTAGGTGAAAGTCATGTAACTTCATTACACCCTCCCATGCTACATTGTCTGGCTTATAAGGTATTTATTTTAGGGCCATCAGTCACTGAATTTCTGTGTAAAATGAACTCATGTCTCTTGTCGCAGAATAAGCAATTGTTTGAACTATCTTGACTAAACTATTTATTTAGGCACCTAACCAATTGATTAAATAATACCACTGGACTAAGATCCTTTGTTCTTCCAGCAAAGTACAGCACAGTTTGGTCCCAGCTCACCACTCCTGCCTCATTTCATACTGTGTTCCTACTGCCTTTGCCTTTCTGCCACTCTGGCCTTTCAGTTTCTCAGATGCACTAGGTTTCTTCTGAACACGGGATCTTGGCATACGCTCTCAATCTGCCTGAAACTTTGCTTTCCTTGCCTGCGTAGCTCTCTCCACTATCTCAGACTAGGTCATATTCCCCTATTGTAAGTATTTTTGGCTTCCTGTGCCTTTCTCTCATGGTCTTTACCACGGGTATGATATTACATTTTTAAATGATTTCTTGATTAATGTCTATCTTTCCTACTAAATTTAAAGTTCCTTGAGAGTGTATCGGTTTTTGCACATTTTTGCATCTCAGTGCATGGCACCTACAAGGCACTCAATAAATAACTATTAAATTAAGTGAACTGGGAATTTAAATTTCATTTGTGAATCCAGTTATTTACTTCATAGATACAGATTTATTCTGTTACATTGTTATCCCTGTTATCTAAACCTTCTAAAACACAAAAGAAACCAAACACATCTGAAAGGGCTTCTAAGCATAAATAATTGAAAGCATAAATATAGTTATCTATTTAGTCAAAAATTGATGTTTGTCTTTTGTCTTTTGTACAGTAGAGACAGTTCTTTAAAGATATGGTAACTTTCTCATGCTGCATGGTTTGGGAACTTTAAATACATTTTTAGTATCAATATATACCCACTTCCAAGCAAGATTATACACAGAAAAGTCTGAAACATCCCCAAAGCCTTTTTCATTTCAATACAGGGAGCCTAATGATTTTACTAGGCAACTTTGTTATACAGAGTTTTCTCAGTAGAGTGAATGCTAAATCAGTTATCCGGCAAGTTCATGTTAAAGGAAAGATGTTCAAAGAGTTATTCCACAAGGCTTCTCATACCTAGATCTTCAAAGTGTACCTGCGTGGTTTAGTGATACTAAACTATAAATAATTTGAAGGAAAGAGAGAAGTTTGATGGCTTAATAAAAAAGGGGTCAGTTTTTTTCTGGACACTGAGGTTGCTGGATGCAGAGATACTGTTTATAAAGATAAGGCTTTTCCTCCTTTTGTAGCTGATTTTGTGAATTTCTTAGAAATATCTGCTCTGAATTTCTTACTTCTTTTCTGAGTTTACCCATAAACCAAAAACTACATAATATTTGAGTGCAACTGCAAAGAAAAATGTATCCATGATGAATGTCTTTAACTCCTCCGTCTTGCTCATGAGACATATCCAGCCAAGCAGCAAGTACTGACCGTTCTGTCGCATGAGTAAGGCTTGGCTCCTACTTTTCTTCTACTTGTCCACCCTGGGAATATCCTAGCTCAGCACCAATAACTTCTGAAGCATTTCCCTCCCACCAATTGCCCCACTCACTGTTGGCGTGGTTGCTTCTGAAATGCAAATCTGAGTACTCCTTCATTTAAAACATTTAAATTGCTCATGACAACAGCAACAAATGAATATAAAATTTTTACTATATAGCAAGTACTGGTCCAAGTATTTTATATATATGAACTCATGATTATGCCTTGGAACAGTAAATCTAGAAACTATTGATAGGGACAGGAGGCAGGTAAATTCTGGGCAGAAGAGGGTGGGTCCCTAGTGAGGGCCCCAAAGCCTGATACCACAGCCCAAGGTGAGAACTTACATCCCTGTTTTCCCACTTGAATGTTGCCTTTTCCAAAACCACCCATGGCCCACCCCATCCCCCATCATGTGCCCATAAAAACCCTGGACTCAGCCAGTAGAGAGGAGGAGAAGCAGTGGGATGTTGGAGACTACAGTTTGACCATTGAAGAGAAGCAACTTGACTTCAGAGGGACAGCTTGATGGCATAGCTTCAGAGAGGAGTCTGGTCAGGGACAGCTGGACTTCAGGAAAAGATTACCTTCCTGTTCTATCCTCCTTTCAGCTCCCCTTTACACTGAGAGCTCCTACATTTACCAAATTCAGTTGATTCGTGTGACCTCATTCTTCCTGGATGTTGGGCAAAAACTTAGGTGCCATAAGCGTGGGCGCAAAAGGCTGTCACACTGACCCTCCACTGAGCTGTTAACACTTAAGCCATCCACAAATGGCAAAACTAAAGTGTTACTATATGTAACACTCCTTCTGGGGCTTCAGGGGTCATGGGCACCCCCAACCCCCATCCCCCCCACTGCCCTTGCCTAATGCTGCTGCAGGGCCCTCATGGAGTTTTGCTCCTGCTGGCACCCAAAAGTGCTCACCCCAGCTCCTGTACCTGCTCACCTGTGCTCCCCCTCCTGCAAGTGGTTGAGAGCTGTGGGCTGAGTAAGCAAGGCAACCCTGTTGCAAGGCTCGCAAAGGGGTCAGGGCAATATCTGGCTTCACTATCAGTCATCACATTAGTATAATCATAAAGCTGACATTAATTGAGTGTTTATTTTGACCAAGCACTGTCCTAAGCACTTTACAATATTAACTCATGTATCCCTAAAAATAACCAGATAAGTCTGGTTATTTTGGTATGTTTTTTTTTCACAATTATAAATTAATTAAATCATTAAGTAGTGGTTAAATAACTTGCCCACCATCATATGGCTAAGCAGAGAGGTGGCATTCAAACCTAGGCAATTTACCTCCATCCAGAGTCTGTGTTCCGAAGTGCTGTTCATACTGATTTTCCAAGTAAGCCCCCTAATTTTGTAGCCTGGCACACAGTGCACATTTGGTTCTCTTTTCCAACCTCGTATTCACTAGGGTTACATTTGCCTATCTTGCATTTTATTCTGTCACACGGAACTAAACAAATGCTGTCTTAAATGGATTCTTCACCTAGACCAGCTTGACTAATTCAAGCACTCTGTTTATTCCTCTGTACAACATTTGTCTGAGGTCTGTGACCTAGAATGTTCACAACTAAAAGGTTACTCTGTAGCCATACTATGTACTTTTGTTTCCACCAGCTAAAATGTTTGCATTAAAAAATCAGTGGTGATTATTCCCAAACATGCTAGTTGTACCTATTATTGTAGCAATCTAATGTAATTAAATATATGAAACATGAGTAAGAAAAAAACAGCCAAATGTTTTGAAAGACTAACTTTTAATGAGTTTTCTTTTTTTAAATGGCTGTCAAATGTGGTGAGATAACTGTGAAAGGCTGGGGAAAAATTTATAAAAATGTAGAATCGTTCTGTACTCAGATTTGGTCACAAATATCTTTTTCATTCCAACGTAAAGAAACTGAAACTGGCAGTGGTAAATAGTGCAGTATGGGTGTGGTGTATGACAGAAAGATTTTTCAGAACTTCAACTTATGGATTCATACACAAAGAGAATGACTTCTTATTTCAAAAGATTGGTAAATAAATTGTGTATTTCATGTTTTATAATTCAGTGTTATGATTAAGAAGTGAGAGTACGATAAATTCCATGCCTTTGCCAACTTTAAAAAAATCAAGCTGACAACTATCAGTTTGTATTGTTTTGAATGAGAGGATTTCTAATTGTTGAGGTATGGTACCATATGTGACATCACACTTACAGTCCAGCCAAAGTACAGAATTCAGGGTTCTTCTAATATTAACCTACGATGTACTTTATGATCTCTCATCTTTTGCCATTGAACATGCTTTCCTTCTGCCCAAAATGCCTTTTCCTAAACTTCTTTACCTGATAAGTTCTATTTATCCTTCAGTTTTGGATATTACCTGCTCTAAAATCTTTGCAGACCTCCCAAGACCTAGATCCTCTTATATATATTTGAAACAACTACTCAGGAAAAAAAAAATGTAACAAAAAATTGAAGGGAAAGAATGAGTGTATTCATCCTTTTTATTTTTTTCTTTAATGGGGATAAGACAGTTTTCAAAAATCTAATTTTAAGGATGGTAAAAAGTTAAACTTTCCTAATCCTAGTATGTTATTCTTAATAAATCTCTAAGGCAATCACAGACTTGACAATGATTTAAACATTAATGATAATATTGTAGTGCTGAGGATGGAAGTCATATGACAAGGGAATCTTGCAAAATTTTGACTTGGAAATGATTTGACCCAAAAACTTGTTATTTTTTACATATTATGGTCAGGTCAATCATTTGTAGGAGAGAAGTCCCATCAGTAATAGATAGACTACTGCAAGGCAGGTCCCTAAATGTGAACACATAACTAAGTGAGACAGCAGATGGTAAGTAGAGTTTAGGTGATTGTAGAGGTTTCCATAGTAAGCATATTTTATCTGATCAAAGTATTTTGTAACCATGAAAAGAATATAATTGTAAGCATTTATTATCTAAGTGGGGTGATTTTTGATAAGGGCGAAACAGGATTGCTTTTGTTCAAATGAGATAGATATCCAATCAGAAGATATAGAGATTATATTAATTATGTGGTTCTGGTGCTTAAGAAGTAAAACAGGCCTCTCTTGGACTCACCTTCACTGACAAATCGCAATTTAGCCTAAGATGCACTAGAGCTGTAAAGCTGAAGTACTTACATGCTTTGCTTTCCTAGTGATCCTTCTATGGCAAGCCCATAAAACAAGGGGATGAGTTGAAAGTAATTAGGTCTCAGTAAGAAGCAAGCTATAGTAATCTGTTTTGTTTAAGGTAGTGGAATAAAAACAAGCATATAGATAGGAATAGAACAAATCAGAACACAAACCCTGGGAATAAATCCATGCATATAACTGATCTTTGAAAAGGATGCCAAGAATACACAATGGGGAAAGGTATTCTCTTCAACAAACGGTGTTGGGAAAACTGGATATCCACATGCAAAATAATGAATGGGCCCTTATCTTGTACCATACACAAAAGTCAACTCAGAGTGGATTAAAGACTTCAATGTAAAACCCAAAACAGTAAAGTTCCTAGAAGAAAACATAGGGGAAAAACTTCATGACATTGGTCTTGGCAGTGATTTCATGGATATGACACTAAAAGTACAGTCAATGAAAACAAAAATAAACAAGTGGCACTATGTCAACTAAAAATCTTCTACAGAGCAAAGGAAACAATCAACAGAATGAAAAGACAACCTGTGGAATGGGGGAAAATATTTACGAACTATATATCTGGGCTTAATCTATATACAAACCACAAATGCAGGGTTAGTCTCTAAAATATATAAGGAACTCCTACAACTCTATAGTAAAACAAACCAAAAAATTTGATCAGAAAATGCGCTAAGGACTTGAGTAGATGTTTCTCCAAAGTAGACATACACATGGCAAACCGCTTACATGAAAAAAAAATGCTTAATGTCACAAATCAGAGAAATGCAAATCAAAACCACAATGAGATACCACCTCACACTTGTGAGGATGACTATTATAAAAACAAAGGCAATGAATATTGGTGAAGGCGTGGAGAAATTGGAACCCTTGAACACTGTCGGTGGGAATCGAAAATAGTACAGCCACTGTAGAAAACAGTATGGAGGTTCCTACAAAAAAAAAGTGAAAACAGAGCTACTATATGATCTTAAAGAAATATATGCACTCCTATGCTCATTTTAGCACTTTTCACATCAGACAGCATATAGAAACAATCCAGATGTCAATCAGCAGGTGAATGGATAAAGAAAATGTTGTGTAGACATACAATGGAATACTATTCTTAAAAAGAAGGAAATCCTGCAATATGCAACAATGTGGATGAACTTGAGGACATTATGCTAAGTGAAATAAGCTAGTCACAAAAAGACGAACCAATATTACATGATTTCACTTACATGAGGTATCTAAAATAGTCAAATCAATGGAATCAAAGGGTAGAATGGTGGTTGCCAGGAGTTTACAGAGGGGGAAATGAAGAGTTACTAATCCGCAGGCATAAAGTTTCAGATAAGCAAGATGAATAAGATCTAGAAATTCAGAAATCTGACATATAACATTGTACCTATACTCAACAATAATGTATCCTACACTTAAAAATCTGTTGAGAGAGTATATCTCATGGTAAGTGCTTTTACCACAATAAAATTTACCCAAAAGAAATACACAGCCACATACCACGTATACTCAAGTATTGCCCCATAATCAGTGTTAGCCTGGTGTGTGTGGCAAGCAAGGGTGCCACTCTGGGGGAACTAATTGTATTGAATTTATTGAAGAATGGCTTTCATCAGTCGCTGGCTGTTCAGCTGAGTCCATTTGGCCCTCAGGCTGCTAGTTTCAGAAGGATAATTAAGTATAATCTTGTCACTTTTTTTATTAACACCCTTCAGATGTTCCCCATTGCCTACAAAATAGAGTCTATACTCTTTAGATTGATATTAAAGTCTCTCTACGGTCCATCCCCAACCTACAACCTACATTTGGTGGTTTTCATTAAACCACATTTCAGACAAACCAAAGAACTCAGGGTTTTTCCAACATGAACCCTTGATACTATATATATATATATATATTTTATCATTCATGACATATTTATATTTTATTTTTCTAATTTTCCAGATCAGGATCAGCCCAATCAGAATTAATCTTTTTTTTAAAGGAGTGTGGACCATTAGTTAAGTGTACAGGCTTTTAGGTATCTGGGTTTAATTACTGTTTTTTGTTTGTTTGTTTCACAAAACCTAATTTACTGTCACTTATTATTTTTTCTATAATTAATAGTAGGCTGTTAATATCATTATTATATTTTGAATCTACCATTTATCACATATTGCTTTGTGGTGTTTTTTCTATACTTATCTCTTAAACATAAGGTTTTTGAGGTCAGAAGCTTTGTCATACTTAAAATTTTAATCCCCCTTAACCCTCCAAAATCATGTACATTTTAGATATCTTTTTTTATAAATGTAGACTGAGTTGACTTGATAGAATTCTACCTTACTAATCATGTTAAAATTACTATAACTTGTGGCAAATCCAAATACTATATCTTTCAATAATGTTTATCTTTCATATAGTCTTATAGCTTTGATGCAAATCAGTCTATAAAGTCTGTAAAATGAATCCATTCAGATAGTACTTCTGCCATGTATCTAATTCTGCCAAATATCTGTACTTTATATCTACTTCAGATATATCTAAAATATCTTTGAGATATTTTAGTTTGTAATCAGAATCTAAGCCATCATTTTTAAAAAAATAATCTGGTATGTTACTGATTGAATTTCCTACTAAATATGCAAGACAAAATAGTCTTCACTTAATCAGGATAGCAACAAATAGCCTTCTTAAATAATATTACTTGTATGCAATATCTGTATCCAGATTGAATTCCACTTTTTCTAAAAATGTAATTGTAAATGAAGCTTCCATCAGTATGGGTAAAATGTCCACAAGGGAGAATATAAAAAGAAGTCCTGAAATGTGTTAGTCATCGGTTTGGTTTTTAGACTTAATTTTCACAAAGTAAGTCTAGCACTGTTGACAAACTAACCTCTCCAAGCCTCAAATTTTTTATCTATAAAATGACTGTGTTACCTGAAGATATCTGAAATCCTTTTCAATTTAAGATAGTATATGAAACTGTTACCGAAATGAGGGAAATAGCAACCCTAAATTGTTTACGGTATTCTAGAGGACTACTACCAGAATCCATACTCATTCAATGAATATCCATTTAGTCAGTATATATTTATTGAGTATGTATTGAAAATACAGACAGGCACAGTTTTAGGAATCAGGAAGACAGTGCTAAAATGTCTACCTTCGTGGAATTTGCAGTTAAGTGAGGAAGACAGACAAAATATCAGGTAAACAGTGGATAGATTATAAACCCAGGAGTAGTTAAATACTATGAAGAAAAGTATGCTGAGGAGTAGAGTGTGACAGGAGGAGCTATTTTAAATAGAGAGAAGATATTTAAATAGGAATATAGAACATAAATTAGGTTAAAAAATAAGTCTGAAGAAAGAGCATTCCAAGCAGAGAACAGCAAGTGAAGCAACAGCCACATTTAGAAGGGCCCTTGGTATGTCTGGAGGAACATTGAAAAGGCCAGTGTGGTTTCAGTGGAGTGAGCAAGAGGCGATGAGGCCAAAAGTGTAGCCATGGCCAGATGGTATAAGACAGTAATTCCCAGAAGGAACAATCCACACATACCGCCTCCCACCACCCCGACCCACCCTCTGGACATTTGGCAACGTTTGGAGACATTTTTAGTTGTCACAATAGCAAAATGGATGCTACCAGCTCTAGTTTCTGGAAGCCAGCGATACTACTCAACATCCTAAGATGGACAGAAGCACCTCCTAACTATTGTTTGGCTAAAAATGTCCATAATGTTAAGGTTGGGAATCTCGGATACAGGGCTTGTAAGCCAAAGTAAGCAGTTTGTATTTTATTTTAACTGTGATGGGAATCCACTGGAAAATGTTCAGTAGGGCAGAAGGATGACATGGTTGGATCTGTTGTGTGGAGAATGACTAAAGATGGAGGAGAAGAGAGACATGAAAACTAGTGAGGAGGTGACTGCAAGAGTCCAGGATGGAGATGTTGGTGGCTTGGACCAGCATAGACGCTAAGGAGGAAAGGAGAGAGATTGTTGTTCTTCAGATATAAGTAAATTGAATCCTGGATTTTTTTTTTGCCTTTTTTGCTATGGTTTTCTATCCGGCTTTAAAGTTTCATGAAGTGATTTAGATCATTTAACACTTTACATTTAGAGGACAACAATTGGCCTACATGGCAGGGTGTCAAGGGGATGTATTTATGGAGGATTGACTCTTCAGTTGAGATCTTCACAACAATATGAGAAATTACATCTTTCAACGATTCACTTTATCCTCTCGAATCCAATTTCTTATGGGTCAGACATATACCATATGAACCCAGTGGAGATAGAAGTCAATTTTATGCTGTTTATTATTATTTGGGGTTACATTTAAAGTTTGAAAACATTATCAAAAATGATTTCCTGCTCTTCCTATCTGAATGGAACATTCCCTGATTTTTCTCTTTCATAAAGAAAAAGTCAGGCTTATAATTGAGCATATTTTTTGGAAGTTGAGAACTTTGTTCTCCAATTATTGTGGCTTAGGTGATTGATAGCAAACATTCAAAAACATACAAAGATATACAAAAATATTCAAAGTTTTACAAGGCACAAAATAGCCTAGAACATTTTATGTGAGCTTTATGTTTAATAGCAAACATACAGGTGCTCTGATCCATAACTCCTTTCGTGCTTTGTAGCCCAGAGAATTCATAGGTTACCACCCTGCCACCCGCCATGTACTAGTAAAACAAAAATGTCCTATATTGAGAAAGAAAAATAGATCTGACTGTAAACAATTCACTGCCCTACATTCATATGAATGCTGGTAGTCTGGGTATTGTAATATGGGTTTGTAATATAGGTTCATGTAGGCTGAAGCAATTTGGGCTTGAATTAGCAAGAATTCCTTATTTGATACTCTATAAAACTTATTTTATTCTTATTTATATTTAATGAAGAATAATCTATAGCTGCCAAATATGGAATGTAGTATGGCAATTCTTTTAAGAAGTCATTGTATTCTCTTTCTGTAGTACTAATGTTCATGTGAAACTGTTGGAATAATTCATATAAAGGAATATTCAGTTAGAAAAATACATGATAATAGCAAACTAATCTTTGCTGACTTTGATAAGGTAGCTCTATTATGTTGCACCATTGGTCACGTAAAACGAAGGATTCCAATTCAAATTTAACCACATTCTAGTGGGTTCTTGTAATGCATTTGTATATAGAAATGTTATTAGTAGATAATTAAAACATAAAAAGAAGGGTTAAAAAGCCAAATGCAAAGGTCATTCAAAAGATACTGTATCGTTCTATACTTTGAAGATCAAATAGTTTCATAATCATTTCAGGCAATAAATAATGAGTTAACAGAGAAATTATTAAAAAATAAAATTACAAGCTCTATAAAGATCAAAAGAAAAGAAAGCACATCAGTCAGTTCATATGTCTTGATTAAAGAGTTGTCTTTGTGGCCCCGAAGGCCTAAAAAGTTAAAAATATTATTAACTCTGAAATAGGAGCACAAAGGCAGGTTTCCTGAGCTTCCCACCTAGAAGAGGATAACAAACTTTATTGTAATGACTGTGTAGATTGGTTGCTAAGTTCTTTATTAAAAAAAAAAAAACTCAGGAAAAAGAGCTGATTTTCTAGCTGGAGAGTACCTTCTGATTCTTTATGAATTATATGACAGGAAGAGCCAGTGTAGACTCAGCCCATCAGTATGTGCCCCAACTCTTAAATCTTTCACTCGTAATTTTACTCACAGATGGGGAGCAATCTCCAGGGAACTAGATAATGTGTTTTATTTGTTCTGGCTTTTGGGTTTGTGTTTTTGTTTTTGTGTTTTCTTTTGCCTCCCCAATCTATGCAATAAATAGCAAACTTTTTAGACTTCTAAGTATGAAGACATTTTAGTATATTACTTAAACAAAAGTGATTATTTTAACAGGCATCCTGTTAGAACCAGCATTTGAGAAATCCTTAGCTTAGCGTAGTGAGCAGCCAGTTGAGGGCCCTTAGCAACGGCAAAATGAAGGATATTTCCATGAACTTGATTCATCCTCTGTTCTTGCCCTCTAACATTTATTTACTGATGCATTCAGTCTCAGAGGGAAAAAACAAATGGGAGGATTCCTGGACATATTGCCCTTAATTAATACTCCTAGCTTTTATAAGTTAGTGTTTGTTTTCTTCTTTTTAAATTTCTGCTTATTTCACTGCTATGACACAATATTGGTCTTTAAATCTTTATATATTGTATTTATATATGTATATATAAAATATTTTATGTCTATTGTAATTACTTTTTATATGAATCCACATATAATTTACACAAAAGCATAAATATGGTAACATCATAATGCTTTCTTTGGAAGTGTTGTATGATTGTTTCTCCCTTTTTTTTGTCTATGCTCTTCCCTTTTTTACTTTCTTTTATTCTTATTGAGTTCTTTCATCCTTCACCCATGTCAACAACCCCTTGTGTATCTTCAATATAATTTTCTTTATGCTAGGGTAATGATTCCCATATTCACATTCACATTTGCATATAGTGACTTTTAAACCTTTCCTTTTTACAAAGGATAAATCATATCATGTGCTTTTCTGCATTTCTATTCGATAATTTTTGAAAAATCTCTGAAGTTAATTGATGGCTCTAATTTGTTCTTTTTATGGGTTATATAGCATTCCATGGTATGGACATACCATCATTTATTAAACCATCCTGTTTTAAGTATTATCTTTGCATCCAGATTTTTTGCCACTCAGAACAGTGTTATGAAAAACATTATTGTACCTGTGTCCTTACATACTTATGTTATGGCACTATCCCAGGAGTAGAATTGCTAGATCTTAAGGCAAATGAATTTTTAAAATGTTATGGATGCTGCCAGATTGCTTCCAAAAAGATTATAATTCTTCCTATTTCTACCAGCAATGTGAGTGTACATGTTTCCTATACCTATGCCAGCAATATGTTTCAGCTGTTGGCTATAGAGTCATGTTTACTCTAATTTGTATTTTCCTGACTACTAGTGAATTTAAGCAGTTTTTCCTGTCTCATCTGTCACTTGCCTATTTGTATCTTTTATCCATTTTCAATTGGATTGTTTGTCTTTTTAAAAAATCATTTCATTATATATGCAACATCTATACAACATTTTCCCCCCATAGATACTGTTAATCTGTTGACTTCTGTATTTGTGGCACATTTTGCCTTTCAAAAATTTTTAATTTCAAAATACTCAGGTATTTTCGTATGTTATTTTACAGCATACCTTTTGCTTTTTAATCTTACTTAAAAAGGCTTTCCCCAATCCTACTTTATACATGTAGCTTCCAGATTCTTTATTTAAAATTGGCAAGAGGATCACTTGAGGCCAGGAGTTGGATGCCAGCCTTGGTAACATAGTGAGACCCTGTCAATACAAAAAAATAAAAAATAAAATTGAGGCATGGTGGCACATGCCTGCAGTCCTCGCAGCTTGGGAGGCTGAGGTGGGAAAATTATGCATGCCCAGGAATTTGAGACTACAGCTGCAGTGAGCTATGGTCATGCCACTGCACTCTAGCCTGAGCAACGAAGCGAGACCTTGTCTCTAAAAAAAAAAAAGCAGAATGCACTGAAATGTATTTTTCCCTATATAACTATCATACTAGCATACGCAAAAGACCTACAAACTAAATGAAGATGATGCAAACACCCAGTAAATTATTTTCAGAGAAGATTTCCTAAACAAATGCAACAATACCAATTATATTAAATATTGATTTTTTTGAAAAATAAAATTATACTTTACAAGTTCACTATTGTATTTAAATTGGCTTGCCAGAAGTCATCCATAGAATAATGATATGATGCACTATTTGTATCCATGATAAAGCCCAATTTAACAATAGGTAAACTAATTATGGTATCTACACCTTTAACATTTTATGCAATCTATCATCATTTTAGAAAAAACTAATTTTAAATATATTTTCTTTACAGTGTGGAGTTATCTTTTCTATATTCAGTCAACTTATATAATGTCTGTAATTATGCTATAATTACAATAGTATTTTTACTATTTTACTAGGTTGGTGCAAAAGTAATTGTGGTTTTTGTCATTACTTTTTAAAATGTCAAAAACCTCAATTACTTTTGCACACAAATCTCATCTAATCAGGAGGCTGAGGTGGGAGGATGATTAGAGGCTAGGAGTTCAAGAGTAGCCTGGGCAACATAGCAAGACACCATCTCTAAAACATTTTTTTTAATTAGCGGGGCATGGTGGCACACACCTGTAGTCCCAGCAAAACATGATTGTGTTTGCATAAAATTCTGACAACTCTACAAAATAAAACTAGAATAAGAGAGTTTAGCAAGGCTGCAGGATAGAAGACCAATAGAGAAAAATCAACTGCCTTCCTATGTAGTACAATGAAAAACTGGGAGTTACAATTTTAAAATATCTTTTAAAATAACATTAAAATAGTAAATACTTAGATATTAATTTAAGAAAATATGTGCAAGACAGTTATGCTATCAGTCCCACAACAGAACAGAAACATCTTCAAAGACCTTTAAAATTGGAAAGATATGCTATGTTCATTAATCAGAACACTCAATGTTGTTAAGATGTCATTTCTACCTAAATTGCTCTATAGATTCAGTGCAATCCCAATCAAACTCCCAGCAGGCTCCTTTGCACAGACATGGACAGGGGATTCTAAAATCTGTTTGGAAATGCAGAGGACTTAGAATAGCCAAAGGGGTTTGGAAAGGAGTATAACAAAATTCGGGGACTCATTGCACCTGATTTCAAGACCTATAAAGCCACAATTATCATGGCAGTATGATATTGCTATAAACATCAATGGAACAAAATAGAGTCTAGAAAAAGACTCATCCATATAGGGTGATATGGTTTGGCTGTGTTCCCACCCAAATCTCATCTTGAATTGCAACTCCCACAATTCCCACATGTCATGGGAGGAACCCAGTGGAAAGTGATTGAATTATGGGGGCAGATCTTTCCTGCACTGTTCTCGTGACAGTGAATGAGTCTCATGAGATCTGATGGTTTTAAAAAATGGGAGTTACCCTGCAAAAGCTCTCTTCTCTTATCTGCCACCATGTGAGATGTGCCTTTCACCTTCCTCCATGTTTGTGAGGCCCCCGAGCCACGTGGAACTTTAAGTCCAATAAACTTCTTCCTTTTGTAAATTGCCCAGTCTTGGGTGTGTCTTTATCATCAGCATGAAAATGGACTAATACGTAGGGTAAATTAATTTTAACAAAGTTGCCAATGGTAAGTCAAGGGAGAAAGAATAGTTTTTTCAAAAAATGGTACTGGAAAAATTGGATAACCATATGTAAAAAATTGAAATTTGAACCATACCTCAGACTGCATAAAAATTATTATAAATAGCCTAAAAGTATAAAACCAGATGAAGAAAACACAGGAGAAAAATCTTTGTGATTTTTGGGTTAAGCAATAATTTCTTATGAAAAACATGTATTTTAAAAGAAAAATGTTTTAAATAGACTTCATCAGAATTAAAAATGTATATTCTTTGTAGAAAAAAACTGTTAAGAAAAATTTAAAAGCACAGAGATTAGGAGAAAATATTTACAAAACATATCTAATACAAAATTTATATCCAGATTATATAAAGAATTCTTACAACTCAGTAATAAGACAAATCACTAAATTTAATTTTTAAAAGTTGAATAGATAATTCACCAAAGAAGATATGCAAATGACAGATAACATGAAAAGATGCTCAAATCATTAGTCATTAAGAAAATGCAAATTAAAACCATTCTATGCCCCTAAAATGGCTAAAATGGAAAGAATAATAATATCAAGTGCTGGTGAGATGTGGAACAATGGAAACTCTTATACATTGGTAGTCCCACTGCTTTGGAAAACAGTTCTGTAACCAAACGCAGGTCCCATCCCTCACCCCTTGCAGTATCTAATTAACAATAGTGAGATCTGATAGAAAGTAACTTTACTCCTGAGGTAGCTGAGGGGAGGTATTATAGGCTCCTGCCTTGAGGGTACCACTTCAGTCTTCAGGACAAGAAGGCAGGGGCTTTTAAAGGGGGCTTGGCATGAATGACATGTAGGAGAGGGGGTGAGGAGGTACGGGGTCTTCGGATGTCTTACCTGTCAGGTGGTCTGGTTGGCACCAAGGTGGGTAGAGTCAGGTTGTAAATTGGGGCTACCTCCTGGTGGAAGAGAGTTCTGGAGGCACCTGGTTTGCTTCAAGGTAGGGTCTCTGGAACTTCTAAGTAAACTCATAGATAAGTTTGCCATGCCTGGTGGAGAGAAGGTAAAGGCTATATTTGCCTTCATTAAGAACTAAGTAGGAGGTGGGGGAAAAGAAAAAGAAAAAAAAATCATTTTTTCCTTTTAAAAAATAGGGTATTTGGCCACAGTTTTACAGTTTAAACATTCACTTACCATGTGAGCCAACCATTTCATTTATAGAAGAGAAATGAAAATGTGTCATACTTATACTGAAATGTTCATAGCTGCTTTAGTGTTCATATTCAAGAATTTGGGGTGCTGTGCTCACTATCTGGATAATGGATTCATTCACATCTCAAACCTCAGCATCATGTAATATACCCATGTAAAAAACCTGCACATGTACCCCCTGAATCTTAAATAAAATTTGAAATTATTTGTGTAAAAAGTCAAAAATTAGAAACATCTAAAGTGTTCATGAACTATTGTTTGACAAATTCTGGTACGTTCATATAATAGTATACTCTTTTTTTAAAAAAGTAACAAACTACTTTCGTTTGAACAATGTGAACTGATCTCAAAAGCATTAAAGTAAGAAGCCAGAAATAAAAGAATACGTATTGTATGTTCCCATTTACAGTCATACCTTGTTTTATTGTGCTTCCCTTAATTGTACTTTGTAGATATTAAATTTTTTATAAATGTAAGGTTTGTGGCAACCTTGCATCCAGGAAGTCGATTGGCACCATTTTCCCAAAAGAATATGTTTGTTTTGTGTGTCTGTCAGCATTTTTTAGCAATAAAATATTTTTAAATTAAGGTATGTATTTTTAGATATAATGTTATTGCACACTTAATAAACTACAGTATAATGTAAACATAATTTTTGTAAGCACTAGGAAACCAAAAAAGTTGTGTGACTTTCTTTGTTGCAATATTGCTTTATTTATTTATTGAGGTGGTCTGCAATTGAACCGACAATATATTGAACGTATGCCTGTATGTAAAATTCTAGAAAAGGCAAAACTGTAGTGACAGAAAGCAGCATAACAGTGATTGCCTGAAGCCAAGGATGAGGGTGGGGTAGATTTCTCACAGAGAGACATGAAGAAACGTTTTTGGGTAACTCAAGTGTTTCATATCTTGATGTAAATAGTGATTATGTGACTGTTGATTTTTAAATTCATTGAGTTGTATAGTTAAGATTGCTGAATTCTATTTCATGTAAATTATACCCCAATAAGGGAACTCTATTGTCAATTTAATTTTATTATTATTTTTTTAAGGTAGTCCATGTTTTTTCTCTGGAAGCTTTTCAGAATTTGAGGTTGGGAGTAGTGAGACTTCAGTGTTCTACAATTTCATTACAACGTATGATAGTTTGATTTTTGCTTGTTATTTGCACTGATTCCAGAATCTGCATTTGTAGTGGTCAAAGGAAAACTTCCCTTTAGCCCTCTGAAAATTGACTGAAAAGTAACTGACAAAAGGCAGATTAATAGGAGCGAAGGCATACAAAGTGCCGTGGAGGGTTGGGTCACAGAGCGAGTACACCATGCAGCGGAGTACAGACCATTTTATACCCTTCTTTTTAGGGGGAAGGGAGATGGGGAAGTGTGGATAATTTTAGGGTGGTAATAGATGGTTTTTATGGGAATTCAATGGGGTTGAACATACAATGGCCTGAGACAAGTTGGACCCACAAAGCAGACGATGGTTTGTGACCAGTCTGTTCAGGTATGTTGAGACTTCAGACTTTTTTCCTGCGATATGAGTTCAGTTAATGAAAACTCAGGGAACGGACCAGAGGTAACCATCTTCTTCTGAGCCAGTCTGGACTTCAGGGAGATAAGGGAACGTCAGGGAACAGCTTCATCATGAGCTTTATTTAGGAGAGACAATGGGTTGAGAAACAGGAGGTGGAAGGAGGTCAGAGAGACCTCGAGGCTTCTTCAGTTTAGCACATCAAAGTGCCATATTTTGGGATATCAATTTCTGAGGCCCAGCACATTTATTCATTCATCAATTCTGGAAAATCCTCTACCACTGTCTCTTCAAATATTATCTATTCCTTGTTTCTTTTTATTCTCTTTCTTTGGAACTTTGATTACACAGATGTTACATTTTCTTACAATGCTTCCCATATCTTTCTAATGTCTCTAATATTTTCCATTTCTTTAGCTGTCTGTATTGAATTCTACTCCAGTTCATTACTTCTTTCTTTAACTCATGGTAATTTGCTTTTTAACCCACTTATTTAGTTATATATTTTAATTTTTAGAATTTCTATTTGGTTCTTTTTCAAGTGTCTATCTTTAAAATATTATATTCTTCCTTACTCATGTATTTAATTCCCTTTATACTTTTTAAAATATTTAAATATAGCATGTATATTCATAAATCCAGTATTTGAAGTTTGCGGGAGTCTAATTTTGCTACTTATTGTTTCTCCTGACTCGCTAAGGTGGGTATTTCCAAATGAGATTTGTAATTTTGGATTGTGGGTTCCTGTCAGCTGGGATTTATCTATAGAAAACCTGAAAACCACATTTGAGGGATTATTCTCTGCCAGATGCCTGGGGCCAATTAAAGTTGATTCTTAACTTTGTCAGACTACCCAAGTAGTGCGAATTCGAACCTTAGTTTCACTTGAGAACAGAAGGTAGATTCTCAAGAGAGAGATTTTTTCTCTTTCAGGAGCCAACACTACATAGGCAAGTGTTCCTTTTAGTTTTCTTTCCTGATGGTGGATTTTTTTTTTTTCTGGTTCTATCTGTTAACAATGATAAAGAGACCTAGTTCTAATTGCTGATATTTCTGGGTCCAGAGCCCCTGACTTCTGGTCCTTCAAGACAATGAAAACCATGGATCTAGTATCCAGGGAGCAGTAAACATCCTCAGGGCAGCCACTACTTTGGAAAATGAGAAAAGCTAAGAGAATAATTTGAAAAATAAAGAAATAAGAATACCTTAAATCAATCATGAATTATTAATATAAATGACCTACTTAAGAGTGTGTGTGTGTATATGTATTTGGGAAATACTTTTAAGAAGAAATTCTTCCTTTCTTGTGGAAACAAGAATTACCTAGACAATACTTTTGTATTCACCGGATGACACTCAAAAGATTCAGAGACTTAAAAACATTGTTTTCAAGGTCAAATCAAACTGGAGGTAATGATTCTTTATTCCATTTATAAGACCTAGGTAACTTGTCTTGGTAAAGGTAGTACTAAAAATGCCTTTTCTTTTAGACAGGTAGTTAGAGTACCATACAGAGCTCATTTTTGACTGTCAAAACCAAAATTATTTGCAAGTCATAGATACATACAACCTTGTAGGCTGACACCTCACTTAACTGTTAAATCACCTAAAAGATTATCTTGTCTTTCTTTTATGTGAATTCAGGAGCACAAAGCTATTTAAAATTCTTTCTCTAGAGAAATTCTATTAGGAGTATTATATTTCTTTGGCAGTCCTAAAAGGGACCAGCCCAATATTTTAACATCATATTTTTTAAAGCTACTTTGGATTATTCTTTAAAAAGTTAGATTGAAACCCAAGAAACAGAATATGCACTAGGATATAGCGTGAATTTTACCAGGGTTCTTCTATAGCTCTAAGAGTTCTTTCAAATCTGTCTGGTATCTAGGAAACCACTCTGTATTAGCATAGTAATATTCAAATATACAAGAGACTAGTACATAAAAACACAAATAGATTGTACTTTCACCTACTACTCTCTGCATATTTGAATATGCAGAACACAAATAGTGTTTTTACATGTAAGTTTTAGAGTGTCCCAGAAGGACGTAGGAGCAAAAGAAAAAAAAGATTGATTGTACCATTAAAAATAGTCTATGGTCACAGTGCAACCGTGGGGAGAGGAAATTACTGAAGCGTAGTTCAGGTAATTTTTAAAAACTGATGCTAATAGATAGCAGAGGCTGAACACAATTCTGACTTATAAAATGAAAGAAAATAATGGACGAAGGAAGACAATAGCAATAATAACTACCACTTATTGGATTCTGACTATACATCAGAACTATACTCAGTGCTTCACTTAAATTAAAAACAGTCTCAACTACAAGAGAATTCACTTATCAAGTGTTTAATATATGCCACTTTTATCTATAGAATAACTTTTTGAGTTAGGTATTGTTACATGCCCAGTTGTGTAACTGAGGAAACTGACACAGAGTTTCATCAACTTGTGCAGATCATGTAAGCTTGAAAATGTTAAGTAAGATACAAAAGCCAAGATAGGCTGGCTCCAGAGACTATGTTGTACAACAATCTTTCCATTATATTTTCATCTAACTACTAACCTTCGTTTGAGCCCAGTTGGGGCAGGAGTCCCTAACCCCCAGGCCATGGACTGGTACTGGTCTGTGGCCTGTTAGGAACTGGGTGGCACAGCAGGAGGTGAGCAGCAAGGGAAGCTTCATCTGTATTAACAGCCACTCCCCATTGCTCTCATTACTGCCTGAGCCCCGCCTCGTGCCAAATCAGTGGTGTCATTAAAGTGTCACAGGAGCATGAACCCTGTTGTGAAATGCGCATGTGAGGGATCTAGGTTGCATGCTCCTTATGACACTCTTATACCTGATGATCTGTCACTATCTCCCATCACCCCCAGAGGGGACCATCTAGTTACAGGAAAACAAGCTCAGGACTCCCACTGATTCCACATTATAGTGAGTTGTATAATCGATTCATTATATATTACAATGTAATAATAATAGAAATAAAGCGCACAATAAATGTAATGTGCTTGAATCATGCCAAAACCTTCCCCCATCCACCCTGGTCCATGAAAAAATTGTCTTCCATTAAATCAGTCCCTACTGCCAAAAAGGCTGGGGACTGCTGAGTTAGGGTATGTCTTGTCCCACTTTAAAGATGGGCAAATAGAGGTAGAAACTCTAAGTAACTTGGAAAAGATTACTTGTGAGTAATCGTATCAAAATTAAAACTGGTTTAGTCTGTTTCCAGAACCTATGTACTTTCCACTCTATTATTCTGCCTTTATGGCAGTATTTTTTATTCTTCAGATATTCATTCATTTGGTCATTCATTTAACAAATGTTTACTGAGCACTCTGTGTAGTCTGTTCTGAGCTCTGGGGATACTCTTATGAACAAATAAGGCAAAGTTCCAAAGACTGCATTCTAGTGGAGGGACATAAAAATAAACAAGCAAACCCATAAATGTATATCAAGTGTTAGCAGGCTCAGAAAAGAAAAATAAAGCACTGTAAGCAGCTAGAAAATAACAGGATAAAGGCTATATTTAAATTGTTCAGATGGTCAGTGCAAGGAAACGTGTAACTGTCACTGGTCTTTTATGATGCTGTTGCTTTCTATCACAAGTATCTTGGCTTATATGACATTAAAACTCAATCTTGGTTTCATATCACTCTTCTGGTTTCTGGAATATGTTTGATTTAAGACTCACCATGTCACTGCAGAAGTGATTTTATGCTGGTTTTCCTTTGTAATTCTTGAATGGTTATTTGAAGAGACAAAATTGGTAATTGTTTTCTTTCTGAGCATTTATCCAAAATACCCAGCTTAATAAGGTGAACAAACGTTTGGACTGATTTGAAGAGTATGCCTTGCCAACAATTAAGTAAAAGGATATTCTCTTTGTCATTAACATTTCATGTAGAATATTAGTTCTTAGAGGCAATCTAATAATAAAAGCTGTAGTGATGTCAGGAACTAATTGACTGATTTTAATTGAAGAACACTTATATTACAGAGTGTATGATGGTAAGATGTGTTCAACTTGTTTTTCACTTTTCTTTAAAAAGCTGAAAACTTTCTTCCCAATAGTAATTAAAAATAAACAGCAGTCATTAACTTACTGTGGGCTTTTCTAATAGCCACAATATTGCTTCGTTGCATGAATGATTTACTGATCTAAAGTAAAGTAATTCAACACTGAAATTATCTTGAAAATTAAAAACCATCCTAGATAATGAATAGTTTCAGTTTCTGTAGCACCAATTTTTGTTTAGTTTTTTAAAATATATTATTCTGCACACATACAACTTGCTAACTAATAAAAATAGTTTCAAAGGGACACCATCTCAAAGAACAGTATGTATGCCAAGCTAAGTTTCTGAACTCTTCAGCCTTGGAGGTGACATTTATTCATTCCTTCATTCAGCCAACACTTACTGAGAAGCTTCTTTAGGCCAGGCGTTTTCCTGAGCTGTTTAGGGGATAAAAGAAAAAAAAAAAAAGCTGTCTCTGCCCCAAAATAACTTCTTATTGTGGGATTAGGATAATATTTTATTGTAAGCCTGTCTCTTTCATTTAGTTGGTTGTATCATAATTTATTGAACCAATTCTGTGTTGTTGAATATTTAGGTAAATTTTTTTTTTGCTATAAAAAGCCTTGTTTGAACACCCCCTTGTAATGAATAAATTTGTCTATATTTCCTATTTTATTTTTCAAATGGATTTCTACAAGTAGAATAACTAAGTCAAAAGGCACAAACATTTTAGTATCTTAAAACTGTACCAAAAATTGGCCTAAAATGGAAATATAGGGAAAAACATTATACCATTATACATTGCTACAAAAACTGTGTGAGATAGCCTTTTCTTAGTCCATTTCCTTGCCAACATTAATATAGAATGCTTTGCAATGTGTGTATCATCGATCTTTAGTCTTCACAATTGTTAAAAAATTTTCATTTTTAGGAATACTTTAATGCTGGTTAAAAATTTTCAACTGATACTGATAGTTTGTATCTAACAAGAAGTTATTCAGATTATGTTCTTTCCTTTATTTCTTACTTATGCTAAAATTTAGAGTATTAAGAGGTTATGAAAAGTGTTGTCTATTGGTTTGAGAAGTTTGATCGAAAAAAATGAAGACCGTAGTTGTACATGAATCAGTTGAAAAAGTTGAATATTGACTTAAAAGCAAATGTTAAAAAAGCAAGTAGATCTATATTTTGTTAGGGCTTACTGGATTTCATAAATACATATTTAGAATATTGTGAATTATATTAAATAACAACACATTATATTTAGTGCCAATACATTTCATCTAAGCACAAAATTCTTACCTATAGAAATATAAAAAGAAAAAAATACTATGAATAGATTCAAATTGCTCTAACCACATCTTCCTTAAAAGTGAAATTATGGAGAAGCTTCATGGTTAACTTGTCTGTAACATCTATATAATATTTTCACCATTCCTAAGTTTGTATGCTCAGCAGTTTGATCTCTTTTCTACTCATATCTCAGTGGTTACACTGTTTATTTCCAGAACCATAGGACACAAAAACCGGTATGTCAAAGTCCCCCGTGGTCACATCTGGGTTGAAGGTGATCATCATGGACACAGTTTTGACAGTAATTCTTTTGGGCCGGTAAGTCATCTTTTATCTTCTTGTTGATGTAATTGGATTTCAAAGGTGAGAACAAAACTATGTCAGGTAAGTTATTCAGGTGACTCAGCCAAGACTGATCATGAAATTTATACTGGAATAGTTTATGTTTGAAAATTTCCTTTTAAGTATCATAGATGAGGTACACTATCAGAGTGTGTATGTAGGTATGTGTGTGCACGTGTGTTTCTTAGAAAAAAAACTCAGACACTTCAACAAAGTACCAAAAAATGCTTTTGGCCAACTACCTTATTCCAAATTGGAAGATCTTTTTGTCTCCCACGGGAATACTCTGTAGCTTATATTTTCAGTTGATGTTTAGCAGACAATGTGTACAAGACCTATAGGCATCAGTTTTCTAAATCATTAGTTTAAAATGCAAGTGTAATAGAAATCATATTGGTAAATGTACAGGAAGCAAACTTTACCTCTACCCTCTTAGGGTCCCAACTGGACCTGAGAATTAATTTGACATAAGACAGAGTCATAGGAGAAAAGCAAACAAATTTAAAATAAGTTTTAGGTGGCGCAGGAGCCCTCATAAAGAAATGAAGACCCAACAGGTGGAAAAACGTACATACTTTTATGTTAGATTGAACAAAGAGACCTAATTTTGGAAATGTGACTAAATTATGTGGTGAGGCTAAAGGAAGATAATTATTTTAACACATTTTAACAAGGTGTGTTTGTACAGAAGCCCCTCTGCGCCCCCTGCCATGACTTCCCATGGAATAATGCTTTTTTTTTCCTCCTGGTACAGGGAAGGCATCTTTCACATGAAAAATTGTATCTCCTGCTTTCAGGAAGAAAAGGGAAAGATTAGAATGCCCTTCTTGCATCTGCTGTTTGTCAAGTGCCTTTAGCTTAAAGTAATCCTTACGTCAAAGTGGCATATTTTGGAGTGGCATAATCTGTCACTCGTTATAAGTAGAGTGTTAGAAGCATTGAGTTTATAGTAGAAATGCAGACGTTCCTTATTCCATGCTTGTACTCCATAGAATTGAGACTAAACTGGTATTT